>NC_058130.1:27057418-27299248 GCF_016433145.1 Gracilinanus agilis | reverse complement strand
TTCCTTCCTTCCTTCCTTCCTTCCTTCCTTCCTTCCTTCCTTCCTTCCTTCCTTCCTTCCTTCCTTCCTTCCTTCCTTCCTTCCTTCCCTTCTTTCCTCCATGCCAACATTCTGGAAATCATCCTTGAACACCAATGGAAAGAACATTTGTAGTCATCTACTTTAAGCCTTATAGGAAATGAATTCCCACTAATATTCCCTATAAGTGATTATCCAACCTTTGCTTAAAGATACCCAAACCTAGGGAACATAATTTATCTCAAGACAGTTTATTTCATTCTGGGGAAGCTGTAATTATTAGGAAAATTTTCCTGACAATAAACCAAGATTTGTCTCTTTAATTTCTACTCATTGTCCCTGGTTCTGTTCCCCACGGCCAAGAAGGCTAATCTAATTTTTTCTCTACCCTGCCTGTCTTCAAGAGGGCTGATCTCCTTGAGTCTTCTCTTCATGATAAACATTAGCTATCCTTGAAATGATTTTCATGTAACATTGGTTGGATGGTTTATGTGCAATCTGTTCTTAAGGTGTGCATTGATATTCTCTTCTAGGATGCCCCACAAGTGTCTATGTGGCCATCTAAAAAGAGAACAGATAGAGATGATGAATTTAAGACTTCAGAAGTCAAATGCTTACCCAAAGGGGTAAGTGCAGAGATGAGGTTTGAACTGAGACTTTCTGATTCCAAATCTAGTATTCTTTAAACTTTGATACCTTAGATAAAAAAAACATTGGCTTTTGCTTTTTTGAGGGGAGTTGACTTCAGATATTACAAACAGAACTATGTATTTAGAGGACACTGGTAGAAATAAAAAGCAATATTTGATTTCTCCTTTTATGAAGGAAATAATCCAATCACTTCATTCATTCCTTTATTGCATCTTATTTATGTCATTAAGAAAAAATAACATACTCAAATTATACATTTAGAATTTATACATGCTTAAATTATACATTTAGGGTTTTAATTCTTTTAATTTTGTGCATAGGAAAAATGTCTCTAAGAGGAAGTAAGTCAGAAAGCATTTATTAAATGCTTACTATGTGCCAGGGCTGTTCTGAGTCTTGGGATGCATATTAAAAAGCAAAGACAGAGAATATAGAGCTTATATCAAGAACCTTTCATTCTAATTGGAGAATCACAATACAATAAAAGGCTGAAGAGGTTAGTGGGGGAAAAGATAGGAAAGGAGCCATGTTAAGTGTCTGAATCCCCCTGAAGTCTAAAGTGGAGCAGTCTGGAAAACCAAAAGGAAAACCAGGAGAGAAATGGGCTGTGCATGGTCCAGTCTCAAATGGAGGTTCTGAGCAGGATCTTACCAGTGCAAAGAGGGCGCTGTCTGCAGGAGCAGAAGCATCTCCAAGGTTGAAAAGGCTGCTGGACCCAAGAGGGAAAAAGACTTGATTCTTATGTCTGATATTGATACTATTTTGGAATCATAATAATAGTTCCAAATACAAATCTAGCATAGATGAAAGTGGTAGACCTGGAATCAGGAAGACTTGAGTTCAAATCCAGCTTCATATATTCATATAACTGTATGACCCTGGGCAAATCAACACCTCAGTTTCCTCAACTATAAAATAGGGGAAATAAAATCACCTACCTCTCATGGTTGTTGCAGATATTCAGTTAGATAACAATTGTGGAGCACTTAATAAAGAGTGCCCAGCTCATAATAACACCGGATAAGTGTTAGATATTATCATTATCGATATCATTATAATATTTGCTCTGTATAGCTAACTATTAATGATAACAACAACCACAATAATCTTTTCTATTTTTATAAGCACTTTTAATTTTAAAACTTGTTTTCTTCACAATAACTCAGGATGAATGGGTAGCATAAACATCTTTATCCCCATTTTGTAGATGAGGAAATTTAATCCTAAGAGAGTAAGTGAACTAAGGTCACATAATCACTAAGTGGCAGAGTTAGACCTTGAAATGATGTCTTTTGACAGCAAGTCCAGGCCTTTGCCCCTACATGAAGGTACCTCTCTAAAGCTGAATCCTCATTTTAATGTTTCCATAATTTTCTTATAGTGGATATTTCATCCATTAACTAACTCAGATCCCCATCTCTGGCAGGCTTTTTATCTTGTGTAATCCTTAATTCTGTCTTCCAATTATTCCTGTATAAGTAGTCAATGGCACTGGAATCCTTTCTTTGGTTCCTTTAACAAGTAACCTGTGTTCTCCCAGAGACTAGCAACCTCAATAACTATGATGAAAATAATAAAAAATACTCTCATATTTATATAGTATGTTAAGCTTTGGGTTCATTATCTCATCTGAGTCTTTCAGCACTCTTTAAGGAAGGTGTCTTGAATATACTCATTTCACAGACAAGGAGGCTCTAAGAGATGAAGTGACTTGGTCAGCGTCACATGGCTTAGAAGTGGACGACAACATCATGGAGGTAACCAATGGAACATTTTCATTAATCATCCATATTTTTATTCTCAATATAAGATTAGATCACCATTATTTTTTTTAATTTTCTTTTTTTGAACCCTTACCTTCTGTCTTAGAATTGTTAAGTATTGGTTTCAAGACATAAGAGTTTTAAGGGTTAGGCAATTTGGAGGTTAAGTGACTTGCCTAGGGTCACACAGCTTGGAAGTATTTCACACCATATTTGAACACATGATCTCCATTTTCCAGGCATGACTTTCAATCCATCGAATCACCTAGCTACCCCCCCATTTTTGATCATATATATCTTTTATAAAGTATTACACAATGCCTCAATTTGGTTTGTCATCAAGGTGTTTTAAAATTACCTGTTTTGTACACTGCACTGTATTAGGACAGGTAATTCTTACGTGTAAGTCAGCACTGAATATTCTAGACCTTTTCACAATTATGTATCTTACTTTAGAGTCATCTTATGACTTTAATTTTTCAGACAATACATTTCCATGATTTTTCCATTTAACATCACTTGAATTAGAGTAGATTGAATCAATTAACTAATCACCCCATTTAAACTATTCTCATGTTCACTAGCTAGTCATCATGCCTGGAATAGTCTCCCTTATCATCTCCACCTTCTGGCTTCTCTGGTTTCCTTAAGTTCCCGCTAAAACCACAACTTCGAGTAGCCTTTCCAGACCCCTATTAATGCTAGTACTTCCTTCTATTGATTATCTACAATTTATACTGTATACAGCTCGTTTTTAAGTAGTCATTTGCATTTTTGTACATATAGGTACTTTTCCTTTGGTTTTTTATCTCTCTGAAAATGGTACTACTGGATCAAAGGGAATTATTTATCATTTTGTAGTCCTTTTTGCATAGATTCAAATTGCTCTTTAGAATGGTTGTATCAGTTCACAGTTTCATCAACAATGTAGTGTCCTAAGTTTCCCTCCAATCTTTATCATTTTACCATCCCATAGTTTTAATGCATATTCCTATGTAAGTGACTCTCAAATCTCAATACAAAGTCTCCAGTTCTCTGCTCAATTCCACTGTCACATTTCCAACTGCATGCTGGACATCTCCACTGGGATTTACTTTTGGCATCTTAAAGTTAAAATTCATAAAACTATAAAGATTTCTCTTCTCCCCAAAACTCTACCCTACACCAGTCTTTACTTCTGTGGATGTGATCTTCATTACCTATGGGATAAAATATAAACTAATAAATTTATTCAAATCTAACTTGTCAGTTTTATTTTATCATATTGTTGAGTTGGAAGAGGTAGCACCAAGTTTGAGCATAAGCTCGTTTGCAAGCATTATGAAAGAAGATAATAAGCAGTACTCCCTAATATCCCATGAGAAAATAAGGTGAAAAAATAGTAGAGAAAAGGGTCTTTTCTAATTCTTATGCCTTTTGGATAAAGGAGAATAATTGAATACACAGAAGTAGTATAGTTTGTAATAGTAGATATGAACACTAATGCAGGGGAATTATTTTTAGACACATTTTTCTGTAAGTAAAATATGAAACAAAATGCCTCTAGCATTTGCATTTACATCTGTCAACTAAGCATAGAATTCTTCTTGACAGGTCAGGGTAGAGAGGTAAAGAAAATAGCTGATAAAATTTATCCTCCGTTGAACAAGAAGTCCTAAAATCAGATTCTGTCTTTGGAAAAGAAAATAAAGAAAGTGGGAGAAGAGAAAGCATACTATGTTGGAAGTCAAAACAAAACAAAAGAATGAATAGAACTTCAATTCTCTCAGTAACAACCTATGTGAACTCAGAGAAAATATCTTCCTTATCTGTCAATTAACATGGCATAATAGATATCCTAACTTTTATGTTTATTATGTTGAATTATGTTGAAAAAAATTAGTTGTATTCCTAATTGAAGACAGCTCAATGGATCAGCGGATAGATTGCTAGGTTCTAAGTCAGAAAGAGCTTAGTTCAAATTTTATCTATACCTTTGATAGCTGTGTTACTCTGATCAAACCATTTAATATTTCTTAGGCTCAGGTTTCTTATCTGAAAATTGAAGGGATTGGACTTGATGAGATCTAAGCCTTGACAGATCCAAAATCTATGATCTTATCTATGATCTTGTCTAATCCTGAAGACTAGGAAACCAGGTCCAGAGGAATGAAAGAACACATAGGAAGTATCTGAGGTATGATTTGAACTCAGACCCTCTGATTCTAAGCCCTTGGCTATTTTTAATAACTGCATTTTGAAATCTTAGCTGATTTGCTTTTGGGACAAGTATATTATAACTGTCTGTGAGGTGATTTTAACATCTCATCCTTGCTTTGGGTCATTAAAAAGATTCTGCTAGGCACCCTTTGATCCAGCAATACCACTACTGGGTTTGTACCCCAAAAATATAATAATGAAAAATATTTGTACAAAAACATTCATAGCTGTACTCTTTGTGGTGGCAAAAAAATTGGAAAATGAGGGGACATCCCTTGATTGGGAAATGACTGAACAAATTGTAGTATCTGATGGTGATGGAATACTATTGTGCTACAAGGAGTGATCAACTAGAGGATTTCTATATGAACTGGAAGAGCCTCCATGAACTGATGCAGAGTGAAATGAGCAGAACCAAGAGAACATTGCATATTGAAAGTGAAACATTGTGGAACTATCCAATATAATGGACTTTACTACTAGAAGCAATACAGTAATCCAGGACATTCCTCAGAGACTTATGAGAAAGAATGCTTTCCAAATTGAGAGAAAGAACTATAGGAGTAGAAATGCAAAAGGGAAACTTGTGACTTATGACTTATCACTTGTTTATATGGGTATATGATTTGGGGTTTTGGCTTTAAAAGTTTGCTCTATGGTAAAAATGAATAATTTGGAAATAGATATCAAGTGATAACATTTGTACAACCCAGTGAAATTGCTTGTCAGCTCTGTAAGGGGGGAGGGAAAAGGGAAGGGAAATAATAATGAATCAGGTAAACATAGAAAATATTTTTTAAAATAAAATGAAATTTTAATATAAATAAAAAAGGAGATTCTGCTGGAGCCATCAGATTCCTATTTATGTTTCTCTTAATATCTGTGGGCCTAGGTTACTCTATATGTAGAAAGTAACCAAAGACATGTAAGAAGCAAAATAATCTCTAGTGCAGGATCAAAGGCCACCTGTGACTTTTTGATCTTCTAAGTTCTGAACCCATCCATATCTGCCTGGTCCTATAGTAACTGCCTATTCCTTCTACCCTTTCATGATTTTCCAGGACTTGATCCCTTGCCTCCCCAAATCTATGGCATCCCATTCCCTTCCTTAGCTATCTTCTGTGGACTTCATTGCTCATGTGACTAAAGCTATAACATCTGCAAAATCTCTCAGCCTTAGCTGGACTCCTGAGTTTTATCTCTTATCATTAACCCCATTCTGGTGGTCCCCACATTGCCAATGCAATGCCCTCATTATAAAGTTACCACAACCCAAAATAACATGATTTCTCCCACCTTTTCAACAATATTCCAAGATTGTTCCTGTTTGAGGCACTCCCAAAGATCCAGATATCAAATGTTTTCCTTGTTATCTCCTGCAGGAATTTATGTGGAAAATGCATCAGCTACTTTTCATTCCACTGCTAAACATTTGCAATTATTCATGCCTGCCCTACTCATTAAAACAGCTGTGAACCAAAAATACTTCATGGTGTGCAACGGAAATAGTACAGATTATTTTGGGAAATATGCACACACACACACACACACACACACACACACACACACACACACACACACATATATATATNCACACACACACACACACACACACACACACACACACACACACACACACTCCCATAATTTTGGAAAATATTATGAGGTCTGCCACCAGGTGTCACTAAGTTCTTTATTTATACAAGATCATACCTCTGTAATAATGTCTAGTAAAGAAGTTTATTGCTTTTACCTTATATTTTATTTAAGTATAAATTAAGAAAGGGATTCTCAATTCAATAAAGATAAAAAAACAGAATGGGAAAATAGGATTTCAAGTTACAGATCTGAGTTGGTGCCTTTTAATCAGTGACTGATTTTCAGAATGGACAAAATATTTTATATCAAGGAAAACAAATTACCTTGAGAAGATAAGTCACTTTTTAATGATCACATAGTTAGCATGTATGTGTCAGATGCAGGACCTGAAAAGCTCACCTTCCATCTACTCTGCCAAGCTGACTCCTCTGGGACTCTGGGAATTATAGACAAGTTGCCACTCTCAACCAGTGGAGAATGTTTCCACATCCTACATTCCCAATGTAAGAAGTTGACAGCACTCCCTCACTTCCATCCCACTTGGATGGAGAAACAAAGTAAAAACTTCCCTCTATGGTCCTTTCCACCTCTCAACTTATTACCTAAGGATCTTGCTGCTAATTAGTCATGTGACCTATTGTCTTAGTGACTGATAAATGCTGTATCAGTGATAATCCCATGCAATATACATTTATTAAATACCTACTGTATGCAATGAACTCAGAGTTTAAAAAGAAATAAATAGTCTGTGCCTATAAGGAGTTTGGAAAGAAGTTGGAGGACTTATATGCATTAGAATGTGATTAAGTACATAGATTTCCCTGATCACCCTCGGCCAAAGGTGAACAAGGTGAGGAAGTAGAATGAAATGAGCACTGACTTTTGGAGTCCAAGGGTCTAGGTTCAAATCTAACCTCTGATGTTTATTTCTAGTGGAGAGACTTCAGGAAAGACAATTACACCCCCTAGGACTCAGTCTCCTCAGTTTTAAAAGGAAAGAACTGAATTTGATCACCTCTGAGGCCCTTTCTGGTTTCAGTCCTATGATCCTATAACTGTGGAGGGAAGGATTACCACTGGCTGAGGGTGATCAGGGAATCTTCACGAACAAGGTGAGTTAAAACTTATCAGTAAAGATCAAAAATGGAATGTGAGTTCAGTAGCAGGTATCTCAATATGGTGTATAGGTACAAGAATACAGTAATTAGGGGGCAGCTGGGTAGCTCAGTGAATTGAGAGCCAGGCCTGGAGACTGGAGGTCCTAAGTTCAAATCTGACCTCAGACACTTCCCAGCTGTGTGACCCTGGGTAAGTCATTTGACTCTCATTGTTCAGCTCTTACCACTCTTTTGCCTTGGAGCCATTACACAGTATTGACTCCAAGAGGAAAGGTAAGGGTTAAAAAAAAAAGAATATAGCAATTACCAAACAGATTGATTAATTAAAAAATATAGGAGTCAGGAAGACATGGGTTCAAATCCTGCCTCTAACCTTTATTAGCTCTGTGTATGACCCTTTCTGGTTCAAGATTTATTTATAAAGTCATAGATGGGTTTGATATTTTCATTGAGAGAGGGAATCTCCCACACTGACAAAATAGTAGATTCTTCCTTATTTGTGTATCAGAATCCAAAAGATTGAGTTGTCACTGTGTTCCTATGAGGTATGGTATGATTTCAGAGAAAAAGTGGGGTCTAAGCTGGGCTTTGAAGGATGTCTTTGAAATGATCTGGGCCAAAAAGTTGGGAGTAATTTTGCCAGGTAAAAAGAATTGAGTTGCAAAGACAATAAAGGTACTCTAAGTAAGGGGAATGGAATGAAAAAAGCTAGGAACATCCGTTATGTGCTTAGACAGTTGACAAAGTGATCTGGCTCCAGCAAAGGGTTCCTTTACAGGAATCTAGACCATTTACAAAACCTAGAAGATAAAGACTTGGATTTGGTGTCAAAAAAAAAATTTCATTTTAAATCCCAATTCTTCTGGCTACTCATGTGGTTTTAGGCAAAGTTTCCTTACCTTGGGTCTCAGTTGTTTTATTTGTGAAATAGAAAGGCTAACAACACTCCATCATCTACAAGATCATTTCCAGCGAAATCCTATAATACTATGGAACGGTGGGAAGTTTGGATTAGATCTTGGAAGGGTCCTTCTAGAATACCATAGAAAGAATATATTACCCTCTAATCAATTGATCAGTTCAAGCACCTACTATTTGGGGACTGTATAAGGAACCACTAGAAACACCCCAAAAGGGGAATAACACATGCAAACCAGTGTTTTCAGAAGATTGACCTGGCAACTGTGTATGAGACAGAATGTAAATACCTTGAGCAGAAGAAATATTTTGCACCCTCTGCAATCTTAGGATTTGAGGGGTTAATACATGCTTCTTGGATTCAATTGGGTGGAACTGGGTTGGATTGTAGGGCTTAGCAGAGGAAGGAGAGAGAGTTTTGGAAGAACACACTAAATTTTGATTTCGTTATACAAGGCACCCAAAGCTTATAATTATATGGTGCCACCTAAAAGCCTGCTCTGTTTGGGCATCTAAAACAGTTCGTACTGCCAATGATACCTGTTTTCAATGAAGAAATGGCGTCAAGGTGACCTGCCTGGTAAAGGCCAGCATAGAAGTTCTTTTGGTCTGCACAGGAGTGATCTGGTGAAAAATGTCCTATTTCTTAGGGCTCATGCAGTAAGCAAACTAGTCCCTCCCTTTATTCTGTCAGGGAGCATTTATTAAGCCTCTATTATGAGCTTGGCATTGTGCTAAGGACTGAGGATTCAAGAACAAAGAACCAACTCAGTGCGGTCGGGGTTTCTGGGCTTCTCACCAGGAAGGTCACAAGAGCAGTGGCAAGCTAAAGCCAATTGTGCTTGGCTAGTTCCTTGCTGGGCAAGTGCGAAAACATCTAGCAGGCTTCACTGGGCTCTAGGGAGAAAGGTTTTCATGAATTTGGCCTGCTTCTGGGGGGCGATGTGAAATTCACCCAGTAGGATACTTAGGACAGGATGAGTGAAATGTCTGCCTCAATTAGGGACACTCCTGAAGCAGTAAGAGTGAGTGTGTGCATGTGTGCCTGTGTGCATGTGTGTGCATGTGTGCATGCATGCATGTGTGTGTGTGCATGCATACATACACGCAGAGGCTGGAGATATATAGGCCCAGAATTTCATCATAAGGTAGTATGGAATAATGTGTAGAGTGCTAGGATTAGAATAAAGAAAATCCTTAATCCTCAAGTCCTACCTCTGAGGCTTACTATGTAACCATGGACAAGACACTTAACATTTCAGCCTTGGTTTCTTTACCTATAAAATGTAGGAAATAATATTGGTAGTAATGACCTCAGAGGTTTTATGGAATATACAAAGTATTTTGCAAAGCTTACAGTATTATTTAGGTGCCAGTTATAGGGGTCATAGCTTTAGAGTTAGAAGGATCCTCAGAGGCCATTTAGTTCAACTCTCTCACTTTACAGATGAGGAAACTGAGGTCCAAGGAATTTAAGTGAGGATGCCAGAAGAAGTGCTTTATTATTTCATAACTCAACAGCAACTATTTATTCTATAAAAGTCACTGATCAGATTTGATGCACCAAAGCCTTTATGTTTGGCAGTTCTCAAATTGTAATGGATGTTTTCAGTGATAGGTTACCGGACTTCGCGTCAGGAAGACTCGAGTTAAATTTCCACTTTAGGCACTAGTGGCATGATTTTGTACAAGTCCCTTAGTTCCTTATTACCTTAGTTTCCACCGTAACATGAGAGGGCTAGATTTGATGACCAACATGGTCTCTTTCAGCTCAAAATCTATGAACTTTGGAAGGTGGTGAGCTTCCCTTCATGTTGAGTCTTTAAAGAAAGCTTGAATGATTACTCATTAAGGTCACTATAGAGTAGATTCTTGTTCAAGTATAGTTTGAAGTCAATGACCCCAAAGATCTCTTCAAACTCTAAAATTTATGCCCCCTCCTCCAGAATCCCTGAAGCCATTTGAAAATCCTCAAAATTTCCCTTATTTACTAAAAATAAGGAATTCTTCAATCTGAGATAAAACCTGATACTTTTTAACAAAGAAGAAGCAGAATGGAGAGATAGAGAACCATGCCATTCCCTCCAATCAGGCTCAATTTCACCACAATGTAATCTCACTTAAGTACAATACAATCAAAAATATAGCCAATCAATCTGATGATAATAGGTTTGGAAAAGGGATTTGTGGACACTGGAGATGCTGTTGCTAAGCTCAGCTGGCAGCCCTATCATTCCTCAAGTGCATTATTTCTCTTACGTTGCCTCCAATATTCATGCTATTACAGATTTCCTCCTAGATCCCCGAGCCCTGCATTATTTTCTGAACTGCTGGTTACTATTCTTAGTTACCAGCAATTTGGCTTTTATGCTCGTTCTCTTGTCCATTCTTGAACCACATGATGGTGAGTCAAAGCCTGGGGAGAGCAGTGATGTGAAGAGAATTGGGGTCTTAGCACTGAACGTAATGAGTAGTCTTGGGTATTATCCCAAAGCACTTTTAAGCTTTTATTCTCTTAAATATGGATGTGGTTCATTTGAGCAGACTGACTCACCCTGGAACATGCTAACCAGGTCATTTATATATCTTGTAACATTTAGCCCAAATCATGAAAATTGACCAGAATATTTTGGACAAATTGGGGCACTGGAAAACTGGGAGTTGGGAGTGGCATGACAGATGAGGCTCAACTCGATGCAGAGAGTGGATTGATTTAGAGTTTCTCCCAGAAGTCTTGTATGAAATATTTTACCAAAATATGAGATGTTGGATTATAAATCTTTGTCACTGAGAATCAAAAGGGGTCTGTCTAGACTAAAGGCTATTTTGGAATTTTAGGACATCTTAAAAGAAATACAATGAGCAGGATGTCCTTTGTGGATGTCCCCCCCAATCCACACACACCTCCTTCTCCTTTGGCCCCAATACCTGCGCTTTCTTGCCGAGATTATATTTCATTCACAAACACGTGGCAATTGCATTTTTTTTGGGGGGGGGGGCTTTGTACATTTTCCCCTCCATTAGAATGAAAGTTCTTCAAAGGAAGACATTAACCTTTTTTCCCCTTCATATCCCCAATATTCACTACAGTGCCTGGATCATCGTGAGAACAGAAGAAATGCTTGCTGACTGGGTAGTCACTCAATCAGGTCATTAAAGCAAGCAATGAAATTGGGGATTAACTTATACCAGGACTCTAGTAAGGCATTGACAAGGTCTTCCATATTGTCTCTATGGATGAGATGGAGAGATAATGGCCTCCTGGTATTGAATGAAAATTGGTTGAATAACCTGTCACAAAAAGTTAACGACAGCTGTGGGGATGGTCTGTCTCATGGATAATGCTGCAGGACTGTGTCCTTGGAACTGTTCTGTTCAACACACAGACACACACAGATACACACATAATCACTGACTTGGATGAAGCATATATAGCAATTACACTTGTCAAATTCACAGAAGATTCAAAGCTGAGAGAGGTAGTGATCATGATGTATAGCATAAATGTGAAACCTTTTGTTTTGAGTTAAAAACAACTGTACAAATGTAAAGGGTGTAGATCAGGGTGCTCTAGTGATGAAATAACAGAGCACAGACCTTGAAATAGGTATCTGGTCTGGCGGGCAACCCCCATGGAAGCAGACAAGGGTCCTACAGTCTCATCAAGATCAGGGAGGAACTCCTAACAAGGAAACATTAGGAATGCATGGCAGAACCTTCTCTGCAATTTGTCATCTTAGAGCAGGGCTCTTTCTGCAGGAGCCATAAAGTCCATTTTTTTTCAGGCACTGTTACAGGAGCAGCACTGTGAGCACTGTACGACTCTCGAGAAATTACATTTTAAAAAATGTGGCTTTTATGGCTCTCACGGCCAAAAAGGTTGCCGACCCCTGTCTTAGAGAGATTCATTTCACTGAGAAGCAAAATCACTTATCCAGAGTCACCCAGGTAGTATGGGTAAGAGATGAAATTTGAATCTGTTTTTCCTGGATTCGGGGGTACCTCTCTATCCATGATACTGCATTGTCTCTATTTAAGAAATAATTTCCTAACAATTAGAGCTATTTCAAAGGTGAAAAGGACAACTCAGGAGGCTAGTGAATTCCCACTTCCCATGGGAGATCTTCCAACAAGAAATGGCTGGACCTTCACTTTTGAGGACTATGTAGAGTGGATTTCGACTTAGATATGGTGTGCATTATGGGACTTTTCATGTGTCTTATAGATAAGCCCTCACAAGGGTCCAAACCCATAAACATCAGTATATCTCAAGGCAGTGGGGTCCTGGGCCCTCGTTTCTCTATCTACAGTATCTCCTTTGGTAATTCTATCCATTCACAAAGGTTGATTTCTCATTACATTCATATGAATTGAGAAGCTGTGTGATACAGAGGATAAGACACTTGATTTGGAGTCAGGAAAACCTGGATCAAATGCTTCTTGAGATACTAAGTGATTCTTGGAAAGTCACGTAGTCTCTTTGGGCCTCAGTTCCCTCATCTGTAAAATGGAGTTATAGTACTCAACAACACCAACATCTTTTCCAGCCCTAATTCTATGATCCTATGATTCTTGATTAAATATCCATGAATTTAATTGATTAAATACCCCAAATCTGGGTACTGTGATGCCTTGTCCAGGAAATGGACTTGTTCTGGATGATTTTTTAAAATGGTGTAATGTAGAGATGGCATAGGAACATCTGGGTGGCTGAGTGGATTGAGAGCCAGGCCTAGAGATGGGAGGTCCTAAGTTCAAATCTGGCCTTAGGTACTTCCTAGCTGTGTGACCTCATCATTTTTAATCATAACACTGGTCAAGTCACTTAACCCTCATTGCCTAGTCCTTACAGTTCTTCTGTCTTGGAAGCAATACACCATATTGATTCTAAGACAGAAGGTAAGGGTTTTTTTAAAAATTGGCCTAGATGTAGTTTTGGATACAAAGATAAAGAAAATGACTCTTCTGCCATCTTGTTGGTAGCTCAGCACAGCTTTTTTCTTGATTAGAGGCATCTTGGAGCAGTCCAATGGACTCCTAAGGACAGGTCTGGCAGAGAATCCATCTTTTCATGATTATAGTAATGTTTGCTTTGAAAGTTACAAGGAGAGAACTGTGTGGATGAAACATAGTGTACCTGCCCTCTGAACTCGGGGAGGTTTCCTCTTTAGCCCTAAAGAGAGCAGTCAGTCACTGTTCACCATCTGTCCTAACTCATTTTGGTCTGCTGCAGCTGCAGCTCAGTGTCTAATCAAAGCTCTCAGCCCTCTTCATCCTAAATACAAAGGGTGCAGCTGTCTGGAAAGTCCACTGTGGGCTGCTTTCCCCCTTCTCTGCAGGTCCAAATTTCTCAGGGCACCTCATCACTCTGGCATCCTTAAATCAAATCACAAGGCACAGGTTTAGAAATCAGTCCTCACTTGTCCCAGTTTGGGCTGTGTTTGTAACTAACAGCCTCTGTGTGTGTGTGTGTGTGTGTGTGTGTGTGTGTGTGTGTGTGTGTGTTCATACCTGAGAGAATGAGAGAGAGGCAGAGAGAGAGAGAGAGAGAGAGAGAGAGAGAGAGAGAGAGAGAGAGACAGAGACAGAGAGAGACAGAGAGAGAGAGAGAGAGAGATTGGAAGGGGGAGAGACAGAGAGACAGAGACAGAGAGGCCGAGAGAGAAAAAGAGACAAATAGAGGAAAGGAGAGAGACAGAGACAAAGAAACACAGAGACAGAGAGGAAAAGAGAGATAAAGGGAGAATGATAGATTTTTTTTGACAGCAAATTCAGGATTTTTTGATTTGATTATGCACATTTCTTACAAGTTTTCTTTTTCAAATTAAACTCAAAATGAGAGAAAAGAGAATTTTGTTAACTGAAAAAAAATTGAATTAAAAAGAAAGATGAAGGAGAGAGAAGACAGCCCAAGGAGGAAAGAAAAGACTAAATCATATATCATTTAAAAACTGGCAAACCCAGGGGGCAGCTGGGTAGCTCAGTGGAGTGAGAGTCAGGCCTAGAGACAGGAGGTCCTACGTTCAAACCCGGCCTCAGCCACCTCCCAGCTGTGTGACCCTGGGCAAGTCACTTGACCCCCATTGCCCACCCTTACCACTCTTCCACCTATGAGACAATACACCGAAATTAAGGGTTTAAAAAAACAACAACTGGCAAACCCTAGGTATAAATATATTAATACTCTTGTCTCTTTCCTTTTGGCCTCTGGGCCCAGGCCTGAAGTATTAAAGCTTCAAGAAGAGGCATTATTCATGTTTAACATGCTTTCTGTTGGTCTAGAAGCAAATGTCAAAAGCTCTTGACTAAGGAAAGTCATACATGCTCTGGAGCAGTTCCCAGCTTATGTTAACTCTACCATTGCTTTTAAATCAGCATTTTAATACTGCATTTCTTTTGGACTTTTGGAATAGATCATGTTATCAGGGCATCATGACACATCAAAATGCTTTACTTTGTCCAGGGGAGGAAGTTCTCATTCCATGACACTTACATGGTAGACTCAACTAGAGGTGCTCTTCATAGCTTCAGAGCAGATCAGATCCACAGTGATTTTTTCATCTCAAATATTCTGCATTAAAGTTTAGATAACTATTTTTCAAAACTACTCTAAATGAGAGGTCTGACCATGCCATGACCTTTCCCATGAATCCTCAGTGACTCTCCATTGCCTCTAGGATAAAATAAAAATTTCTCACCCTGGTATTTAGGGTATTTAATTGTCTAGTTCTAGCCCCTCTTGCCAGATTTTTTTTTCATGCTATTCCATTTTACACACTCTCTGTTCCAGCCAAATTGCCCTACTTATCTCAAAATTGGCATCAATTTCCTGACTCCATGCTTTTGTAGAGGCTGTCCTGAAAGCCTGCGTAACAACAGTAATATTTGTAAGTTATGTTATTTGAAATAGCCCTCTCATCTCTGAGTCTTAGAATCTTTAACTTCCCTCAATGCTTAACTGAAGTATTGTATTTTATATGAAACTAGTCCTTGTTCCCTAGTAATGTCTCTTCTATCTCAAAAAAGCTTGTTTTTAATTATATATATATATATAATTTAATTACTATATTTATTTAATTACCTTATGTTTATGAATGCAAGTCACACTCCTCCCCTTTAGGATGTCATCTCTTTCAAATTAGGGACTTATTTTTATATATTTTGTCTTTTTATTTCTAGTCCTCAGTAAAGGCATCAATGTAGGCATTAGTTAATGCTTGTTAAATTGAATACATGTATCCTATCACTCTACTAGAGAGTAAGATCTCAAAGCATAAAGGCCATGTCTTTTACATACTGTTTTCCTAGTGAACAAATTAAGGGTGGGAATATATCTCCTCTCTATTTAATCCCAGAAGACTTAGATGATTTGATTAAATAAATTAATCAATTCTAAGAAAACTAGGTGAGAATAACTTCTTAATCAGCATGAAGGGATCATGGCAGAATGGGGTTAGTGGTTATTGGAAGAAAGCAAACAGGAAATCTTGGACGAGGAGAATCAGTCACACCTTTTATGCTGGTGAGTATAATAGGAAGGCAGTGCAGTGGTTCAACATTTATAATAGCAGGTTAGTCTAGTGGTGACTGAATCTGATGGTGAAGAACTCCTGAGAAGGGATTGTCTTTAAGAAGGTAAGAGAAAGTTTTCTCTTCCCGATTCCTCAATTGACCAAGGAATGAAACTATGAACTTCAAAAGGTTGGTTTTGGAGTTTCCATCAGCAGCCTTAGAAATGTCTTGAAAACCACAGTGGCTGATGGGAGAAGCTGCATCAGGAACCAAGAACACCAAAGAAAAACATAGTGAGGAAAGGAAATTTCAGGACTTTATAAAGGCACCAACTCTCAAAGCTTAGTTAAACCTAAGGGAAACTCCATGAGAACTTTACAAAGGGAGGAATGAATGTCCAATAACCAGGAAGTTTGCATTTGTCATTTAACAATCTTTATTTATCTAAGTTTGAGTCTTCTATCCCAAAGGAAGATTATTGTTCTAAATGCAGGATAGTAAAAAACCATGATTCCAATACCTGGTTAGTAAAAATATTTTCTAAATTCTAATTAAATATCTGGATGATAATCAATGAGAAACACATTTGTACAGACTACTAATTCTATTTCTACAAAACTCAGGCCCTTTAGGGTTACCCCCAGGACTCTAAGTTGGAATATGTCATTTTCAAAGGAAAAAATCCATTAATGTAGGTGGGAGTTGGGGAAGTAGGCCTGGAAGAGGTACTACACTAACCTGGTGCTCCATACATAGTAGACACTCAATAAATGATTGTTATTTTATTCTACAATCATTTTGCTCATGATTGATCACATGTAAAAATTTTATTTTCATGAAACTTTTCCAGGACTCATCTGGCACTGGATGCATAGAATTAACTGCCCATCTACCCAGAACAGAGTCAATGGAAAAAAGCCCTAGCCATCCATCAGGTAAAAAAGTGACATATGATAGGAATCTTGTACTTCCTCCCTGAATGTCTTGAAACAAAGTTAATTGACTGACTAAAAACACTGGAATACTGTGACAGGCATCTGGTCAGTGTCCAATATAAACAAACATAAGCAGAGTCTCCCCAGGCCTGGGAACTACTAATTCCTTGCCAACCAACCTTACAATCCTTTCTCAGATGGTCTTTGAACACAGAGCATCAGTGTTTCCTCTTTGGTCTTTCTAATGTTACTCATGTGGGAGGAGAGTCCATAAAAAATGTTCTACAGGAGATCTAACCAATAATGGTTTTTACTAGTATTTTTAAAGGATTATACATATGGGAAGATACCAATCTGTGGAGAGAAACCCTCTGCAGATTTATAGTAGGTTAGGAAGAACTAATCATGTCCCCATACAGGAGGAAGAGTTTGGGGACTTTCGCTCTAGCTAGCACTGGACAGCAGATCATATCATACCACTACAGGATCAGATGCAAAACATTTGTTTGACAAGTACATGAGGAAAAGAGCTGGCTATTAAATAAGGACATCCATAGTAAGGACTGCTTCTCTTTCCTGATTGAGTTTTGTTAAGCAGACTCACCATAGTCCTTATAACACTTGGACTGTATCACATTCTTTTTATGCCTCTCATCTCTTTTTCCTTAGCACTAACTGAATATTGAATTATACTTTGGAGGTTTTGTTTGAATACTTAAAAAAAATCCAAAAGCTCAGTCACAAGTGTCTTTGATGTATCCAAAGGCCAAAATATGGTTAATTTTCACAACTTAAGAGTTGATTATGCTTGTTAAAATAATTAGACTGTAAGGTGGACAATTCAGGAACTGACAGCGATAAACGTTTATTGAAAATTTAGGGTGTTGGTATCGGTGCAGAAAAGCAATCAATGATGAAAGAAGGGCTGGTTGCCATTGTGCAATCTTTCCTTGTAGTGACATTGTGTTTAGGATACTAATTATTCTCAGCCCCTGCTGCTAGTTTCACTCCTCTGTAGGGATCTGAAAGGAAGAGAAGAATGGGAGGAAAGCCTGATGAAATCAGACTGACAATAAAAAGGGGAGGATCACCTTTAATCATTGATAATCCTCCCCATGATGCCCTTAGCTCCATGACTTTTAGATGACTCAGATAAGACATATTGATTTAATATATTTTTGTGTCCTTGGTGCATGTGTGTATGTATGTGTGTATATATGTACATATAGATAATCTCAGAAGGAAGACACTAGTATTAAAGGTGATCAGAAAAAGCTTCCTGCAGGAGGTGGGATTTTTTTTCCATTTTTTTTTCTGAAAACATGGGAAGGCAAGAGGTGGAGATGATGAGGGAGAGTATTCTAGACATGAAGGGCAGCTAGTAAACATGCCCAGAGTTGAGAGTTAGAGTGTTGAATTCAAGAAACTGGAAGAAGGGCAGTGTTAATAAATTACAGAACACTTAGGGGTGATAAGATATAAGAAGACTAGAAACATAAGGAATTAAACAGGGCTTTAGAAACCAAAAAGAAGGTCTTTTATCTTACCCTAGAGGTAAGAGGGAACCACTTGTGTTTGTTTATTGAAGAGGGAAATAACACAGTCAAATCTGGACTTCAAGAAGACTAGCTTAACAGCTAAATGGAGGATGGAATGACATAGGGAAAGACTTGACAAGGAGTCCAACCAGTTATCCAGGTGGAAGGTGATGAAGGCCTGCACTAAGATGGTGAAAATATCAGAAGGAAAGGGGTTGGGTAAGTGAGAGATGTTATAAATGTAAAATTGTCAAGACTTGGCAAAAGATTGGATATGAGAAGTTAGAAAGAGTGAAGAATAACACCTAAGCTGTGAATCTGGGTGATTGAGGAGATTATGATTTTCTGGACAATGATAAAAAAATTGGGAAAATGGAGGAATGCGCATAGGGTATTCGATGTTAGGTATTCAATGAGAATAAGATATAGTGAGAGTTTGTTCAAGGTATGTTGTAGGGACTAAAACACGAAAGTAAGAAATAGAATAGCTGATCTTTTAATTTGGCTGGAACATAGAAACTCCATTGTTAAAGGATATGAAGAGATAGATTCTCTGTCTCTATTGCCTCTCCAGCTCTCAGTTTTGTTCCCAAGAGTTGGAGCAGCATACATTAGTTCTATGATCACTGGTTAAGGTAGAAAAATTGTCATACTCCTTGCTCCCCATTGCCATTTCTAGGCTCTATCCTTTACTCAGAAACCTTTCTTCTTTTGAGGTTCATATTATTCATATCTATTGCTTAATCAAAATCCTGGTAACTGTTGCCTACAGATCCCCATTTCATACTATTTCCTTTCTCAACAAGTTGGATACCTGGCTTAGAATTATTCTCTCCTTCTGAACTCCTGCTTTCATATGCCATATTTCAGCATTCAGGGAGAATCAATTTCCCACAAGTACCCAAACCACTAAGTTCCTCAAGCTGTTTACATCCCATGAGCTCCTTCTCCAAACCAGCTCAGCCACACATAAAGATGCTTATACCCTTAATCCTGCCATCACCCAAAATGTACTACTTCCATGTTTAAGAATTCTGAAATTGCCTTATTTGAGCATGTCTTCCCCTCTCCTCCTGTCTTCCTTAACATAACCTTACTCTTCATCCTCACCATGACTTTTAATTCCTTAATCCCTCAATTTTGTTCCAGGCCATCTCCCTTGTACTAGCCACTCTCTTTTCTCCCCATCTTGACTTTTTAGTGAACCAATTCAGCCCTTCATTGTTCTCCTCTCTTGAAACCCTATCCCTTTTATCATTACAATAATTATATCCAGCCAAAACACAGTCTTGGATCACTCCTACCCTTCATAGCCTTTACATTTATACATGAGTCACTGAACAAAGGTGTAGAAAACATACAATTTTTCTGACTGGAGCCACTATAAATTTATGTTCCAGAAGTCCAACTGGGTCTTCTCTGCTGCTAGGGAATCACATTATATCACTTTTAACAACTCACTATTCCACTTTCCACTCTGATTCTTCCAAACATTTTTATCCCTTCTCAAAACTCACATGGATTTCCATCTATGTACTTTCTCAGTGGAGAATTTTACCTCACATATTACAGAAAAAAATGAGGCCACTTACTAAGAACTCCTTCTTTTCTCTCTTCATCTCTTATCACTAAGGGGCCTTCTGCCACTTTCTTCTCCTTTATCCTTATTTCACATGATGAAGTGACCTTATTCCTTATCAAGGCTAACACTTCTACTTATTCAATGACTCAATTTCATCCCATCTCCTCCAATATATTGCTTCCTCTGTCATCTCCATTTTTAAACTTATTTTCCAGCTTGCCCTCTCTCCTAGATCATTTCCCACTGCCTACAAAAATGCCCATGTCTTCCCTATCCTGAAAAAAGATCTCACTTAATCTCTGCATTCCTTCTATCATCCTCTTTCTCTTCTGCCCTTTGTAGAGAAATTTCTCAAGCAGCCATCTGTAATAGGTGCCCCTACTTTATCTCTTTCCTCTTTTCTTCTTAACCCCTTGCAATCTGACTAAAATCTTATCATTCCACCAAAACTATTCTCTCCAAAATTACTAATAATCTTTACGTTGCCAAACTCAATAGCTTTTTTTTCAAACCCCACTCTTCCTGACCTCTCTGCAGCCTTTCACACTGTTAATAACTCCTGAATATTCTCTTTTCTCTAGGTTTTTGGGACACCTCTGTCTCCTGCTTTACCCCCTACCTATTTGACCACTTCTCTATTTCCTTCATTGGATCTTCCTCTAGCCCAGGGGTCAGGAACATACAGCTCTCAAGCCATATCTGGCTCTTTTGAGGGCCAGACATGGCTCTTTCTGCAGGAGCCATAAAGTCAATTTTTTTTCAGGCACTGTTACAAGAGTGTGCACTATTACAGGAGCGGCACTGTGAGCACTGTATGGCTCACATGAAATTACATTTTAAAAAATGTGGCGTTTATCACTCTCAGGGCCAAAAAGGTTGCTTATCCCTGCTCTAGATAATGACTTCTAAACTTAGGTTTCTCTAAGGTTTCTGTCCTGGGCCCTCTTATCTTTTTTTTTCTATACTAATTCACTTGGTGATTTCATCATCTTCCATGGATTTAATTACCATCTCTATGCTGACATCTGCCTTTTCTGTTCCAGTCTGTTTGCTGACCTCTAGTCTCATACCTCCAACTGCCTTTCAGACATCTCAAGACATAGTAAACTCAATATGTCTAAAACAAGACTCATGATCTTTTCCCCTAAAACCTCCCCCATACCTACCTTCCTTTTTACTAAAAAGGGCAACATCATTCTCCCAATATCTCAGCCTTAAAACCTAGGAATCATCCTGGGATTCTGGAGTCACCATATGCACACTGTGTAACTAAGGACCATAGAGATTAAATGACTTTCAAGGTCTCGGAGAAAGTACAGGGAAGAACCAGGATTAAAATCAAGGTTGTTGGATTCTAGAGGAAGCATTTCTTTTTCCATCAATGGAATATGGCCTCCAGGAACATCCTTTTTAATTTGAGGTGAGAGGATAGGACTGCTATCACTTCATCAGCTGGGATATGTTGTTTTGACTATTAAGAACTCTGTATTTCTATGAATATAGGTTATCTGTCAAATATTGGAATTTAAGAAATAATGAGCTATATTTTAATGGGAGTCTTCTGTATTAATTTCCTTTCATTTTATAGTTTTTAAAAAGGGAAAGAATCCAGAAACCTGAGAATCATAGTGGAGAGGATCTTAAATTGTACTTTGTCTTCCTATCTTAATTCTTTTATGTTAAAATGATGGTGATTTGGTTCTCTATTTGAAGTAAATGCAGACTGTTGAGAAAAAAGAACAGAAAGAGACCTTGAAGCCCTCCTTCTGCGCTTCAGAACTGTTTTTTAAAAGACTTTTATATGTGCATATTTCAATGGATGTGTGATTTCATCAATGTGGATATTTCTCCATTATTCAGAGAGCAAACCATAGATATCTTCTCCCCATATATCATCCTTGACTATATTTTCTTATAGCCATTCTCCAGATGATTTGCCTAAACTTTTGAGGGCTTGTCTGTGGTTCTCTTGACCTTTCATAGATTCCTTTGGAATCCAGGATTCATTTGGATGATCAGAAAACTATTCTTCAACTGAAATGGGGGAAATCTAGAAAGAACTGGACCAGGGGGTTCAAGGCGCAGGTTCTTGTCCAGGCTTTGCTCTTAATTTGTAAGTGATTTGGAGGCAAATTTTAAATTTCCCTCAGTCTCAGTTTCCTTCTCTGCAAAATAATAATAATAAAATCACTAGTATTTTTAATCATGCTTATTTCCATGGTATTTATACAATATTTTAAGGTTTGAGAAGAACTTTACACATATATGATTATGTCTTCACAGCAACCCTCAGAAGTGGATGCTATTGTTATCCCTATTTTATCAATAAGGGAACTGAAACTGAGAGAGGTTAAGTGACTTTCCCAGGGTAACAAAGCCACTAAGTATATAAAAACAGGTCCATACTCAGTGCTTAGCACAAAGTAGTCAATAAATTTTTATTGTTTTGATTTGAACTAAGACATTCCTGACTTCAGGTCCAATATTCTATTTATTGAATGACCAGTTGCTTCTAAAATGAGAATCCTTCATGTAGTATAGAGAGAGGGGGTCATATAGTTTTTTCTAGCTTTGGCTGAGTTCTAAAAGCAGTTAGGGGTTTGGAATCTTGAGGAAAAGTTCAGTTGGTTTGGGTCTCCTGTGGAGGGAGGTTGTCTGACCAGCCGAGCTGCCTCCTTGCCTATCTGTACAATTGAAATTTAGCCTAGCTTTGTAATATTTATTTAAGAAACTGTTATTTTGGATAAACCCTTTATATCTTCCTTCCCAATATTATTTCCTACCTTCCCTCCCTTACCTTATATGTCTGTGGAGTTAATAAGGAGAGTAATTAGAGAGGAGTTCAAATCTGTGAAGGGTTAATTATAATTGACAATATTAGATAAAAAGAAACTAGTCAGTCATCATTTATTCCCTTTAGATATCAAGAGCACTTTGTAAGCTTGAGTTAAAGGCAGGTCCTTACTCAGACTCCATCTCTGCCTCCCTTCCCCACCTGAAGTTCCTGAGACAACTTGTTAGGGCTTTCCTCAATCCACTTTCCTGACAAATCATCCTTTAAAGCTAATAAACCCTTTTGTGTTTCAACAGACCTATTAGTATAATTTGTCTGTTAGTTATTAAGAGAGGGAAGAAGAGGGAAAGAACCAACATACTCTGGGCTTGAAGGGAAGCCGGGGTATCCATCTTGAAGGAAGGTGTAACTTCAAAACAAGTCCCTTCCTGTGAAATTAACTAAACCCTGTTTGTTAATTTCAGTTTAGTCTATTTCCCTCAGCCTGTGTTTGAGTCTAAGTCCCAGTCTGTAAAGCCTGCTGTTTTGTCTGTTTAGTTTAATTTCTCCTCTCCCTGAAGATCTCTGTTTCCCTTCTGTGTTATACTCCTGACTTCAGTCCTATTATATCCTGAATCTCCTTAATCCCAGCCTACCTGTAACCTAGATTACTCACTTAGCAAGTCTCTGACAACCTCCTTCCAAAATTCCCTTATCCCACACACCTTTCCTCAAATTACCCCCATTACATTCATCTTTCCATTGCTAATATTTAAAAGCAAAATAAATTTGTCAATTAAAACATCAGAATCAGTCAATGACTTGACTACTGTCATTTGATCATTTTGATAAAGTAAATATATGTATGAAAACGGACCATGTTCAGTAATCCAGATGTTCTGGGCACATGTTCACAACACTGGAGAATTTTCAATTTCTTTCAACTTACTTAGAAAAATTTCAATTCTTTTCCTCATTCTGCCTGTCTCCTAATTATACTTGTTTCACATAATCTTGGTAGCTAGAGTAGGACTTTAACAAAAGTAAGTGTTAAGTCTTTTCTATGGCACTTAATTTTTTTATCATCTTGGGCAAATAAATTTCTTTAAATATGCAGGGCTCATCACAGTGGCACAAAAGTGACCACTATGTAAACATTAGTACCATTATGGTGATGACAATCATGATAATGGTGTTGGTGTTGGTGATGATGATGATGAAATGACTTATCCAAGGCCACAGAGATAGTAAGTGGAAAAGCTGAGATAAAACTTAGGTCTTGTGACACCAAATCCTACATTCTTTACATTACACTACTCTCCTGACATTTTTAATCATTGGGGGATAGAGGGAGAGAAATCAGAGGTGTAGTCCAAAGCCCCACTATATAGTTCCTTTTTCCATTAGATACTGTAGAGTTCTCTATAAGGAATAGGATAAGAACAAATGCTTGATCTTTATGTCTCGTGTGTGTATGTGTGTGTGTGTGTGTGTGTGTGTGCGCGCGCGTGCGTGCGTGTGCATGTGAGCGTGCAGATTAGAAATTCAAATAGATAAAAATTTTAGAAAGGCTTCCATCCTCCCTTTTCATTCTCTTCTGTCTTAATGGTATTCGCATGACAACAGACTGCATTTCAGAGGTCTATTCTGTGGCAAATACTCTGCAGCTGCTGAAACTATGGAGCCTGTTCTCCTGAGTAAACATTTTATGAAGTGGAGACCATCAAGTCCCATCTGGCAGCCATGTGACCAGCTCCTTCATCAGCTCCTCAGCTCTTGCTTTTAACTGAGTTGGGATGGGCTCAACCTCATCCTTGCCATTGTTTAGTTGATTTTCTTCAGTTTTTTTTTTTATTCTGTTTTTAGATATCAGGAAGAAGTGGTAATTTCAATAATGTTGGAGACAACATGGCATGATAGAAGAGTCTGTAGCCTTGGAGTTCAAACTCTGTATATGTCATTCATTAGCCATGTGGTATTAAGTAAGTAAATTTCTTCTCTAGGCAGCAGTTTCCTCATTTGTAAAATGAAAGGATTTGGCTAGATGACCTATGACCTATAGACCATAGAAAGGTCTAGATCCTTTGAAGAAGGGAGGATTAAGTTCTGAGAGATGATGGCTAGTAAAGCTATTAAAATTATGCACTAGATATTAATGAGACTCTTAGGGATAGAATTTAGGTGTCAAATATATACCTCCAATCATCCTAGCTAGCGATTAAAAAAATATTAATAGTCTTTGTTTTTACATCACCTTACTGGATTATAGGTTAAAGCAAGAACTCAGAAACTATTTAACTGAACCTCTTCATTTTATAGATGAGTAAACTAAAGCCAAGAAAAGTGAAGTGTCTTGCCTAGGGCAGCATAATATGAACCCAAGACTTGTGATTCTAGAGCCAGTATTATTTATCCCTTATAATTAAAAAATAGAAAAAAATGGGAGGGAAGAATTGCAAAACCAACCAAAATATTATCCAAGATTGACATTATATTCAGTGTCTCAAATATATAGTTTTGGGGAGTCTTTTACAAGTAAGGAGAGAGACAAGATATTCAAAGACAGACAGGGAGAAAGAGAGAGAGAGAAAGAGAGAGATCGTGTGTTATGAATTGACTACTTCTGCAATTACTATGTGCCAGGTATTTTACTGAATGCTGAGAATACAAATGTTTCAATAGGACAGTTCAGGCTCTCTAGGCCCTGACATTTAATGGGGTAGACACTAACTGATGCATAACTCAAAGGTGGAGAAGGCAGGATACAGTGTGGGAGTGATAAGGTAAGACAAAAGCCATTCTCTCAGAGAAGAGGGTGGTTTCAGGGACAGGGACAAGGTTCCAGTGGGGAAGAGCTGGAAATAAAGGCTTGAGTGGAGACAAAATGATTAGCAGGAAGCCTCCAAGCTTCCAATCTCTAAAAGTTTTGCTCTTTATTTTTTCTACCAGACTCTGATGAAGAAATACTTCCAAGGATAAAAAATAGATAGAATACAGAAAGAAGATCTTTCAGCTGTGTGATGTGGAGTCAAAGCAGCTTGGTCTGTTAGAAGTCTGTGTGCTTATCTATCCTGGCATTACCATGATTTTCTATTGGCATTTCATTTGGTTTTTAGTTGTTTAGAATAAGGGGCATAAAAATTTGAAGCATAGCTCCAGTCAGAAATATAGATTTTGGGAAAAGGGAGCTATGCATGGAGATATGAGGTAGCTTTCTGTAATGAACAGATGTATAATTCTTTGAATTGGGATATATAGAAAGGTAGCATCCCTACCATTAACCTTAGATATAGCATAGAGTTTACATGAAAAAGGTGTGGCCTTGCCTCATACTCATAGCAGGGCACTGAAGGAGTAGGCTACATAGATTGAAATAGGACAATTACAAATGGCCTGCCAAGACCTTAAGGTGTAGGAAGGACAGAAAGACTCAGTGTGACAGTTTGTAACTTCATTTCTAATCTAATTTCTGAAGCCCCCCAAAAAGAGAAGTGGCAGCAATAATATTTTAACATCATTTAATTCTCTTTTTCCCCCCTCTTATGGCTATAGAAGAGATCTGGCTGAAACCAGGTGACCATAATTAGTCATCAAGCTCCATCCAATTTATAGAAATGCTTAGGCATCCATATTTCTAGCCTGATTGTAATCCTATAGAATTGTTGATAGATTCGTATGTACTGTTTGTATGGACTCCCTCTCCCTCTCCCCGTACTTCTCCCTCTCCTTTTCCTCTCCCTCTCCCTCTCCCTCTTCCTCTCCTCTCTCTCTCCATCTCCCTTTCCTCTTCCCTTCCTCCTCTCCCTTTCCTTCTCTCCCTCTCCGTCTCCCTCTGTTGTCACTCTCCTCCCTCTCCCTCTCCTTCTCCTTCTCCCTCCCACTCTCGCCCTCCATCCCTCCCCCACTCTCTCTCTCTCACACACACACACACACACACATACACACACACTCAGTTTTATGACAAATAAACTGCAATTCACACTTGTTTGAAAATGTACAAAGCACTTTGTTCACAACAATCTCAAGTAATGCAAATATTCTTATCCCAGTTTTACAGACGAAGAAATAGAGACTTGTAGCTTGCCCACACTCACATGGTTAGTAAGTCAATTTTTAAGGTCCTCTGCTTTCAACATGATATTCCATTTATTTTTCAAAATACTATTCAGCATGAAAATGAAGTCTGGCTCTGAGATACCTAGGATCCACTGAATCATCATCTCCCTCTAAGTCCCAAGATCAAAGCCACAGGTTTCCTAGGTGATAAGCTTTTTATTTGTCTCAGAGCCATCTGAAATCAAGCAATGAAAGTTGAATCCATCTCAGAGGAAGGAAGCTGAGTTCTTTGATGAGTTTTTCTTTGCATTTTGTTGTAATGATTAAACCCTTTTGATTTTTGCCATTTTGATCTCTATCAATATGATGAGTTCCTTCTATGAATTTCAATAGCAGTTCTACCAGCAAATTTTATATTGTTTAATCCTGGGTGATGAACTCTACAGATACCGCAAACAGGTGTACCAGAAAACCAGCTAAACATTTATCTAAAATTGCTACTCTCAACTGGCAGCCAATAATTCTTTCTTTTAAAAAAAACAACAACAACCTACCTTCTGTCTTAGAATGAATACTGAATATAGATTCTAAGGCATGAGTGGTAAGGGCTAGGTATTGAGGTTAAATGACTTTTTCAGGGTCACACAGTGGAAGTGTCTGAGGCCAGTTCTGCACCCAGTTCCTCCTGATTCTAGGCCTGGTGCTCTACCCACTGTGCCACCTACCTGTCCCTACAATTCTTCAATTTAAGCCTATCCATATGGATTAATGTGCCAGAAAAGAGACCTACTTAGACAGTTGTAAATACTAGGGGACAAGAGAGTAAATTGTACCAGTCAATATTACATGGAATTATGGAAATGAAGAACAGATAAATCCATGATCATCATGAGAAATGCCTTTTTCATTTTCCCCTTTAGCTTCAGTACCATATGGGCTACAGCACTTACTGATCTTGATAAGGAATCTGATCTGCCTCACCCCTGAAGACTCAACATGAATCAACGACAAGCAGAAGTCTGGGATGGGGCAAGTTTTCTATGAGCTCTTCTTATCCAAGAACAGAATGAGAAAATACAATAGGACCTTAGGAGACATATAATTCAACTGCTTAATTTTACATTAATGGAAACTGAGGCATGGGAGGCAAGAAATGTATCTTAATCAATGAAAACCCAAGTCTCCTGATCACAGAGGTCTCATTCTCTCTAATATGCCAAGATGCCCCTCATGTTTATACTTTTTTATGTGCAATTTATATAGTGAGGTATTCTGCCACAGCAGATTTTCATTCCTGATCACAAGTCTGTTTTTCCAATTTCTCCAGGGTGGTACATGTGATTTTTTAAAAAAAGGAATTGTGATGTTTTTGCAAAGTGTTATTTATTTTTTTATGAGTCACTTGCATCATTCTCACTTGTGATATTTTTACAACCTGAAAGTCAGTATTGATTTAAACTGACTGTCAGGCATAGAGAAGAAAGAAGGTGAAAAGAATCTATAATTTAAAGGATGGTAGAATTATAAGCATTTGATAGGATCATGGAGGTTCACATACTCCCTGTCCTCTTCCTTTAAACAGATGAGGAAACTAAAGCTCTTAAAAAGACTAATTCAATTTTTGCCCCATTTGCTAGTGGCAAAATTGAGATTTGAAACAGCTTATCCCATTTTTGTAGCATTTTATTCATGTTTCCTGGCAAACAACACACATATCATATAAAAGAAAACATCCTCCTCCCTTTCCATTTGTGCAACACCACCACAACCTGTACACCACAACCACTAATGCCCTGACATTTAACATTCTTCAAAATATAATATAATATTTTATATTACATATGTACGTATGTATATATAGATATGTAAATAATACTAGCAGGGATTTTGGAAGATCTTGAGTTTACCTTCCTCATTATAGAAAGGAGGAAACTCTGGACAAGGGAGATGAAATGATTTCCCAAGGTTACACAGGCATTAAGCATCAGAAAAGAGGTTCAGACATAGGTCCTCTGACTCCGTATCCAATGCTGAGCAAAAATATTTTAGTTTATGTTCTTCATTCTCATTTTATTTATAGATCCAGAGAATCATAGGATTTTCTGATTTTTTTTTGCTTTATTTTTAAATTTGTAAGTCTAGTAGAAGACAGTGAACTGAAAGGTTTAGTTGGTTTGTTCCCATGGCTAGTCCTCTCCCTTCCAACTCAAAGGTACTGCATCACTTTACTTTTGGTGATCCCCTACTAAAATCTGCTTCTCCAAAAGACATGGATGCCATTTCTACATTGGTGCAAATTTAAGAGGAGTATGAAATATTAGAACTCATTACAGTTACAATGGATGAGAAAGATTAATGATATGTTAGCAATATTTCTATATGAAATCTTATTTAAAATTCAGGTTTTGAAGATCAGTCAGTTTCCAAACTAAAATAAGTTACCTCTAGGCCTCAAAGCATCTCCCTGGGCAGGATATTTTTTACCTTTTGTTAAAAGCAGAATGGAAACCTGACCCTTATTTATCTGTAAACAAGAACTCTCTTAGAGGCATTTGAAAGTAAAAACTCTCTTTTTCCTTGCTCAATTTGTCATCTAGATTTGGAGTAACCAGATCCCAAATGGCTAGGGGAAGCTTGTGCTGGAAGCTTCATTGTATGGACAAAGACTTGCCTCCCCTTGTGATGAAGTAATGAGGAAGGAGTTGAAGTCTCCAAGTATAATTCTTGTTTTGAAGTGTCCTCCAATGGGAATTGTCAGGAGAGGTCCTATGGTCCAACTGTCAGGCCAATCAGAAAGAGGACACAATTCTCTTTAAAAGTGAGAAACAAGACTTATTCCCACTTTTTCTAGGGAAGGGATCTGGTGAAAGGGAACCATTCTTTCTTGAGGGCAATTGCATGCCTCCATTCATAAACAATGTTATTCTCAGAGAAAAGGCCTCATTCTTTAATGGTTAAAATCCAATAGCCAAAGGGAGCAGGAAACTGATTCAATTTTTTTAAGGTGATATTATGATAGAGTCCATAATGCACTGGTTTTAGAGTTTAGAAACCTGGTTCTAGTCTCAGTTCAGGGATCTGTCTGGAAGCCCAGGTTCTGATACCAATTTAGAGGGAAGTTCTGAAGACCAGATTATAGTTCTTGTTTAGAACCAAGATGATCTCATTTTTGTCTTTGTATCAGTAACATTTACTATGCTTTGCACAAGAGCAGGTGCTCAATAAATGCTTTCGGCATGTTGAATTACATGAAAAAAATTCAAAAATTTTGAATAATCTCCTAGAAATTGAATTAATAAATGACTTTGGTTTAATAGTTACTTCCAATTACTAAATATGTAAAATGAGGAGCTTGAATTTCAGGGCCACAGAGTTTCCTTCCAGTTTGGTGATTTTGTAGGGATAGATCTAGAGATGGAAGAGGTTTCTGAGGCCATCTAGTCTAATTAATTTATTTTACAGAAATGCAGGCCAGAGAAAGCTAAATTACTCACCCAAAATCACACATAGGCATCTAGAGCCAGAGCTGGAAAGAAATTCAAAGCCATCTCATCCAAATTCTTCATTTTACCAATAGGGAAACTGAGGCTTACAGAGGTTAAAAATAACTTGAATGTCACCCATGTAATAAGCATCAGAAGTAGAATTTGAATCCAGGTCCTCTAATTAAATAGACAGCCTTTCCATTGTACCATGGCTATTTTTCCACTTTTCATTTTCATAGAAGGTAACATTCACAAAAAATGGACCCAGGGTCTCCAGATGTTCTATCTTTTTATTTGCTCTCCAGTTGGAGAAGCTGAGTCCTGAATTTAGCTATCTAGGAGAAGGGCCAAATTTCTACTCTTTTGCTCTACCTTGGCTGACACAGAGTTCTCATTTCCTTGGCTACCAAGAATGCCTTGTTTGGTCCAGTCTAGAATTAGAGAACATTTCAGTAACCACTCAGAATGAGCTCTAGTCTAGGGGTTCTTTAGGGTTCAGGAAGATGATGATTGTAGTCTTTTCTTGGTCACTGACTCTCCAACATGATATAGTTTAAATATATGATCCTTAAGGAAGGGAAAAGATTTGGTAGCAGTCAGTGGCAAGCTTACCTTGTGGATTTTTCTGGAATGTGGACACTGATTCATATTTCTAGAGCTGTTTGGTGGTTGTGAAGCATTTTATGACCTTTGTCTCTTTGGAGATTCCTAACTTCATGGTGGAAGGATGGTTGCTTAAGCCATCGATCCCATTTTACAGAAGAAAAAATTGAGGATAAGGAAATGATCTGCCCAGCTTGGTACCTCTGGAGGGAGGTGTTTTAATTATAACTCCTATTTTACAAATGAAGAAACTGAGAAGCAGGAACAATCTTGTTTGAGAGAAACTTTAGTAATCAACCACATTTTACAGATAAAGAATCTGTGAGGAAAAGTGACATGTTCACAGAGTATTAGAGGAAGGAATTGAAAGCAGGTCTTTCTGACTTTGAGTTCAGTGCTCTATCCATTTTCTGGCACAAAAAAAGGATTTCTTTAGGTTTTCAGATTATTAAGACCCATTGCCTATAAAAATAGTTGCTTAGATAGGGGTACATGGTGTGGTGCTGATGGTACTGAAGAAACAAAATTATTCCGAAAATGCTGTATGTGAGACAAGATAAAGTACCGATCCAGCCTGGGTCATCTGCAGGCAGGATAATGTAGGTAACATGCTTTATAACTGGCACAAAGCACGAGATGATTACAAAGGTTGTTTTTGAATAAAATGATAGACTGAAGGGCCCTGAGAGATCATATCTGACATTGTCCTTTCATATGTTCTTAGAATTTTAGCTGGAAGGGATCTCAAACGTGGTTTTGTCCAGCCCTTTCTTCTTACATGTGAGAAAACCGGGGCCCACAAACATGGAAGATTCCCCAAGGCCACAAAGTTAATCAGTTACAAAACTGGAAACAGGGTGAAAACAACTGTGGGGTAGAGAGACTGCAATGTCACAGAAAGGGTGCTAGTTTCACATTTACGATCATCCAGAACTGTCAAAGGAAGTATAATTTAATCTCCAGAGAGAAGTGTGAAACTTCCCAATATAAAGAGAAAGCAATAAAAAAATGAGAATTTTTAAAGGAAGTAATTCAAATGCATTTATAAGTGCTTACTATCACCAAGACACCACGATGAGACAAAAATGAACAAAAGACTTGATACGCGCCCTCAAGAGGCTTCCAATTTAATAAATATAAAACCTCCCAGGATTGCTGTGAGGATCAAATGAGATAATTATAAAGTGCTTAGCAGTACTATAGAAATATTAGCTATTATTTGTTTTTATTTTTAAGGGGATGCAAAGTTTTATGGGGAGTAATGTCAAAAGGAAGGCTGGACAAACTGGTGACTCGCTGTAATTCTAAAAGAAGGGGAGAGAAGAATTATCATGAGTATAATAAGCAATTTCTGTCCCCTGAGGAAGTCCTAAATGCATTTAGGGGCAGCAGTTACCCCAGAGCACCCAAAGGTTGGGAGGAAAGAACAAGAAGATCAGAATAGAGACAGATTAGGAAAGAACAGTCAAGCATCTTCTTATTTTAACTAATTATTTTTGCACCCATCAGCCTACTCTAGTGCTTGCCAATATGGAACGAATGAAATGAGATCAAATATGGATGTGAATGGATAGAATTTCTTGGCCCTAACATTTGAACTATATAATCAGTTTGTTTTTACACTCCCGCTAGGGTTTAGATATTCCAGAATTGCAAATAGGGAATGTTCTCCTAGTGTTACAATTTAAAAAAAATGGAAATTAGGTTAAAAAGAAAAAGGCTCACAGTTTTAGAGAAGGGGAAACACTCTCCAAAGTGTGCATGTTTAATGTGCTGGGACTTTAGCCCTATGATCTAACTGGATCAAGACTGTGGCTGTTCTTACAGGGGTTTGCTACCCAGGGCTCTCCTAGAAGTTGATTCTGGAAGATTAAATGACTTCTCATGACCTAGAATACTTTTATATGGGTGACATAAGAATAAAATCAGCATTAAATGGAGTAGTAAAGGGAGTGGGAGGGAGGTCAGAAAAGGAAAAATTAAAAGACTCGGATAGAAGGAATCAGTCTTTAAGAGCTCTTAGTTCTGGGAGGCCACATTATCCCACTTTAACCTTACAAAAAATTCCTTTCTATAATGGACCTCCAAATTGCCTATATGGGGAGAAAATAGTAAGCACCATTATTTTGCAACAGTTTTAAGGGCTAACAATGCAAAAACCTAGAAATCACTTGGTGGTCTAATATTAGCAAGTCCCAAACTCCTATGCAAGGACTCAATAGAGCAGATGGTTCTCATCCACTGTTGTAACAACCACTTGCTTTCCTTGGATGAGAGACTCTGGTGCTGTCTAAAAGGAATTTTTCACAACTGTAAAAGTATTTGGTCTCTCATCCTTATCTCTGGCCCTAGAACAGATAATATTTTCCTACTTCAATAGTAAATCCAAACATTTGCAAATTTAAATATTCTCCCTTTCTCCTTTGGCCCATCTTCTTTCTATACCCCTTCCTCCCTGAGAAATGTGGGCTGCTGATTGGTCTTGTGCTCTAAGTAGGCCTGGAAGGTTATAAAACCCAAATCTGTACCATAGAAAGCTGAAGCTGCTTTTCAGGGAGAATAGCCTTCCTTAGCATGCTGATGAATCTCTTTGCTTTCAGTTTAGCTTCCTATCCTTGACCCAGGCACCTGATACTGGGCGATACTGGTAACGTATTTATATGGCACTTGCAATTTACCAGGCACTATATTAAGCATTTTGCAACTTTATTTCATTTGATCCTCACAACTCTGAAAGCCAGATGCTATTATTGCCCTCACATTCTAGATAAGGAAATTGAGGAAAAAGAGGTGCAGAGGGTCACATGGCTAGGAAGTATCTGAAAGTAGACTTGAACTCAAGACATCTTGATTCCCAGTCCAGTGATCTAACACTCAACAAAAGGATGGAGAGGATTCCCTGACACCTTCTCCCTTTCCTCAAAGTCCACATGTGATGAAGAAGCAACCATCTCCATAGGGAGTCCATTCAACTTCAGAGTAGCTCTAATTTTAGGAAGTCCCCCCCCCCACTCCACTCAATTTATTTCTTTACAAGCTCCACCTATAGCTCTTGGCTCTGGTCTCTGGGGCTAAATATGCCAAGTTAAATTCTTCCTTCACATGGCAAGCACTGTAATACTCAGAGACAGTTACCATGACCTCTCTATATTTTCTCTTCTCCACACCAAATAGAACAAAGGTGGGGAGAGGGAGAAGAAGACAGGAGAGGAGAGGAGGAGGAGGAGGAGGAGGAGGAGAGGAGAGAGAGAGAGAGAGAGAGAGAGAGAGATGTTATTCCTGTGGCAGCTGAGTAAGAGTTGAAACCAAAGATAAATAGGAAAGGGGTTAAAGAAAATATATGTATATATGCATTAAAGATTGTCAGAAGTGGAGTTATTTGGACTCTGAGTGATGGGTAGAAGACAAAGGGGAGAACAATATGTGCATGATTCTCCTAAAGATTCTACTGAGATAATATTTGTTTGTTTTTTTAAACCCTCAATTTCTATCTTAAAATAAATATTATGTATGTGTTCCAAGGCAGCAGAGTGTTAAGGGATAGGCAATTGAGGTTAAGTGACTTGCCCAAGATCACATAGCTAGGAAATATCTGAAGCCAGATTTGAATCCAAGACCTCTCATCTCTAGGCCTGGCCCTCAATCTATTGATCCACCCAGATGTCTCCTGAGATACTATTTTTAAATCATTTAAGCAGTTTCTAGCACTAATAAATTAATAAATGCTTTCCTAATGAAGGGAAATAAATGAGGTAACAGAAAAAATGGGTTCACCATACAGTTAGTTTTATTCCGAAGTTGGTTCAGTTACATTCTGTGGCCAGGAGAGGCCCAGAGAATCAACTTCTCTAGTGTGGAAAGGGAAAAAGAATGCCAAGTATTTTTTTTAATATTGAAATTTCTTAAAAAGATGTTTTATTTTCCCAATTGCATGTAACAATAGTTTTTAACATGTTTTCTGAAATTTTAAGATCCAAATTATCTTCCTCCCTTCATTCCCCGGTCTTGGAGATGGTACACAGTTTGATAAGGATTATACATGTATTGTCGTGCAAAACATACTTCCATATTGAACACTGTCATAAGATAATATTCATATAAAATCAAAACACGAACACAAAAACATAAATAAAGTGAAAAATAATATGCTTTGATCTGCATTCCAACTCTAACAGTTCGTTTTTTCTCTGGAGATAGACAGCATTCTTTGTCAAAAGTCCTTCAAAATTGTCCTCAATCATTATATTACTGGCAGTAATTGGATCTTTTACAATTGATTATCATATAATATGCTGCTACTGTATACAAGGTTCTCCTGGTTATGCTTATTTCACTCTACATCAGTTCATGTAAGTCTTTCCAGCTCTTTCTAAAATCATCTTGCTCATCATTTTTTATACTACAATGGTATTCTATCACCATTATATACCACAATTTCTTCAGTCATTCCCCAATTGATGGACATCCCCTCAAGTTCCAATTCTTTGTTACTACAAAAAGAACTGCTATAACTATTTTTGTACAAGTATGTCCTCCACCCACTTTTTATTAGACCTAGTATTGGTATTACAGGATCAAAAGGTGTGCACAATTTTGTAGCTTTTTGGACATAGTACCAAATTGTCTTCTGGAATGGTTGAATCAGTTCACCACTCCACCAACAATGCATTAGTGTCCCAATTTTGCCATATCCTCTCCAACATTTATCACTTTCCTGTACTATCTGTTGGTCAATCTGATAGATGTGAGGTGGTACCTTATAGTTGTTTTAATTTGCATTTTTCTAATAAAAAAGTGGTTTAGAACATTTTTTCATATAATTACTGATAGCTTTAATTTTTTCATTTGAAAATTGCTTGTTCATATACTTTGACAATTTTTCAAAGGGAACAACTTGTATTCTTAAAATTTGACAGAATTCTCTATATATTTGAGAAATGAAACCTTTATCAGAGATATTTGAATGCCAACTATTTGTAAAAGATACTGAATAAATCAGCATTTGTGACTCAGGGAGTTTCTGTGCTATTTAAGCACAGAACAAAATATTATCTAGAAAAAAATTCTGGTGAACTTCTCCCACCCTTCCACAGTGTGCATGTGCATACCACACAGAAACACGCACACCCAGAAATCAAGAATTGCCCATTTCTAGACATAATTCTTGAAACTGTCATGAGAAGAGTGTCAAGATTGCATCACCATTCTCTTTCATCTAATTACCACTCTTTTACTCCTTTCAAATATGTATTTCTATGCTAATAGTACTGTTCATATGGCCTCTGTCAAAACATTACCAGACTATGTTGCTAATCACAGAATATATTAATGTCTCACTGTGATTTGTTGATAACTCAACCTTGAGAAAATTGTCTAATCTCCCTTTTTCAAGCAACAGATAAAGTAACCTTTGATTTCAGCTTTATTTGCTGAATCGAATATGCCCTATCTCTTTTTTTTTAAATCATTGCTACTATTATTTTAGAATGTTTTATTGTTAAAAGGTTAATGGCAAATTCTATTTGTTTATTATATAGAAGTGAATCCTTAACTTAGACTAGTGATCTCACCAAATGGAATATCCCCTCTATGACTACAGATTGGAACACACACCCATACCTAAACATATGCATATACATGTATTGGTCTACACATACATACCCCATATATAACCTATACTTCTCCATGATGTACTAATCTTCTCTATCTTCCCATAAATTTATCACAGAGGAGCTCCACTATGTTCTGGGGGTCTTCTTTGCTTTCTCTTATAGCTTAGGGATCCTAATAAAGCATAAAGACCAGTCACATTGGACTGGCCCATCTTCTTTTTTGCTCTTATCTTTTTTTGATTATAATGATAAACTAGATCTCCTAAATAATTCCCTATTTGTAACTTGCTACAGCCTGTTCATACCTACCACATGCTTCTCTGTTGACTTTTGGATGATTTTCAAGTCTAGTCTTCAGAGATTGCAATGTTCTATGACTCAGAGCCATACAACAGCTTAAAAAATCATTTTATCAGTATGCAAGGGGTAATTGTAAGGATATTAGTTTCATCTACCTAACTCAATGGCAAGGACATAAAAACTGTTTGGTCAATTAAAAACTTGGAGCCAAAGAAATGCTTGGTACTTAATTATAAAACTTTATAACTTACACATCACAGAGTGATGACTTGAGGCAATGAGTAAATACATTCACATTTATACCCAAAGAATTATATAAAATACAAATCTATTGATTAGGAAGCTGACAATCCCAAATTTGTCAGTGTTGGAAGGGACATGAGGCTATCTAGTTCAACTCCTCCTTGAAAACCATGTCATTGCTTTTACTCAATATGTAATATTTTTTAAATTTTAAAGTCTCTAATAAGGAAGATCCCACTACTTCTGCAGGCAGTCCATTACACTTTGATATAGCTAACTCCTCCTATTCCTATTTGAATTGTATGAACCCCAACGTTCCAAAGAACATCATTTGTGGAAGTTTGACTAGATAATCTCTAAACTTCCTTTCTATGTCTTACATCATAAGATTTTGATGTTTACTCCTGGAATTTGAGACAAGAAACTTCCCCTTAAGTTCTCACCTTCAAAAAGCTAATATTCTAAAATCTGAAGCATATAAAATTAAAACCTAGTATATAATCATTCAAATTCATAACTAACAGTTTCTCTCTGGTAGTAACCAATTCCCAGTTGTATTGATCAGAATTGCTTAGTCATTCTCCCTATCCCCCAAAGCATAGTAGATGTCTTAATTATGAAAACCAGAAGGATTGACCATGTTTACATGATTTAGGAATTCCAGAATTACTCTCCCATTTTGCCTCTTTTTATTACAGATCTTCAGAGTTGTAAAGGATTTCAGAGGCTGTCTAATCCAACCTATACCCAAGAAGAACTTCCTTCCTCCACAATATACTCACAACCCATCACCCAGTTTATGCTTGAACTTCTCCAAGAAAAAGGTGACTCATTAATTTGCAAGGAAAGCCTCCACTTTTGAAGAGGTTTAAATTTGCCTTACTCCCCGCCCCCCACATCCAACTATGGACCCTATTTCTACCTTGAGGGGGCAAGTAGAACAATTTAATCCATCTTCTAGATGCTAGTCCATCAAATGCTTGAAAACAATTATCAGGTCTATCGTAAGTTCTCTCATCTCTAGGCTAACCATTTCCAGTTGCCTTAGCTAATTCCCAGATGGCAAGAGCATAAACTCCTTCACTATCTTGGTAGCTCTCCTCAGGATCTACTCCAGCTTACAATCCAAAAAGAAAATAAGTTTCCAAATGTTTTTTGGATCCCACAATACTGTGGGATCAGCAAGTGATAAGGAGGTCAGCTATATGTATTTATGGAGTTTCAAGAATTATTTCTTACTCGCTCAGTTAAAAAATGATGGCATTTTCTTCTACAAACTGGCATACAAAAAACATCCAAAGGCAATTAATTATTTATCCAAAGTCAAAATTTGCTTTACTAGAAGCAAGATACAATAGAAACTGTACTAGATTTTGAATCTTATGACCTATATTCAACTCTTGCCTTTGCCACGTACTGCTTTCTGGACCTTGAACATATCACTTAACTATTCTGGGTCTCACTATCATAATTTGTAAAAAAAAAAATAGTCTAGTGGAGAAAGATCATAGAATCATTTATTTAGATATGAAAAGTATCGGAGAAATTGTCTTGTCCAACCCATTTATACAAACATACATGCATACATACATTTATGCATATTGATAACCATATATATACATATATCTCTGAAGATAATTTTTTGTTCCTTATCTGATATAAAACAAAAGGGAAATTGAACTTTTGACTTCTACCATTCAAAACATGAAGCCTAATTCTTTTATGAATAGAAATTGATGGCAATAACACCAATATATCTCATATTGTGATTGTTATAATCTATCAATCCTAAAATTACATATACATATATATCTCATAGGTGTAGGTATACATATTCATGAATGTTATACATACACACACATATTCATACCTACAGCAAATAAAAAAAATAGGGACTATACCTGAGATTTCATTGGGTTAGGGAAATCTCAAGTGAGGCAACTCCTTCAATCTCTTCATCATCACTTTGTCTGCAACTTACAAAGCACTTAAATGTCAAGTGACTTTCCCAGGGTCACACAGCCAATGTATGTCAGAAGAAGGAATTGAATCTATATTTTCCTATATTTCTAGCTGGCTTTCCAACCACCCAGACCCTCAGCAAAGATAACACCTGGATTTCCTATGTGTGACTGGACTCTTTTTTTTTCCACATGGAATATTCTCGATAAGTTAAAGCTTAAACACAGTGGAGGAATTAATTTGACAATTTTCTCTTTATTATACCTCCAACATGACATAGTTAAAACTGTTCAGACAATACTTAGTATGAAGAATGCATATTTCTTAATCCATATGTGAAGAAAAATTTGAGAATGGTAATCTTATAATTTTATATCACTGGTGATTTTTACATATTTAAAAAAAGAAACTACCCTCTGAGTGCTAAAAGTTATATTTAGTTCATCTTATTTTACATTTTTTAAAAAAAGTAGAACAGAAAAAAATACTAGGCATTTGTCTTTGTAATTATAAACACAGATCTAAAAAATTCCTTTCTCAAAGAATTTTAAACCTAGTTTCATTCAAGATTATGATGACAGAGGAAGAGAAGTTTTTTTTTAACTGCAGGGTTAACAGCTTCTACAAAACTGTGAGGAGCTTAATCCCACTTGTATGACATTATAAACAGGCAGACCTCAACTTGCAGATGGTTGTGCTTCCAAAGTTCATTTTTACACTAGTTGTTTTGTAACTTAATATGCATTTCTCCATAAAGTCAGTATCAACATATGGTACTTAGGTCTATAGGGTAGCCCACAAAAGTCCCAAAACACACCTTAAGTGAATGATTGTTCTAACAATATGGGATTCTGGCCAATGGGGGCAGACGCTGATTGCTTGAGGAGAAATGATGGGAACTTAAGAAAGAAGTTAACACCCCACATTTCAACTTAAAATAGATTAGTTGAAGAATGGGCAGCTAGGTGGTATAGTGGATAAAGTGTCAGGCCTGGAGTTAGGAGGATATGAGTTCAAATGCGGCCTCAGACTCTTATTAGATAGGTAACCCTGGGTAAGTCATGTAACATTGCTTGTCTCAGTCTCCTAGTCTGTAAAATGAGTTGGAGGAGGAATGGTAAATCACTACATTACCTTTGCCAAGAAAACCCCAAATGGGATTAAAAATGCCAGACACAAATGGAAAATGACTGAACAACATCAGCAACAGACAAAGAACATGATTGTAAAGCCTACCAGGTACCCAAGACTCTAAATTCAAAGACTTCAGGGAATTCCCAAACCTAAGACTCTACAGAAATTGGTTCAAGAAGACTGACATGCCACACTCTCCAGAAGAATGTAAATTTCTTGAAAGTGTGGATTGTCTCACTTTTGTCTTTGTATCTTCAATATCCATCACACTATATGAAGAACTTAATCAAAGTCTGTTAACTGACAGGCTAAACCACGATGAAGGTAACCTGGCAGGGCTCAAAGCTTTTGGTGTGTTAGAGGGATGTCTCCTTGAAAGAATTCTTGACAATAGGAACTGTCTCATTTATGAACATGAATCTCGGCACCTACCACAGAATCTGGCTAATAGTGGGTACTTAATAAAAATTTCTGAGTTGATTGTTTGAAGGGATCTGTCCAGTGGATGAGTAGGCTGCCTCAGATATAATATGTTTTTGCCTCACAAGAGGTCTTCAAACAGAGGATAAATGCCTATTTTTCTAGTATGATGCAGAAGGGGCTCATTTTCAGGTATACACTGGATGACTAAGTGGCTTATGAAGCCCCTTCAACTCTAACATTCTAGTATTATAGAACCTAGACATGCGGTGATGCATCTTTGGGAAGGGATGAGAATACGCATTAATATAGCATTTACTCTTTGCCAGGCACTGTGTTAACCCACCATAAGCATTCCTTTGATCCTCACAACCATACTATAAAGTACTTGCTATTATTATCCCCATTTTACAGTCAAAGAACCTGAGGCCAACAGAAGCAAAGTAACTTGTCACATAGTATATATGGAACATTTAACGTTGTGATCAGGATGCCTCTCCTCCCAGCACTGGACTACCCTACCCAGTCTACCATTACTTATTCATATCTTTGACTATCTGAGAAGTATGAATAAAACATAGGAATCAGTTCCAAACTACTGATGTTCATTGCCATGCCTTGGATTGGGGTTTAAATAATGTGGCCCCTGGTAGATTGAGGATGAGAATCAGAGGTAGGAATGATTGGTTCAAAGAGTACAGCTATGAGGACCTGTGTAGAGTTAAAATATTCTCCTAAGTAGATGTTAATACCTTGAAATTGTCGTCCATTCATCCCATTCAATTCTTTATTTAGGACTTAGAGATTGAACTTGGGACTCCTTTCATCTATCATCAGTTTATCTGATTAGTTTTCCCTCTCCTCCTATCTCTTACAGAATAGGAAAGTGTTTCACACAGAGTCATCTTGAGAGTCTTGGGACTCATGATTTTAAAACAGAAACAAACATGGCACATTTCCATGTAAACTACAGAGAAAGACAAAGTTCCATCTAGTGGACTCTTCTTCAAAAAGTAACTGGAGTACCATGCATTATACCTCAGAGAAAGGTTCAACTTTGAAGGATTTGAGTATTTTTGCCCTAAACCTAGGGTGGGGACAATGACTGGAGTTATGGAGGGCAATATTTGAGGGTGAGTAGTGAGTATAATCAGGAAAGGACTTCAATTGTGTGACAAACAAGTTATTTAGTGTGGCTGTGCCATAGCTTCCCTTTCTATAAAATTGGACTGGCAGGACCTCTAAGGTCCCTTTCAGAACTAAATCTATTATCAGATGAATGTGCCTGCCCAAGAGCATAATCCAGATCTTAGGAAAAGGAATATTGACAGTCAAAAGGGGAAAAGAAAATGTATTAATATACATTCCTCCTTAATTGCTGCTTGTTATATATTTGTTACTTGTTACCTATACTTCTGCTTCCTTGTTTCTTAAGGTTTTTATTCTATGTTAGTTGATAGGCCCCAATGCATTGACTTCTCAATTCGATTTAACTGAGATATCTATGTGGCACAGTGGAGAGAACACTATGTCTGGAGACAAGAAATGTGAGTTCATAACTGTTCTTAGATGCTTACTAGTTGTTACTAGTTACTAGATTCTTGGCAAGTCAATTAACTTCATTCTGACTCAGTTTGCTTAACTGTAAAATGGGGATAATAGCATCAACCTCATAGTTAATATTTGTCAAATACATAAAACAATGTCTGACATATAAGTACTCAAAAATGTTTGTTTCTTTCTTTTGTTCTTCCTACTCAATACATACAGAGCTAAGAGCACAGAATTTGCAGTCAGAGGGTCTGGGCTCAATCTCAACTCCATGTGACTTTGGCCAAGCCACTTAACCTTTCTAGACCTCAATTTGCCATCTTTGAAACAGAGATTTGGATTAGGTGACCTCTAAGGTTCCTTTTAGCTCTAAAGCTGGGATTTCTGATCCTCTGACATACCCTCAATTCAACAAACATGTATTAAAAACCTCCAATGCTAGGTACTGGCGGTGCAAAGTTCATACACAAACATGCACAATTTATGTCTGTGCTTAGGGAACTTACACTTTAGAGGGTCAAAAGATAGGAAGGGCACGGCACCATTAAGTAAAGAGATGAATAAAAACAAAATTCACAAGTCAGTCAAACTAAACAATTTTTTTGTTGTTGGCAATTTCCTTTACTTTTTATTTTATTTTTTAAATCTTTACCTTCCATCTTAGAATCAATGCTATGTATTGGTTCCAAGGCAGAAGAGTGGTAAGGGCTAGGCAATGGGGGTTAAGTGACTTGCCCAGAGACACACAGCTGGGAAGTGTCTGAGGCCAGATTTGAACCTAGGACCTCCCATCTCTAGGCCTGGCTCTTGATCCACTAAGCTACTCAGCTGCCCCCTCCTTTACTTTAAAAAAATCCAGCAGCAATCACTGTTCACCTTATCCATCATTTTCTTAAAAGATCTGCATATAATGTTTCCTTTGGATTTTGTAGAGTGACACACAAACATCAGAGTCAATAATACTAATAATAATAATAACTGACTAGTATAATGTAGAATCTTTTGGTTTAGTATTCCATTAGTCAAAGAGTAAAAGATGATAAAAGAATGATTTTTACATCTATGTCAATATAATTTTCAATTATCATAGTCAGTAGTTTATATATGATATACTTTATATTATATAAAAGGTTAAGTAAACTTTTATTATTAAGCACCTCTTACATGCCAGCCATTGAAACAAACACTAGAGATTACAAATTAAGGCAGAAGATAGTTTCTGCTCTCAGGAGGGACAATCCTTATTTGATCAGTTTTCCCATTCCTCTTGTCTTTTAAAGAATAGAAAAGTGTTTCACACAGAGCTGTCTTGAAAGTTTCTATGATTCAGGACTTCTGATGATAAAGCAGAAACAAACATGGTTGAAAGGCTCCAGAGAATCTCATTTCCATATAAACCCTAAATCCTCACAGTCTAATGAGGGATACAATATGCAAAAAATATTTACAAACAAGCTATATTTGTCCATTCTTTAATTCAAAGATGACTAATGATATTATGGGGTAATATCTTGATCTGAGAATGATTTGGATTTCAATTAGGCAAAGATGCACAAAGTTGTCAGTCTCGCTCTCTCTTCCAGAGTCATCAAAGTTCAGTGACAAGACAAAAGTCAAGATAACTTGGGATAGCCTGAAATGCAGAGGATGAACTTGGCATCTTCAATGTCTGATCAATCTCTAAGCACTTCACAGCACCCTCCTTCATGGCCATTGCAACAAATTGTTCTCATCCACTTATTTCTCTAGGGGAAGACTTCTCAAGCTTAGGGTGTGAGGCCTATTGGTTACCCTCAACTCTGGTTTAGCCTGTCTATAAAGATGGTTTTACCAAAGGTTTGGCTGGTGCACATGCACAGTTTCTTGGAGTCACAGGTGAGGTTTGCATAAAAGGCCACAGCAAGCCCTTATGCTAATGGTACTAGCTCTCCATGAACACACTATATACCTCAAACACACAAAGAAGCTGTACTCATGTGGCATAAAGGAAATTCAAAATAGTTATAGGAGAACACTAACTGGGAGGTTGGAAAAGACCACATGGAGAAAGTTCCAATTCCTATCAGTCAAATTGTGAAGTTGGTTCAACCTGTAAGAGGAAAAGGTGAAGAGACTGGGTCTTTCAGGCATGGAAGATAGTCCATGCAAAAGTAGAGAAGTCAAAAATAGAATAGTGTGCATCAGAATTTGCTTTGTGTGATCACTACCATTTTTAAGGAATCTGTGTGTCAATCAATTTGCAATGAGCTTTAGTTGCAGTAGGAAGTTTATCCCCAACTTGTTTGTCTTCCTATCATAGCTCTATGTTTAAAAAAAACTCTTGTAAAAAATCTTTTATGATTTTCATTAAAAACAATCTGTAAGGGGGCAGCTGGGTAGCTCAGTGGATTGAGAACCAGGCCTAGAGACGGGAGGTCCTAGGTTTGAATCTGGCCTCAGACACTTCCCAGCTGTGTGACCCTGGGCAAGTCACTTGACCCCCATTGCCTACCCTTACCACTCTTCTGCCTTGGAGCCAATACACAGTATTGACTCCAAGACGGAAGGTAAGGGTTTAAAAAACAACAACAACAATCTGTAAGAATGATAGTCAAGAAATCATCTTCCCCGGTTAGAAAAAAAGTTATATATTCACATAATTGTAGTAAATATATTTTGTTTATTGCTTTTTAAAAAAGCAAAATATGAAAACTGTTTGATGGGACTAATTTGGAATGTAGGATACAAAGCAAGTCAAGAAAAACAGGAGGTGAGAGCAGGTAGATTAGGGAGGACAACAAACAACTGGAATTGAAAATGACACTGGATTTAGATTTGGATATGGGTTCAAATCTTGGCTCTTTCACTGATGGTTCAATCTTGCCTGAGTGGCTTGAACTTTTTAAATTTCAGTTTTCTCAGTTTGTCAAATGAGAGTGTTGGACTAGAGATTTAAGGTCCCTTCTAACTCCAGACATGATATGCTATATAATTCTTTTATCAGCTTTACCAGAGTAAATTGGACCATGAACTCATGCATGTTCAATCCTAGGCTTGCTCCAACATCTATACAGCAGGACAAGAGCCTGTGTCAGGGGTCAAAGCCGAGAGTCATTACTAACTGCATGACATTTATCCTGAGAATTGTGATCATGGGAACTATTGGTCTTTGTGCATAAGTACTTATTGCAATTGTGAAAAAGTAAAGAGTAGATACTTTTTGAGAACAAGAATCACTTAGCAAAATAATATATGAATGGAGAAATATAGACCTCAAGTCCAGGACTATCAAGTAAACTATTATTAGGTTATAGGAAATTTGGACACAGAAAACTCACATCAATCAATATGGAGAGTCAATAGGTACTGCAAGCCTATTTGGTGTCCTATCTATGCCCAAGAGACAGTGTAGTATGCTGAAAAAGTATAAGAAGAAGAATATAAAAGAACTCATGTTGGAATCCCCACACACTCTAGTTGGATGACCTTAGGAAAATCACATCTTTGAGTCTGTTTTCCATCTGTAAATAAAGGAATTAATGAACTACAAAGTGCTCTACAAATATGAATTATTCTGTATCTCATTTTAAAACCTATTCTTCACACCTTTTTATGCAGATGGAGCTCTGTCTTATTCAAACACTGCCAAATGTGTTTGTCCCATGTTAGTATTTAATTTTAAAAACTAATTTCTTAATTTTTCAAGGCTAGGCTTTCCAGGTCTATAATTCATAGCTTTTATGAGGCTAAATAGAGGCACTGTGGTATAATGGTAAAGGTTGTGCTTTGGAATCAGAGACTGAGTTCAAAGGCTGATTCTGTCTCTATATGCCTTTAAACAAGTCATTTAACTTCTATGGACCTTGGTTTCTTTATTTGTAAAATTAAGAGGTTGGATTAGATGAACTGTAGTGTCTCTTCTGGCCCTAAACCTATGATTCTATGTTCTGCACAAAACTTGACAAATTATATTGCATAGTCTGACATCTGGAAGCATTATGATGTATTGGGAAGAACTGTAGAATGTGAATTCAGTAGACCTGAGGGCAAATACCAACATTACTGTTCATCACTTGTATAGGTCATATTCACATAGTAGTTAAAGGTTTGTAAACAATCCTGGTGAAGTAGGTTTTATAAGCATTTTATCTCCATCTTATAAAGAAATAAATTGAGGCAATTAACTAACTTTCCAATGGTCATACAACTAGAAGTAACTGAGTTGAGATCCAAATACAGGTCTCTTCCAAAGTAAATTATAATAGTTTTTCCCCTAGACCATGCTATGTAACCTTAGGCAAGTCATTTCTCCTGTTTGGGTTTGCTTCCTCATCTAGAAAATTAGAATACCAGATTAGATTACTTATAAGGTCAGTTGGTGTATGAAATCCTATAAAATCAAGTGGTCATATAGTCCTGCCCTTTGGCAAAGTCATTATGGTAAACAACAAGAAAGGAAAGATGACTGTGAATATTTTCTAAACATCTGATCTACTTGTTTATGATTTTTAAGAAATACAAGGGGAGTTTCTGTGAATGAAACTTGACATTTAAAAAAGCAGCTAGGGATTTGAAATACCATAAAAGTAGCACTGGAACTATGATATTTACTCTTAAAGTTCACATCCAGCTGCTAATAAATACAGCTCTGCTCTCCAGGGTGCTGAAATCTAGATTCATTATCCCTCCATGAGATGCGACTGATTTTTTCCCCCTTTACATTTCATGCTGTACTAGGGAGGCAGATGTCTTTTTAAGTGAATTTCAAACGTGCATTCATGTTATGTAATGAACATGCCCTGCCCAGAACTGACTCAGATCTGCAAGTCTGCCAAATGAGCCTCTTAAATAAGTACTAGATGGTGGATATGACATGAATTTATTTCTCCTTCCTGTCCCACAAAGGATACAGACACTGGAGACGGAGGCTACATAATGGGACTGTATTACTTAGTTGCTATAGGAAGCAATTGAATAGCACATTTCTAAATGTAAATCATATACAGATTGAATTATTATCCAAAATAGGAGAGAAACTACATGTCTGTAAATCTGCCTATTTTCCCTAACCTCATCTCTTTTCCCTCAACAAGCCCTAACACAAAGACACTAATTCCTTCTCTTTCTTAGATTATGGGTTTTTGTCATTATTCTGAAACCACTTCTATAAATTACCCACACATAAACTTTCTCATATTAAATAAGAGAAGAATAAATGGATATTAGTTGTAGGCAGAGTTTGGTTAAATGTAGAAAAAAGAAAAACCTGCCCAAGTGTAGATGACTAATATTTAGAACTATATAGCAAAGAGGTTGTATATTTTAATATAGAATCACCTATTTTTAAGGGTTTAAAAAGAACATCAGTTAGAAGGAGGGTGATAGACTATAAGAGAAGTTGCTGACAGGAACGAAAACATTGAATAAAGGACAGAGGAGAAAAGGAGTGGTGGTTGGTTACTCTAATGCAGTAATGGTGATCCTATGGCATGGGTGCCAAAGATGGCATGCAAAAAGCTCTCTGTAGGTACATGACTGTCCCCCAACCACCCAGAGTTTGTTACCAGAAAGGCAGAGTGCCTTGGGTGGAGCTTCTCCCTTTCCCCTCTCCACTGTGTCTGATGACATTTTTTCACTTCACCCACCACTCTGCCCAGCAGCCCAATGGGAGCACACAGGAGGTAAGGTGGGTGGCTCACAGGTGGCAGAGGTGAAGGGGAAAGGAGTGCTCAGGCTACTCCCCTACTTCTCTCTACACTCTCTGAGGACATTCCTCACTTCTCATTCACCCACCCCTCCTTCCTACAGCCCAATGTGGGTGTCTGGCACAGCACTCGGTCTGGGAGATGGGGTGGGGGCAGGGCCCAGTACTCCATCTCTAAAAGGTTCACCATCACTGATCTAAAAAGAGGCACAAGAGAAGCTATATATCAGCCAGGTGAGAATAATGGAGAGAGTCTGCTAATTTCCTAGAGCATTAGTTTAGAGTATGACAGAAAGTTTCCTAAAATTTGACTGATCTTATGCACTGCCCATTTTGGTATGAGAGTGGCAGAAAGAATCTAGAAAGCACTGATGAACAGTATTGAATTTAAAAAATTGAAGACTTTGGAGTCATAAGCATTATTTTAATTGCTGGCACCAAGAAGAGGAATTCAGAAGGAAACAGTGGACAACTTCTTAACAATAGTCAAATAGGTAATATTATGACCTCTGGAGATGGGTTTTTAATTTATCCATCACAGATTTTATGTTCATAAAAGAATGATGGATTGCAATCCAGGTGTGGATTAAAGGTAATATGGGCTATCATAATATTTAATTGCCTGGTGTCCTGTACATTGGACTCAATGATACACTAAAAAGAATGAGGAAGGGGGAGTAGGAAAGAAAACTGCTTTTGTGTATCCACCAAATTAGATACCATAAATCATCATTCCAATATAAGAAAAAAGCTCTTAGATTCCAAGATATTAAAAAATCCAAAGTAATTTAACAATAAAACCCATTACTTTGGATTTCTATCCATAAAGCATAAAAAACAGACAAGATGAAACTAATTCTTTTTTCACCTCCCACTTATCATTCAGACTGGAAATATGTACCTCATTAAAAGGACAAAGAAACCTGGTGTGGTGGCACATTCTACTGTGGAAGATTGTAGTGGCAGATTGATTGAGTTTGGAAGTTCCAAGATATAGTGGGAGTAAAACTGATTACTGTCTGTACTATGTTTGAGGAGCCCCAAGGTCACTAGATTGCTTAAGAAGGGGGGAAATGACATGAGTTGGAAACAAGATGTAGTCAAAGAGTGGAGTCATGCCAATGATGAGTTGCTGTATATCCATTATTGGTGAGATTGGGAGATCCAATCTAAAAACACAAGATGGCAAATAAGAAAAGGAAATAAGGATAGATAACACTGGAAGATTAGAATAAAATTATATATTAAAAAGACATTCAGGGGAGAGAATTTGCAAAGCAGAGGTGATAAAGGAGACTTCTATTTGAGGTCAATAGAAGTGATACTTAATTAGAAAGAGGAAATAGTTAAGGAGAATGAGGAATGGGCCACAAGCTAGGAATGGATGTGTCATGTAGTAATAATAGGAAGAACCAATTCTCAGACCAAATTTCAAAGTATTCCCTCTTCAAATCAGAACAGGCAGCAAAATTTTTTGACTTGCCATATTGACAATGTAATTATTCAATTGATGGGAATTTTATAGAGAAATGATCACTCAAGTTTAAGAGTTTTTGATTAGAAAGAGAAAATGGGCATAATACTATGGTTGGTTGAAATTTTGTGGGAACAGATTTTAATACCATCTTCACAAAAATGTCTCATGGATTAAAATTATTTCAGGTAAATAATTTCAGAAACTATAAAGAATGAATTTCTGAATGCACAGAATAAAATAATTCTCAGAAGGAGCAGGAGTGTGAGAGGAGGAGTTATCTAAAAGTTATCTAAAGAGATTGATGTGGATATGTAAAGTACTCTTCAACCAATTTAGATGTCAAAAAGGAATGCATAGAGGTTAGAGGCAAGAATGAATACCAAAACAGGACACAATCCCAAAAGGATAATTTTAGGAATGTTAAACTTCATAATGAACTGATACTGTCAGGAAAATCTAAAGATAGTAGAAAGATGTTTTCATTTAGCTATATATATATATATATATATATATATCATGGAGAATAGGAGGATCAGAGAAGGTTGAGGACTACTGATCTAGATGGACGGAATGTAACTGTTAACAAAAAAAGGAGGCAGTGTGATTCTCAATTCTGACTTTGCATCAGTCATCTCTGTCAAAAAGAATGATCTTTGGAGCTGGAAAGAACAGAACAAAAATGGCTAATAGGAAACTAATGCCTCAGATAAGTAGGAGAAGAGTTAAAGTGCACCTAAGTGCCCTCTATGAGTTCAATGCCTCAGGTCAGATGAAACTACACCCTCAAGTACTGAAAAAATCCGAAAGAAATAACATGATTAAAGAGCTGCCATCAGTGATCTATGAAAGAATGTGGAGAATAGTAGAAATATAGAAATATAGACATTTGAAGGTCCTGATTTTCAAATGGAGTCAGAAAATTATTAACCAATTGATTTGCCTTAAATTCCTTGCGAAATTCTAGATCATAATATCTAAGGGACAATAGGTGAACATTTAGAAAATGCAAGTTCATTCTAGAGCCATATGACTTCACTGAGAATTATTTATGTCAAATGTATTGCCTTTCTTGGCAGGGGTTGGTCAGGAAATAATGTAGCTAAAGTTTACCTACATTTTCACAACACATTAGATAAACTTTCTCTTCCTAATCTTGAGAAATTTTTGAAGAAATGTGTGGTAAGCAATGGCATCATTGGGCAGATCTGGGCCTGGTTGAACATTTGAACTTAAAATATAGTTATTAATGGTTCAATATCATCTTTGAAGGAGATGTCTTGAGGTGTATCCAAGGGGGATATTATTAGATATATAGATATGTTTGTATGTATGTATGTAGGCATATGTATCTATATATGTATATAATTAATGACTGATAAAGACATGGTTGTAATGGTTTTCAAATTTTAAGGTAACCAAGTTTGTAGAGATGGATAACATGCAGTAAGAAATTCAAAATGAAAGAATTCAATTCAATTCAATAAAATTTACTAAGCATGTACTACATTCTGGGCAATGTGTTAAACACTAGAGATTCAAATAGAAAAAAAAGTCCTTTCCCTCAAGGAGTTACAACTGAATGGGGAATATCAGTAGAAAAAAGGAAGCTGAAAAGTGAGGTGGAGAGCACTGTAGGGTATACATCACAAGAGCATGATGTTCTATCAATTCAAAACCAAGATTTACTGATGGAAAATGGAGAGTTGCCCGGAAAGTTTTGAAAATTCTCAACCCTCTATAAAAGAAGGTCTTGGGATGAGTTTATTGATCTGTCCTCCAGTCTTCTACTCAGAGAGGGAAGATAATTGAAGGAGTTGAGAAGACATTGAATATAAAAAATTAGATTTATCCACATGGTGATGATATCTCGACAGGATGGAACATTGAAATAAATTAAACAAGATTAAATTCAATGGGAATTCAGAAGTTTAAATCAAACTTACTGAGTAAAATATGAGGGCTAGACAACAGGTTATATAATGAATATTTGGGGATTTTAGCGCATGTAAACTCAGTGTAGGTCAACAATATAATACTCTTTCTTCAAAAAGAAATCTAATTCAATCTTGGGCTGCTTTAAAAAAAGAGGTATTAGGGCAATGATGGTGAACCTTTTAGAGATGAAGTCCTGGGCCCCACCCCTACCCTCACTCCCAGACTGAGCGCCTTGCCCAACCCTCAGCAACCTTGTACCATGCCCTGCCCCACACTGAGTGCCAAGTGTGCCCCACCCATCCCCTTACTCCACACAGGGTAGGAAGAAAGCATTTGAGGGCGCCACTCCCCTCCAACTCTGCCACCTGTGAGTTGCCCATCTTACCCACTGTGGGCTCCCATTGGGCTGCTGGGCAGAGGGGTGGGTGATGGGTAATGTGAAAAATGTTATCAGGCACAGTGGAACGGGGGAAGGGAGCAGATCTGCTCAAGTCCCTCTACCTTTCTAGCAATGGACTCTGGGTGGGGAGGGCAGCTGTTTACCCACAGAGAGTGCTCTGTGTGCCATTTTTGTCACCCATGCCATAGGTTTGCTATCACTTTATTATGGGTCAGGCTAGGGAAGTGATACTTCTACACTTCTGTGACCTACTCAGGTCTCATTTGGAGAGTCAATTTAATTCCAGTGGCCATATTTTAGGAAGGACAGTGATAAAGCGGTGTTTGGAAAGGGAGCAAATAAAATGAAGGACTTTGAGATAATGCCTCCTGAGGAATAATGGAAAATACTGATGATATTTATCCTAGTGGTGATTTAAGAGATCTGTGGTAATTATCCTCAAGAATTTGAAGGATCATAACCTTAAAGAGGGATTAGAATTGAACTATTTGGCCCTTGGTGCGTCAAATTAGGAATAATAGGTAGAAGTTGCAAAGAGATAAAATCTTCTGACATTAGAGATTTTCCAGAGTAGAACAGAATGCTTCAGTAGTAAAATTTTCTACTGGAGATATTTAAGAAATGACTTAATAAGTTCTTTTGGGAAAATGTGATAAAGAGGATTCATTTCTTCAGGTAAATTTTTAACTTAGTGGCCCTTGAGTTCCCTTTCACCTCTGATCCTACATTCTAGAGGATTCTTTTAAAACTATAGCTTATATTCTTTGTCACCTGTGATAGTATTCTCACTGAAATATCATTTTCCACAGATGTCTCTGGACCTTATACCCAATAAACCATTCCCTGGGCTTCATCCTTCCAATCTTGCCTTCCCATATTTTTAGTTATTTTACATCATTGGCTCAAAGAAAATTTAGACTGAGAAATCTGTTTGCCTGGTTCAATCAAAATAATCAAGTATTTCAATTCTTGTAGGGACAGAGCTAACCACTCTAAGAGAGGAACAATTAGTTTTACCAATATATTCTCTATAAGTTTATGGGAGGAGTATTTTTATCTTGTTTGGCAATACAAACACTTGGGCTTAGAAAGCCACTGAAGGAAATCAAACTGAAGCCATAAGTGAATGTAATTCAGATCTAAAGTAGAGAGGCAAATATGGTTAATTTATTCTTCTTGATCTCCACTGTTAGCTATCTAGTATAGTTTACCAAGCAGTGAAAAAACTTACAGTAATGATCCCAACTTTCTCTCTAAAACAAAAAATATCTATTTACCACCATATTTAAAAAACTATTTTTAATACCAATATTCTTCTTGTTATGCTAAATGATGACAAAGCACAGTATACCACAGTCTCTGAAGAATTAAAGTTGTAACTCACACTTAGGGCAATGGAGAAAGACATGTCAAATAGAAATAAATTCCAGCACACTGCCAAAAAATAATCAACAGGAGAAGTGGGTGTAAAGAGTTAATCATTACCAGAAAAGCAAGTGGGCCAGTTATGTAGTGAGAAAAAGAAATATACATTGAATATTCTTTATGCTACATTGGTGCTATGCAATGTCGACAGACTTAGATCTAGATCAAAGCAGGTAGGTTGTATAGTGGCTAGAACACTGAACTTGAAGTCAGAAAAGGACAAAGTTAAAATCTAGCCTCAGATATTTTCTAGCAAGTCACTTAACCACTCTCTACCTCAGCTTCCTCATCTATAAAATGGAGTTAGTAATAGCACTTATCTCCCAGAGTTGTGAAAATAATATAGGATGATATACATGAAGTGCTTTGCAAACCCTAAATCACTATATACATTCTAATCTATATAGTGTATATATTACATATATACTTATATAGTGTATATATATATGATATATGTAATGTATATCATTAACAGCTAATGATAAAATTATTTTATATTTATAACAATTATTATTGTTATCATTAGCTGTTATGGGGGATAGCTGCCTAGCACGTTGGATGGGTCTCATCTGAAAGGTTTGTTGGGGATGATAGAAAGAATTGTGCTGAATGAGACAACAGAGATGCCTGTGAACTAAAGAATGCTTAAATCTGGGAGAAAACGAACTCATCAAAGCATCAGATTACAACAGTAATAAACAACTTTTTATGTGCCATATTATAATTACAAAGTATTTTTGCATATCATTTTTATTTGAATCTAGCATCAACTCTAGGATATAAGTAGTGCAAGTGTTATTATTGCTATTTTACAAAGGAATAAAACAAGACTTCTAGAGGGGAAATGATTTGTTTAGTGCCACAAAATTCGAGTTGATATAGACAGGTAGAAAAGACATACATGTATTCCAAATTATTTCAATTTCAATTGCTTTGGGATGATAAAGAAGTGTAGAAATGTCTAAAAACTTTGATTATATAAGCTATATTTTCCTAGGAGAATTAAATTAGATTCTCTGAATAAGCTAAGAATTAGAAAAGAACAAAAAAATGCTTGGCTAAGAGAGGTGTATTTTAATTTGACTTAACCTTTGAGCAATGAACCATTAGTATTGGAGATGTCCTCTGAATGTGATTAACTCTTGTCTTATTTAGACTTAAGGCAAGACATGCTAAGATGAATAAGTTAACTTTAATGTATCTTTTTAAAGATAGTCTCATAATAATAGTTGATTAGAATTATTCTTGTTCAATATAATTTGATGACAGTAATGCTGGATCAAAGTTTTTGATGAATGAATTGACCAACCAAATGACTCAGTGGCTAAGTTACTTTGTTCATAATCTATGCAACTCCATCTTAGGTTCTGCCAACAGCAGATGTCTTTGCCTCCTACTTCATAGAGAAAATAGAAGCCACAGTGAGCTTCCTCTTTCCCCTCCCATGCCATACTTTAAAATGTTTTTATATCTTTACTCATCTTCTCTTTTTGCTCCTATTTCTGGAACAAAGAAGTGGTCCTTCACCTTGCCAAGGTCAACCACCCTATTTATGCCCTTGATCCCATCACCTTTTTGCAGGAGGTTTTTTTCTCTTAATTTTTTTTTTGCTCTTCCCATATCTCTTCTTTGATCTCTCCTTATCCAGTGGTCCTTTCCTTGCTGCTTATAAGCATAGACTTCTACTCCATTCCTGAAAAACCATCATTTGTCCTTATCATTCTGACATGCTATGATGCTATATTCCTCTTCTCTGCCAAACTCCTGGGAAGAAGACTCCACACTCATCGTTTCTGCTTGATCCCCAGACACTTGCTTCTCATCTCCTTGAAGTCTCACTTATAACTACATCAATTAATTGATATGGCTTTCTCCATTCACCAACTGTCTCTTAGCAACTCAGTTCAGTGGCCTTTTTTGCAATCATGCTTCTTGACCTAGTTTTTAAAAACCCAATATTTTATTTTCCCCATTACATGTAAAAACAATTTTTAATGTTAAAATTTTTTTTGAATTCTGAATTCTCTGCCTCCCTTCCTTCCCTCCCTACTTCTTAAAAGTCAAGCAATTTGATATAGGTTATATATATATGCAGTCATATTTCTATATTAGTAATGTTTTGAAAGGAAATCCAAAAAACAGAAAAAATGAAGTAAACAAAAAAGGAAATGTTCTTTATTTTGCATTTAGATGGTACCAGTTCTTTCTCTGGTGATGAATACATTTTAAAAATCATAAATGCTTTGAAATTGTCTTGGATCATTGTATTGCTGAGAATAGCCATCATTCATAGCTGATCATTGTACAATATTGCTGTTACTGTATATAATGTTCTCCTGGTTCAGCTCATCACACTTTGCATTAGTTCATATAAGTCTTCAGGTTTTTCTGAAAACATCTTCCTTGTCATCTCTTATAGCACAATAATATTCCATCACAATCATATACCACAACTTATTCAGACATTCCACAATCCATGGCCATCTCTTAAATTTCTAATTCTTTGCCACCACAAAATGTTCTGCTAGAAATATATTTGTACATATAGGTCATTTTATTTTTTGATTTTTATCTCTTTGGAAGGCAGATTTGTAGTGGTTTTGCTGGGTCAATGGGTATGCATGGTTTTATTGCCCTTTGGGTTCATTTCTTTTCAGAATGGTTAAATTGTTTCACAAATCCTCCAATAGTATATTGGTATTTTAGTCTTCCTGTAACCCCTTCAACATTTGTCATTTTCCTTTTCTGTCATAGTAACCAATCTGATAAGTGTGGGATGGTACTTCAGAATTTTCTTAATTTGCATCTCTCTGATAAAAAGTGATTTAGAACATTTTTATATGACTATAGATAGCTTTGATAACTTCCTGTGAAAACTGCCTGTTATATCCTTTGACTGTTTATCAATTGGGGAATGAATTGTATTACAAATTTAACTCAATTCTATATATATTTGAGAAATGAGACTTTTAAAAGAGAAAATAACTGTCCATTAATTTCAGTTATCATTACTGTGTATTTCCCTCATTCTTCTTGATTTCTTTGAAGTTTCAATACCCTTTATCACTACCCACCTTCCTAAGCACTCTCATCCCTTTCCTTCCATAAGATATCTCTCTTCTCTCTTAATTCTCCTCTTAGGCTACTTCTCAATTTGGTTGAGAATGGTTCTTTGCCTAACCATTTCCTCATCCTTTTAACATGACTCTGAATTCTCTATTCTGAATCATCTTTTCTTTTGTCTCCATAGTATTTCTCTTGGTGACTTGACTTCCATTAATTAAAATGTTAACTCTATGCAAACAAGTACTCCAAAATATATGTATCCAGCCCTTACATATATCCAAAATTCCAGTCATGCATCTTCAACTACCTTGCTGTTCTTTTCTTTCAGAAAATGCCACAGGAATATCCAAATTGGCATGTCTAATACTAGACTCATTATCTTCTTACCTAGCCTTTCTCCTAGCATCTTAATATCTACTTTTGACTCCATCATTCTCCCAGTAACCTAGATTTCTTAGGTTAGAGTAATCATTAACTCACTTTCATTCCTCAAAAACGTATCTATCCTCAAATAATTTAAGAAAGGAGAATGCCCTAGTCTTGTTAAAAACATAATCTTGATGTATTTCTCCCTCTGAAAATGATAGGGCACTAAACTAGGAGTCATTTTTGACTCTTCACAATGATATCCTCTGCCTCAAAGAGTAATAATCTTTCCCTACATTCAAACACCTTGCATTGCTGAAGAAGTTAATTTTTCTTCTCTGGGTATAATGACAGAATAGAAATGAGATTCTGAGCAGGACTCCTGCTTTTAAAAATAGCAATAATTTACATCTTGGAACAATTTACACATCGCAGAGCACTTTTCACAAACTCATCCCATGAAGGAAATATTGCAGTTTTTGTGAAGGTTTGACCAGGAGCATTTCTGATCAACTGAATATTTCTAATTACACTTGAAGAATTTATAAAACGAGAAAGGTATACCACACCAAAGACCTGGACAAGCATGCTAGATCCACTCTGGGGAACATTAACCAATCAATTTATCAAGATGCATTGAGTACCTACTGCATGCAAGGTATTATGCTAAGTGACATGCATACAGAAAGACAAAAAAGATAGTATTTTTCTTTCCTTGAAGGAGCTTACCATCTAAGGAGGGAGACAATATGTAAGATTATATATATATATATATATATGTATGTATATATACATATATATATGAAAAAATTAGAGGGAAGGTATTGTAATTAAGAGGCATATTGGGTAGTGCTTCCTGTAGAAAGAAGGATTTCAGTTGGGACTTAAAGTTGGGGTTGTTAACAGAAAGGAAGCATTCTAGTCATGGGGGCCAACTGGATAAAATTCCCACAAATGGAAGATGGAGTGTGTTATTCATGAATAGCCAGGAAGCTAGTATCACTGGGTCAAAATATGTGTCAAGGAAAAAAGTGTATGAAGACTAGTAAGGTAGGAGAGGGCTAGGTTATGATGGTCCTTGAATGTCAAACAGAGCATTTGCTCCTAGAGGCACTAGGAAGCTACTGGAATTTAATTTGTAGAGGAATGACACAATGAGATTGTGTTTTAGGAAAATCACTTTAGTGGCATAATGGAGTAGAGATTGGAGTGGGGAAAAACTCGAGGCAAGCAGCCCCCCTACCCCAGGAGACTACTGGGGCATAAAGAGTGTTCAGGGAAAATTAGTACATCTGATGTCAGGATTTTCTGAGCACTTTTCAAGGCTGCTCATGCTGCTTTGGTGTCTACCTGCCACCCAACTCTCACCTGTGACTCCATGAAGCTTTTTTTGTGGCATACACAAAAGTATTTTTTTTTTGTGGCATGCACAAAAGCTATAGCTGAGGAAAGAAACTGTATCAGTAGGCAAGTTAAGCCCAGTTGAAGGTGACCTACATGCCTCAAATCCATTGGTGAGTTAGTTTGGCATATGAAGACTTCCCCCAGAGGAAGGAACAGATGAGAATAGTTTGTCCCAAAGGCCATGGAGGCAGCTGAAGCAGGGGCTGTGGAGTTAGAGAAGAGAAGTGGATATATTTGAGAAATGTTGCAAAAATGAAATGAGCAGGCCTTAGCAACAAATTGGATATGGGGATATGGGGATGAGAGTGAAGAATCCAGGATGACTCTTAGGTTCGGAGCCTGAAGGAATAGGAAAATGATTTTTTCCTCTATAGTAATAAGGAAAGTAGAAGGGAAATGGTTTACGGGCAAGATAATTAGTTCCACTTTGGATATACTGAGTTTAAGATATCAATTAGATATCCAATTCAAGATGTCTGAAACAAAAGTAGAGATGTGAGACTGGAGGTCAAACCTAGAGTGTGGGCAGAAAAGGTAGATTTGACAATAGTCAGCATAGAGATTGTAATTAAATCAATGGGAAATAATGAGATCATCAAGTGAAGAAGGAAAGAAAGAAAAGAGAGTGCCTGTGACAAAATGCTAAGAGACATCCCAGGTTAGAGGGATTGATCTAGAAGAAGATCTAATTGAGGAGATATCATTTAGCAGTATGATACAGCAAATACTGATTGGTCCTTATGACCAGCAGGTTGTATAAAATCTCGTTGACCACTGAAAGTTAGTATGACAGACTCTTGTGACATGATTTCCATCTTATTAATGAAAAAACTGGAGCTCAGAGAGATTAAAAGCCTTGCCCAAGATTAAGCTGGAATTTTTTACCTAGGTCTTTCCTCACTACCATTTTAGCCCTATTTCCACTACACTATACTGTTTCTAGAACTTCTCTATTTAATTTTTCAACCACATGATGATAAGACATTAGATGCCATTATAATTAATGTGTTCCTATTAATTAAATACCACACTGGAATTAACATAATGATATATAAAGAAACTAGAGTGCATGTAGGTATTGGGAAATTAATTTTCATCTCTTGGGTCTCTTTGCCAGACAAGGCAACTTTATTCATCATCAGCAGACAGTTTTCTGTCAATGGAATAGAAGTTTTAAGCACAGTCCTTATCACTGAATTACTAATGATGTCCCTTCTGAGTGTTACTAATAGTAATCAATGAAATATTCAGTTAGCTGGTACCTAATTAATACTGACATAAAAGCAGAAAGAGGCAGTAGTATGGAATTTTCTGAGAAGGTTAGCTATTTTCCCCAAAGTCTCCTTTTAACAAATATAAATACAAGGTGTAGTCAATATAGAGCTATTGCTATTTTTGAAGGTCACAAATAGATATGTTAGCACACATTCAATGAAATTCTCTGGAATATGTTCAAAGTTTAGAAGTCCAGCAGTGTATTTCTTTGTATTATTATAAAAATATCCTACAGGTCTTTACCCTACAATCACCAAATTCCCAAGAACCTCAAGGACCATCTTATCCTAGCTAAACATATTTAGGAATTCATTCTTGATACTTCTAACAGGTGTTTTGGATACTACTTGAATCAAGGCTCTGTTTGAATACCTCTAGTGAGATGGGGAATCCATTACCATCTTAAATAGCTCATTGCACTTTTGGAGAGCTTTCTTTATTAGGTGGCATTTCCTGACATTAAGTTGAAATCTGTCACCCTGCAGGGATAAGCAGAACTATCCTAAACTATCTTCTAAATGACAAATCTTTAAATATATGAAGACTGCTATTATATCCTTCCAAATTCTTCTCTTCCCCAGACTAGTTTTCCCAATACACCTCCATATGGCAAAATCTGGAGACCACTGTGATCCCACTAATCTGGAATTTTTGGAACTTCTTAGGAAAATTCAGCATGTATAACCATACACAATACTATATAACTTTTCTAATTATTCCAGAGGAAACTAGAGCAGTGATGGGCAAACTACGGCCCACGGGCCAGATGCAATCCCCTGTAATGTTCTATTGGCTGCTAGACCTTATTCCTAATCTGATGAATAAAATGAGTAGGATACAATACAATGAAACTTTGAAAGAGTTGCCTTAGAAACAGACTGACAGATGAGCATTTCCTTTCCTTTGAGCTCCTCTTTAAAAAGTTTGCCCATTACTGAAGTAGAGTATTGTAGAAATCCCTATATGTCTCAACAAATCGTACTTGGGTATTAGTCAAAATTTTGGGTTTCACCAAATCAAACTCATATTTGCATTGCAAAAGCAAACTAGGGTTGCCAAAGAGGCAGCCAGATGTGAAAGTCAGATATTTCACAAATCTGGAGAAGATCCCCTTTAAAGATTAGCTTTCAGTTTCCATGATTCTTCTGCTACTCAAAAACTTTCTTTTCCCCTCCCTTTGAATGCTTACCATTTAACTGATTATGGTATTTCATACATTCCCCTTTATTTTCTTCCTCTTTTCTACCCTTTTATGCACCCATCTTTTCCTCAGGTTAGAAAAGCAGCAATAGCAACAAAAATATCATGGATTCACTAATAAATAGGTGGGTTTTTGGGAAATTAGGATTTCAGACATGTTCCTTCATCTTAACTTATTCCATTTAAATTCTGCTTTCACCCTTGTCTTCTTGCATATTTAAAAAATCTCTAGTATTTTGTTTTTGTTGTTGCTATTGTGTTTTTAAACTTTTATAAAAATCTTTTTTTTTCTGGCTACTGCCCCCACCACACACTTTGACATTGTTCTCAATTGGACTTTCATTGCATTTGTTTCCTTTTCTTGTATTTCTGTTGTATCAAGTATTTCCAAAGCAATTAATTAGTTTATAGCTGTTTCTCCTACTTTTGGTTTGCAGAAATGTTTAAAATGGCCATTTTTTATTGAATATCCTTTTTTACCATCTATGATTATATTCAAGTGTTCAGGGTATGTGACTTTAAGTTCCATCTTGAATGTTTTTGCTCTTTGGGACACATTATTCATTCCCTTTCCTGGTTTCTGGCAGGTGAAGAATAGTTTTTGTTATTCTAAGTTTTTCCCTTTTAAATTTGAAGTTCTTTCTTCTAGTTGGCTGCAAAATTTATTGCTTTTCTTTATATTTATTCAATTTAACTTCAATCTAGGAATTGTAGTAAAAGTGCTTTGATAATTTGATGTTTCTTGAGGGCTATTTCATTTCTACTTTTGCAATCTAATGTCTAGTATAATACCTCTCATATACTAGGGGTTTAATAAATAATTTATTGTTGCCACCAATTTAGTAAAATGAAGTAGTTTCCCATTACTCCCAAGATAGAGTATGAAATGCTCTGACTTTCAAAGCCCTTCATTACCTAGCTCCCTCCTATCTTTCTAGTTTCTTACATCTTACTCCCCAACATATACTCTTTCATCTGGATACATCAGCCTCCTGAGTTCCATGAATAGGGAACTCCATATTTCATCTTTGGGCATTTTCTCTGGCTGTCTTCCACACTGGAATGCTCTCCTTTTCCCTGTTTGACTACTGACTTCCTCAGCTTCCTTCCTTCCATTATTTTTTTCTCAGTTTCTTTTAAGTCCCAATTAAAATATTTTCTTTTTAGGAAACCTTTCCAATACTCTCTTAATTCCAGTGCTTTCTCTCTTTTAAAACATTTGTTAATCTTATACATAGTTTACTATATTTAAGTGTGTATATATAATAGATATTAATAAATATTATATATTAATATATATCTAATATGTAAGTATATTAGATATACATATATACACATGTGGATAATTGTTTGCATGTTGTTTCTCCCATTAGATGGTAAGGACCTTGAGGATTCAAATCCCAGTTGTCCTATTTTCTACTTCTGTGGCTTTGGACATGGCTTTTAATCCCTCTATACCTCAGTTTCCCTATCTGTAAAAATGTTAGACTTGAGACTATCTCTAAGGTCTTTTCCATCACTGACATTCTATAATCCTTTGAAAACATCTATTGGCTTAACAAACTTGGGGGGAAAATTAGGCAAGAAATTCATTAGAAAGTTAGAAGCTGATTCTTGAAGGAAAGTGTAATCTATTGATTCATACTTAGATTGCACATGATTTTGTCACTAATTGAGAGGCTAGAAAGTTATAATTAAACCCATATTAATGTAACTCAGCAATTACTGCAGACCCTTATTGGCAGATTGTAAGTAAATGGTTTAAATAATTTTTGGTCTAGAATCACCTCCCTTGTTTATGCTTAGGGGGAAAAAAGAGAGTCTGACTCACAAGCTAGCTTTTTAAATTTTAACAAGTCATAAGATGAAAAAGACCATAAATGAGGAGAATTTATTAAGAATATACATTTGAATTTTCTTTTGAGTTAATATTTAAAGATATGTAATTTTAATAGAGAACAAAAGCACTTTATGTTAATTAACTGAGAACATAGCAAGTAAAGTCAAAGATTGAGAGAGAGTGAATGTAGGTCAAATTTTTTTCCCAGTCACCAGAAATCCCTTGTATTTAGAAAACTTGATAGAAATATTTATTCATTGAATAGCAAATAAACCACAAAATATACCTTTTAATTTTAGTTTATCACACAAATTCTGAAATGTGAGGCTGCAAAGAGAAACCATATGCAGTGAGAAGTTACAAAGCATAGTAGGTAGGGCCTGTCTGTGAAGCAGAAAGATCTTGGGTGAAATTCTGTCTCTGATACTTCAATCAACAGTTATTAAGTACAGACCATATACCAGGCACTGTGTAAGCTACAAGGGATAAAGATAAAATTGAAAGAATCTTGTCCCTTAATTTCTTCAGCTTGAAAGTCAACTAACCAGCAAGTATTTTTTAAAGAGATAACCATTGACTGCTACTGTGCTAAGTGCTAGGGATACACATGTAACATCCTCAAAAGTTAACTAACTGCCTCTTCTTTAGCATTCTAGAAATAAACCTGAGGTGTATTTTTTGTAACTCTTGTCACCTTTCCCATCATCAATCAGAATCACTTGAACTCTATTAGCTTTAAGAAAAATTATATGCTGAGAAAATATGATAGGAGAATTTATATCCTCCTTCCCTTTTACTCAGTGGTGCACTCTCCCTTGCATACACAAGAGACTTGGGAACAAGAACTCATAGGCAAAGTTTCAAGATATAGTATATGTGTAGAAAAGATGTGTGGCTAGAGGTTACTGCCCATTTCCTGGACTCACGAGTCCTATTAACCCTTCTTGGAGCCCTATTGAAGTTTTTCTTTTGAATAGCTCTCTTCTGGGTCAGAGTTCATATCCAGCATGTCTCTGTATCACTAGATATCTCAATCACATTCCCTGAAGCCATCATTTTCTTTAAGTGACTGCCTTTCCACATCTATCTTCAACTACTTCCTCTGATCCGAAGCTGGCCCATGAAGGACTCTGCTCATGTCTCATGATTTGGGTGGGACTGTTGATGGTTTATTTTGACTTTTGTAAGTTCACAAGGTCATCAAGACATTTCTACCTAGGAATACTTATTCATCTGAGATCAGGAAAAACATACACACAAACGGCAAATATGACTATAGATATTGAGTGCCACTTCCCCTTTTTGGAAATTCACAACAATTTCAGTCTGTCAATTTGCAAGGAAAGTAAAGAAGAGAAACCTAAAAGTTAAGGGAATCCAGAAATGTGCTGCTAAAAAATTAACAACTAGTTCCCTAGTGAAAAAATATGCAAGACATACTTCTACATTTAACCTGCATTTTAAATATATTTTCCAGCATTTCCTTCAGTTTAGATAATTAACAAAAGAATAAATTGGGCCCTGATTTGTAGCATTTGACAATTTCTGAGGTATAAATGGCCACACTATAAATTAATAATTATTTCTCATGAGCTAACTCCAAGATATTCCTGAGTAGATTTCTTCTTTTGTGGGCCCCTTCAGATCCAGATCTCATATTTTTGAGTCATTAGTCCACCTTCTTTTTCATCCAACCAGAAGATTATTCATCACTGTTATCACCATCACCCCCTCCTCACAGTACTAGCCCTTCAGTCAGGCATGGACAGAAGTAGGCTCACCAAGTCATTGCAAATCTTTGGCTTAGAAACAGGAGGAGAATGTCTCTTCATACTCTAAAACACACCAGGAAACGGGGCAGCTGAGTAGCTCAGTGGATTTTAGAGCCAGGTCTAGAGATGGGAGGTCCAAAGTTCAAATATGGCCTCAGTCACTTCCTAGCTGTGTGATCCTGGGGAAGTCACTTAAACCTCATTGCCCCATTGCCCAACCCTTACCATTTCTGCCTTGGAACCAATGCATAGTATTGATTCTAAGGCAGAAAGTGAGGGGTTAAAAAACACTTCAGGAAGGGCACATCTGGGCATGCTTAAAGGCCTGGGGTCTATATAGCTGGTTTTCTCATTATATACATACACAAAAGCAAAAAAAAAAATCCTGTCCCAATGGTCAGAACAACTTGTAAATAAATAGTTACATAAAAGATGGAGAATAGATAAAATGTCGAGTAAGGGAAAATAATAGCATCTTCATTTAAAAGTTGTTGTGAAACTCATTTGAAATAATGTAAGACAAGAAATGCTTTTCAAAGTTTAAAGTGCTGTCATAGGATGGAGAGACAGAATGGATATCAGAAGTCATGTAGTCATTCTCTTCCTTTTACAAATTGAGCAGAAGCCCCCCAAACTTAAATGATCTAAAACCATATAGGTAGTAATTAGGAGATTTGGGACTTCCAATTGTGTGCTCATTATATCATGCCACATTTTATAATCATTTGGCCATTATTCTATTGGTATGACACTTAAGGTTTTACTGTAGTGGACCCTTAGATATCTACTCACTACTTACCTCTTTCTTTAGATCTTCTAGTCTACTGCTTGATCCAAAATGAAGCAAAGAATAAGTACAAGACCACACATTGAGTTAGAATTCCCAAGGAATCCAGATGGAGGTGTGAGGAGTCATTGGAGTTAAATAAAAGTTTTACAGTGGTACTAAGGAGGTGAAGACAAGAAGGAAGAGCTAGAGAAGCAAGGAAACCAAGAACAGTTGAACCAAGAGGGAGTTAAATGGGGCCAGATATCAAATTTGAATAATGCCCAATCCTTTTTTTTTAAACCCTTACCTTCTGTCTTGGCTCCTAGGCCAAGTGGTAAGAGTAGGCAATGGGGGTCAAGTTACTTGCCCAGGGTCACACAGCTGGGAAGTGTCTGAGGTCATATTTGAACCTAGGACCTCCCATCTCTAGGCCTGGCTCTCAATCTACTGAGCTTCCTAGCTACCTCCATGCCCAATCATTTTGCTAAAAAGTTAAGGAATAACCCCAGGGCAAGGCAATCTACCATGTGTCTGACCAGATCAAGCCTACAATGAGACCAAAAACTTCACCAAAATCTGAGGTGAGAATTTCAGGTATCAGTAATCTTAAGGTCTAATTGAATCAGCAGTGGAAGGTGGCTCTTAGAGCTCCCAGCCCTTGAGCCATCATACCATCTTGGAAGAACTGAAACTGACAGATACCCAGAAATAAAGCTAAGGATAGCATCAAGGAAGGGTTTAGAAAACTGAATATGATAGGTCCTGGGATTCTGTATTCCACCAATCAATCAATTAATCAATATTAATTAAGCACCTATGTACCAGCCATTGTGATAAGTGCAATGACAGAAAAAGCAGCAAAAGGCAGTCCTTGCCCTTAAGGAATCTATCACATGCAAACAGATGTATATAAAGCAAGCTGTCTCTAGGATAAATAGAAAATAATCAACAGAGGGAGGGAAGACACTGGACCTGAGAGGGTTCGTAAAGGCTTCCAGTATAAAGGGGGCATTTTAGTAGAAATGCAAATAGAACATTGAAGGTCTCTTTAAATAGTTAGAAAATGGAAGGATGTGGGTATGGGTGGGGAGAAGTGATTAACCCCCTTCTAGTAAATGACTAGATAAATTGCTACAATAAAAAAAAGAAGAAAAATGAAAAGTCATGCCATGTTTAGAAGATGAAAGGACTAATATAAACAAGTAAATTATATAATCTTACAATATTAGAATTGCAAGGGAACTTGGAGACCATCTATTCTAATTAATTTCAGCATAACAATTTCCTTTTCATGTGATGGATTTGGAGAAACATAGGAAGATTTGTATGAAACAATAGAGAATGAAATGAGCAAAACTAGGAGAATAATTTACATAATAAATGAAATGTTTTAAAGAAAAATAATAATTTGGAGTACTTAAGAACTCTGATCATTAAATGACCAATGCCAACTCTTAGAAGACAGATGATGAATCATACTCACCATTTCTTTGTATAGAAATAATGTAGTATTAGGAACAGAATAAGAAATATATATCCAGTCCCAGCCCATAAGTAGATTTTTGTTTTGCTTGTTGATACTTTCATGAAACAAATGAGTTTTTTTTCTTAATGACGTGTTAATGTAGAGTATGATAATAATCTTGTCCCTCACATTCCATTCCTCCCCTCAAAAAGGAGTACAGAAGAGTTAATGAAACATTTTAAAATATAGAGAACAGAAGGAAGTTTAAAAGGGACATGAACAAACCAGATCATCTTGGTAAATCTAATATATACTTGAAAAATGAAGAATATCCTTTAACAAATCCCCAAAAAGTATCAATAAACCTTCTTCTACTGATAGAAAATCTAATAACTTTTGTGCTAGCCCATTCTACTCTGGGAAATTCCCAATTTTTGATTCTATAAACTCATTAATATTTTATAAATTTAACTCTTTTTAAAAAAGAAGTATGACAAGTTTAAAATACTTTCCTTCCATCATACAAGCATTCGTATATATTTTCACTTCCGTTGGAAAGGTCAAATTACATACTTCTTTAATCTGGGGAAGTTCTGAAATCATAGGAATCATCCAATGGTGAACAAAATTTTAGGACACAAAGAAAAGTAAAACAATCAAATAGAGATGAATGTCATGATGACATTTTCCTTCAAAGGAAGGCACTAAACTATATTCAAACAGGCAAATGAGCATTCAGATTTACATAAAAAAACACAGATCTATAGCAAATCCCACTGCAAAGCTACCTGTAGGCATTAGATTAAATCTCAGATCTAATAATATCCACTCCTAATAATGAAAACAGATATCCTGGCCTGTCCTCTATAATACACTTATACTAATTTAATATTATGTTAATGAACTATGTAATAACATAACTAATTTACATAATACTTCACAGATTTCCAAAGACTTTCCACATATTATTTTCACCATTTTACAGATGAATGAAGTAAAGCTCAGAGACTGTATCATAATTCTATAATTTATTAAGTGTTGGAGCCAGGATTTGAACATGTAACTTTTGTTCCTAATTCCAGTGTTTTTTCTAAAAATAGACAACAATTTGAAGTTCCTCAAAGAGACACCCAGATAAAAGGAGTACAATACAAAAATCAAGATTTTGGAAGTAATACAGGCAACTATATAAGAAATGCCTAGAGGGTTCGAAAAAACTTATCCTGTTCATAAGGAAAACCAGGAACAAATTCATGCATTATCCCCATTCATAAGACTTGGGAAATAGAGGACCATAAATCAAAATAAAATACTTGAATTAACCTCTAAAGTGAAAGAAAGTGGCTCAAAGCTTAGTACATATGAAAAAGAAACTCTTTTGAACAATTTAATGATAGATCCATATGAAATGAAGTAACCATAGATATAGTGAGAATGAGAGAAGAAAGATTCCATTTTCATTCAAAGTGCATTTTAACAAGCAAGCAATAGCCACCTCCCCTGAAGAAATCTGAATCAGTGCTAGAGAAAGTAGTGAATAAAAGAAAGGAACATTGGATGACTAATCTAAAGACCTGAATTCTGTTCTGAGCTCTGTCACCAACTAGGCCTGTGATCATCACCAAGTATTTTATCTTCTCCAGTATTTAATTTCATTTATTTGAAAAATAAGTAGGAGGAAACATGGACTAGAGAAGAGGTATAAAACATAAGGTTCGAATAAGATTAAAATGTAATTGGGAAATATTTAACCAAATAAATGTTAATATATGATAGCCTAAGAAAACGTTTAGCTAGCAGGAATTCTTTTGTACCGTTTAGGAGACTTGTCTTTCTATTTGAATTTGACACTGTTGGACTAGAGGATCTCTAAGTTTCAGTGTAACTATAATTTTTCATTGTTTTCTAACTTGAATGGGTTCATATTGCAAGCACACTCTTTCACCTATGAAATATGTGCTGAGCAGAACATTTTCATCTCAGAGTTCTAGAGGTCAGAATCTTCTATTTGGCTGCAAAGTAGATAAAGCACAACTATCATAGAATTCCCCATTCATATTCTTATCATGCCACTAACTTACACTGTTGTGGATAGACGTGTCAGCATAAGTCATTCTAACCTCTCTCCTAATAGTTTCTATGGTATTTGCCATATTTCTTGAAGCATAACACAGAATCAATTAGAATACCAAGTGTAGAAAAATTATTTAAATAAATTCTATTTAGTCTTATGTCCATGCCACAAAAGATGAGAATTAAAGCAATTATCCAGAAATTTCAGGCCAATGCAAACACACACACACACATATGCACACTCACACACATGCACTTATTCACCTGGAATATACAGATACTTGAAGAAAAGTACCTTTTCTTTACTTGCCACAACTATGTTAATTTCCCATTCCTCTTTATATGCATTGGATACAGTGGAATTGTGAAATTTTTTATAATTGGATAAAATGATGTAATAAATTTATATGAAGGGCAGTGACAAAGTCAGTCTTCCCAAGAATAATCAAATAATGATGATGGCAATGATAATAACAAATCTTTATATAGCACTTATACATGCCAATGATTATGCTAAATCCTTTACAATTATTATTTCATTTAATCTTCACAACAGCTCTGGGAGGTAGATGATGATATTATACTCATTTTACAGATGAGGAAACTGATAAAAATAGCTATTATATTGTTCAATAGGGCCAAAAGTATGGTTCTTCTACATGAAACAAATGGAATGGAGAGGTGAGGAAACTCTTCAGATGATTGATTCCACCTTTCCTCTTAGCCCTTCTCCTCTTCCAAGTCACTCACTCATTATTTTAGAAAATGTATTTGAAGACTTACAATTCAGTCTATCAGTCAACATTAAATACCCCTTATGATCCAGGCATTGTGTAGATATTGATGAATACAAAGATCAAATGAAATAGTTTTTGTGCTTAAAAACAATATGTTCTAAAGGAAAAAAATTATATATGTATATTCAAGAAATATACAAAATAGAGACAAGGTAATTTTGCTAGGGGAACTCATTATTAGCAGCAAGGAAGCACACTTGAGTTTTGTTGCAAATTCAAGATTCCAAGATTTGAAGGTAAAGGAAGACTTTATTTCAGGCATACCATAATCTAATTTATTAGATTACTTAGTTTTTCAAGGACCTGAGCACACACATTTTATTTACTTTTATTTTGAATGAAGAAGAAGCAAAACAAACTAAAAAGAGACCCATCATAATGTAGCTTTCAAAGTCCAGCAGCCACCACATGAAGTTCATGTTACTTTAAGCCAAATAGAAACAAAGACATCTTGAGAACATGTTTATGAGAGGACACCATAGCATAATAGAAATTTCAAAAAGGATGGGAATTTGGAGATCACTTGCATCCTTATAAAAATGAGGAAAATCATATTGCAATAGACATTATCATTCACCATTCCACCCACACTGTTATTTCCCATCTATCATCCATATTTGAGCATAATTTATTTTCCCAATCTTGACCTTATAATTACTCAGTTCAACTATCCTCTACTACATACATCTTATTGAATAAATTCCATGACAAACCAAAGTACTATTTTACTCCAACAATTCACTAAACATCACTGGAGAAGTCATAATCTTGGTCATCTTGGTCCAATAAATTTTTATGTTACTTAATCTCCATTAAGCCTTAACTGCTGCACATGAATGTTTTGTTCTTCACTGACTGACTGCTGAACTACCCAATGTCTTTGCCAAACACTATTTTATTTTTTCAAATCACCCCTATCCCTCTTACCAGGGGTCTTCACTCAATATTTTACTGAAAAAATAGATATTATATATCACAAGCTCCCTCTTATCTTTCATTCTATGCTTCATATCTAGTTATCATCTCCATTTTTCTCCTTTACCTGATCTAACTCCTTCTTTTCTCATCTGAGAATTTTCTCCTTTGATCATTAACCTCCTTCACTTATCAAATCTCTTTATCCGCTGACTTCTACCTTGCTTTTTACAAACATACCTATCTCTCCCTCATCCTTGGAAAACCTGATTTTTTTTTACCTGATGTTACTACTCCCTCAGATACATTTACCATATTTCTCCTTTTTATAGTCAAACTCTACAAAAAAGCCATCTACACTGATTACTTTTACCTTCTTATCCCCACCTCCTTCTCACACCCTTCATTCTGCATTCTGACAACACTATTTGATGAAATTTTCTCTGCAACAGAACTAGTGATCTCTTAATTACTAAAAAAATCATTTTCAGTACTCATTTATTTTGATTTCTTTGCAACTTTTGACACTGTTGACTATTTTATAGATACTTTGTTTGAGTGTTCATTGCATGCTCACTTCTGATTCTCTTCCTACCTTTCTGAGGGCTTCTCAGTTTTGTTTGATATATGACCATCTGTAGTCTTTCCCCTAAATATGAGTGGACCCAAACACTTTTGCCTAGACCAGATCTTTTTCTATCTTTTTAGCCTTTTTAGTGATCTCATCAATACCTGTGGATTCAATTATCATGGCTTTTTAGATAATTCCAATATATACATGTCTAACCTTCATCTTCCTCTTGAAGTTCCTGTACTATATCAACAGCTTCCTGCTGATATCTCTACCTGGATAGATCATATTTTTCTCAAACTCAGTGTTTCTAAAACAAGGACACTTTATTTACCTCCAAATCTATTTGCCCTCCTAAATTGAATAATTTTGTCAAAGGCATCAACATTTTTCCACTTACCAAGGTATGCAAGCTATGAGTCATCCTCATCTTCTCTCATCTCACTCATGCAATCTATTGCCACAGTTAGTCAACATGTATTTAATCTAGTCCCTTCCCTATAGTCACAGTCACCATATTAGTTTAGACTCTTCCTCATCACTTCTCTTCTGGACTCTTGAAATATTGTTAATATAAAATGCAAACTCCTCTCTTTGTCATTTATGCCCTTCACCAACTGACCCTAGCCCACCTTTCCTAATTAATTTCACATTGTTACCCTCCATGTTTCAGTCAAATCAGCCTAAATGTGGTTGCCTACACATTACATTCTATCTCACAACTCTGGGACTTTTCATCAGGTGATCTGCCAGGATTGTTATGCACTCCATCCTCACTTCCATATTTTGGTTTCCAGAGTTCCATTCAAGGATTGTTCAGATGTCACACCTCCCATAACTAACCTTTCTTTATTGCCCTTGTTGTACTATTTGTCCATTTCTAATAGGCATTCTCTTGTATTTGCTCTGTATTTAATGTATATTTATTATCTGTCTATAGGTTGTATCTAACCAGGAATATGTCACTTTGTTGCAAGTACTATTTTTTTTTACTTTATATCCCTAGTATCTACTCTTTTAGGCACAAACCAAATATTTGTTGAAGCAGTCAAATTAGTGGCAAAAGTATGAAGAAAACCTAGCTCTCTTGATTGCCATTCTTTCTAATATATCTGCTTCTCACTCAAATGGACCATTATTTTAAGTCAATTTATTTCAGAGAGATGATAGAGTTTGGCTAACCAGACCACTTAGCTGTGAAAGTTATGAGACTGAGCAGGTAGTGTAATACTCTTTCTGTTCAACAAATCTCCAATTACAGAACTGCAAAACAAACACTGAGATCCTGGACTATGACCACTTCCTGCTATTTAACTTGGCTTTTATAAACAGTAGTCCAGAATTCTAGGCCTACAGACATCAATTCAAGAAAGCTGTCTTGACACATGGCAAATCAATGAACTCATACATTCTATTCTGAGCTCAAAACAGGGCCAAGAAAGATTGTCCCAAAACATAGTTAGGCATAGGAGTATAGAGGGAAAATCTGGGATCACAAAACACACAGACTTACATAATTTCCCAGCCGCTCAGTGTTTGGGAAATGTGATTAATGCTAGATGACGTGCTCTGAACTTTTCGTTCAGATAGGTTCTTTTGCCTTCAAACCTCCTGGCAATAAATGCCTTGTGACCTGCAGATTTCACTCTGAATAACCATCATCTGAGGCAGTCCCAACATTGTCTGGATAACCATTTATTTCCCTTACGACTTTGTTCACAGACAAGTTTATTCAGAAGTATCAGTATGGCATTGATTTATTTATAGAAAAGAAGGGGAAAAAGATAACTCCACAGAGCTCAACACCTTCCATTACATAGAGGAAAGGCATACATGTAAGGTGAATTCTTCTTCCTAGCCAGAAAAGATTGCCAAAGAGAGGTAGTGGTGTACGAAGCCAAGAATACACAAGAGAGAGAGAAAGAAGTCTACAATGATTAGTGCTCTTAGTTTTCTCTTTCTTCTTTTGACCAGTCTTTCACCTGCCAGGGACCATAAAGAGCTGCCTGGGCTCACAGAAGAGGGAGCTGTCCTGGTGCTGAATATTTTGGGGAAGCCAGCCAGGGACTTCCTGATTGCACTGACCTCATGGAATCCAACAAATACGCTTTGCCCTATACCCCAATCCCGCCAAGACCCCTCGACTCTTGGGACATGCTGCTCCAGAGGAACCAGATGTAGGCGACACAGCCGCGCTTCAGCTCATCTTTTTCCCAGCCTCCCAAGAGGCTTCCCCCGCCCTGGAAGAGACGTGACCCTCAACCACTAACAAGCCCGCTGACAGCTCCCCTCTTTACCTGTCACACAGAAAGGCAGCTGACCCAGAAGAGCCCCTCCCCTCCTCCGCCATCTCCATGTCCAACCTCAAGAACCCCACCCCTGCGCTGGAGGTGGGGACGGAGATAGTGGAGCCCCTAGCTCAGGTACCTCCCTTCCCTCCCAGAGAAAACAGCCCCTGCCCCATATACCCCGGATCAGAATGCTTTTCACTTGGTGCTCTGGAGCCCAGACCCACCCAGCCCTTAGGACTCACCCATTCCAGAGCTCGAAGGAAAGCGAGAGGCTCCTTCAGTACCCGAAAGGTCCCCGAAGAGGCCAGCTGCAGATGGATTGGAGGTTGTCAGGGAAAAGAGAGAAGACATTAAAAGGGTGAAGGGGAGAGCAACCCCAAAGCCTCCTTCCCTCAACCCCTCCCTTGCCCTCGCCCTCTCCCTAACCAGATCCGGCAGCGGCTGGCCAGAACGCTGGGGTTGGTGGTGGTGGTGGTGGGTTTTAGCCTACCTGATTCACAGGGTCCATGGCTGCTGTGCGCTTTGCCCTACCCCAGATACCCGCCCCTACTTAAAAAAAGAGGCGAGGGGGTAAAGTTCAAGCTGCCGAGGATTTGGGGGCTCTAAAAAGAAGGGCAGCTCAGGAACCAACTCCCCCCGGCGAAGACACAGGCGGGCAGGCGGGCAGGCGGGCAGGAGTGCTGGCAGGCGGCCTGCCGAGGAGCCTGGACTGAGAGGTTCTCTCCGCCGAGCTGAACTGAGCTGAGCTCTCCGTTTAGCCTGCCTCACTCCCCTCTGAGCGCAAGGAGCAGCAGCGCGTGCCCGCCAGAGACCGGAGGGGACGGGTCGGCTGGGGGGTAGGGGCGCCCGAAACAGCCACCAAAACATCGGGGACAGCCCAGAGCGGGCTGTCATTGGCTGCTCAGGCGCCTGTTAGGGGTGGGCGGGGAGGCAGAAAGAAAAAGCCCACTGGGATTGGCGAGGATTGGGCCTCGCGGGCGCGTGGAGAAGCACAGGGGTGCTGGGCAAACTTTGGGGTCTGAGTCTGGGAGGGGGACCAAAGCGCTGAGTAGGGAAGAAGACAGGGAGGGGTCAGGTAAATACCTTTCCCTTCTAACATGAAATAAGAGAGAGAGAGAGAGAGAGAGAGAGAGAGAGAGAGAGAGAGAGAGAGAGAGAGGTAGAGAGACAGAGACAGGCAGAGAAACAGAGAGAGACAAGAGATAGAGAAGAGAGATTCCTAGTTGTATTAGTAAATGTTTTTTGTTTTGGGTTTGGGGGTCAAGGAAATATAAGATCCAGAATCATACCGAGATGTAGTGGAAGAAATGCTAGATTAGCATCAACGGACCTGGTATTCCAATGCCCATTAAGACATTTATTATCAATGTTTAAATCCCTTAACTTCTCAGGGACTCAATCTGATGCTACCAGTTGCTTCCAATTCTAAATCTATTATACTAGGAGGGGCCAACCTCTTCCCCCAATTTCTGAATAGACCTGGTGCTCTAACCCTATAAACGTTTTCAGCTTGTTTTCCTGAATCTTGGAATCTTTGATGTAAGATAGTATCTTGAAAAGATTCCTGGACTTGGAGTCAAGAGGGACCTAGAATGAAATCCTGTCACTGGCACTCAGTAGGAATGTGACCCTAGAGTAGACACTCTTACCTCCTACAACCACCACTCTTTCTATAAAATGGAGGTAACAATAGCACCTATGCCACAGGATTATAGAGAGACATTAGTGCAATGTTTGCAAAATACAGGCAGGTCTCAGTGAAGAAGTGGAGCCAGGAAAACCTGAAAGTCTTGTTTCTGACCCATTCTAACTGTGTGGCCCTGGATAAATCAATCTCTCTGGGCCCTAGTCTAGGCAACTATCTAAGACTATCAATTCAGTGCTGACATATATTGGTGGGGGTGGATTTTTTCACCTGGGGATATCCTCTACCACTGAATTCAGAATCTAAGTAAAATGCTTAACAAACCTTAAAGCAATATGTAAATGTCAGCTATTAAGTAATGCTGGGCATAGATTCCCTTCTCAACCTGCTAGCCATTCTGCTATGTATCCGCCTTTCTTCTCTCTCCCTTGGAGCAGGTTCCACATAAGAAGTGGTCTCCAAGCAACACAAATAGACAGCCCATCTGTTTACCACTAGTCTTAGCCAAAAAGGTTGTGTGTGTGTATGTGTGTGTGTGTGTGTGTGTGTGTGTGTGTGGGCATGTGTGTTTGGAGTTTTTATTTTTATTTTTTTAGACAAAATGTAGCCAAGAGGTAGAGTACAGATACAATTTATAGACTGAGAAGCAACAGAGAAATTTGCTTAAGGATGTGTGATCCCATGTCTTCTGTCTTTGTATGGGTTATTCCCATGGGATTTGTTACAGGGAAGCAGGAAACAGAAAGGGCTAACCATTCAAGGGCCATTCAATTGGATGGTCTAGGTGACACATTCCTTCCTCTATACATATACAAATCTACAATTAAATGCATTAAAAAAAAAAAACAGGTGACTATTCTACCCTATATATCAGTGGTTCCCAAACTTTTTTTGACCTACCACCCCCTTTCCAGAAAAAAATATTACTTAGCCCCCTGGAAATTAATTTTTTAAAAATGTTAATAGCAATTAATCAGAAAGATAAATGCACCTGTGGCCATCACCACCTCCCTGGATTGCTGCAGCACCCACCAGGGGGCGGTAGCACCCACTTTGGGAATCACTGCTATATATGAAGCAATTGAGCCTGTTTCTTTATTTGTAAAAGATGAAGTGTTAGACTCAAAGATCTTCAATTTCTTTTTTCATATATAAGTCAATGATTCATGATGAGCTATGCCACTGCGTGAATTTCATCACTTCAGTTGGTACATGTTTTCATCCATGTGGATATTTCCTCTAATATTTGTAACAATAAAGAGAGTCAATAACCAAAGTTTGATAGAAGGGAGAGATAGAGAGAGTCTATGTTGCGAATCTCTCTTCCAGCTCTCCCCTGGGGCCAAATATACACTGGGAAACCTTTAGGGGGTGTCACCCCAAAACTGGGTGACCTGGATGGTTGTGCCACCTCTTAGGAGTTGGGGGCAAGGCTTTTCTATAAGAGGAGGTATGTGGTACCTCAATCTGATCCTTAATAAGGATAGGGTTCACACAAACCTCCCCCTAGTCAGTTAAATTCACAGCAGGATGGTCTGGCTTCAAGATTGAGGCAGCCAGACCAAACTGTGGTTCCCCTCTCCCTCGTAATCTCTCAGGTACTCTGGAACACTATCTGACTGATGAATGGCTTTTTTTTAAATTATCAATTCAAGGATTGGGGAAAGGGGTGAAGGGCAGAGGGATTTGGGGGTGTCCTCTTCTCTATTTCTATGGGGTTCATCACCTGGGTGGGAACCTTTGGGGATCCCATTCCTAAGCTTCTTCCCCCACCCCTTCTCCTTCTGTTACTCTTTCAATTTTTCTGTTGCTATCCTTTTCTATAATTGTAAGTTTTAACTGAAAGTGGGTCTCTCAGCAAGTTTGGGAAATGGGAAAAGGAGACTAAGAGATCGCTCCCAAAATGGAGTTCAAAAACTTAGCTGACTCCATGTTTGAAGTCATGATGGATGAGATGTGAAGGAATAGCTTTGACCAGGGAATCAGGGTTTCAATTTCCAAACAAAAGATCCTCAGGAAGCCCTCAGGACTGGATCCAAGCTGGGATGTGCTCCTCCTCTCTCCTCCTAGACCGCCACCTGAAGCCCCTCTCTTCCTCTCCTCTCCCAGAGAAATTCCCAGAATTCGTTCTGTTCACTTAACTGTCAGAAACTGTCACCAACTGCCTTCTTCTTGCTCCTTTTGTCCCATCCCCCTTGCACAAATTCCATCCTTACATAGTATAGCTTTAGTCCAAATATGTAGACTTTCTCAGTCTCTGTGATTCTGGTTCAAGATCTCCCATTATTGCTCTATACTGGATCTATCCACCATGGTGCAGGGTCTTTTAGCATTCCATATACACCAATCCAGCACTGGTCCATCACTTTTCTGTCATCCTCACCATATCACTAGCCCATCCTACTTTTCAAAGTTAGGAGATTATTAGTAGTATGCTATACCCTACTCATTTCTTCATTGCCCTTTGATTCACTTGCAGGCTTGATTTTCCATTGACCATGAGGTTCTATGGTTTTCAGTCATAGAGTATGCTCAGAAAAATCACCATTTTCAAAAGTAGGGGTTTATAAGAAGCATACACACACATATATGTTTATATGTAAAAATTTTCCTTATTTATTAATTTGTCATTTGAAAATTTCTCTACTGATACTTTCTGCTTTCCTGCATCCATGTGATATGGAGGTAACCATGTGCTCTTAAAGACTATGACAATATTCTTGCCACCTGTTATGTCTGGGACTATGTACAAGTAACTTATTCTTTCTGGGTCTCAGACTCCTCTTGTAAGATGAGGAAGTTACAGTCCTTTTTCCAAGATTCTAATAAATACCCCAACAAGAAGACCCTAATCAATCAATGAACATTTAAGGTACTTACATTGTATCTTGAAATGCACTTGGTATTGTAGCAACAAATGAAGAATTGGACAGTCCCCAATCTGTTCCTTGAGTATAAGCTTAGTAATGACTTATTTTTCTTCTGTGTGTAGATCCAGGGACAGAGAGGAGATAGGGAAAGAGGTGACAGCCTAGTTAAATTAGAGATATTCAACACCAGATTAGTCAAAGAGTGATGAATTATTATTCATTCATAACAACTCATAAAGGTCATTTCAACTAAGATATAGAGAAATTGAGATCTACATTTGTTGAGGGAATGGTCATACCAATGAAACCATGAATGCTTTAAGTGCTAATGGACTTGAATAATTTGCAATACTAATAGTGGTATTTCATCACCCTAATTGTCATTGGTCAGGGGATGCCTTTCATATCTGATTGGTTCATCAACTTCACATTAGAATTAATACAATAAATCAGGTTTGGGAAAGACCAAGAGACAGAGGGGGAGAGAGAGAGAGCACAAAGTAGTAGGTGGAAAGATGATCCCTGAAGATAGGAAGACTTGAGCCTGGGTTGCACCACATCTCATAAATTGGCTGTGTCATCCCGAGCAAATCCTTTAACCACCCATTCTGTAGTTAGTGTTCTAAGGATGGAAGTTTCATAGCAAATTGCCAACTTGCATTTTTAGAGAATGTCGTCTTATTCTAGAATTCCTTTTTTCTAACAAAATCATAAATCTACTTCTTATGATAGGAAATATTATTTGCAAAAGTTAACATCTCATTGACACAAACATAATGCAAAAACTATCCAGCTTCAAGATTACATGGTGCTCCCTAGGGGAAATGAAGGGAGAAGTGGGAGGGATGATATTGGCTCTTTCAAAAGACAATTTTTAAAAGTTACAGATGCTCTTACTCTCTTCTTTCTCACTCTCAGGATTTAGATCTGGCAAGGATTATAATGATCATCTCCTGCTTGATTATCTAATAAAGCTTAATTTTACAGGTAAGGAAACTTGGGCCCGAGAGTGGTTTGCTCAGTTACACAGTTAGTAAGTGGCAGGGCTGGGATATTATCCAAATCAATTCTTCTGATTCTAAATACAAGTTCACCTGACCCACTACTACATGATACTACCACTCTCTCTTTGTTCATAGTAAGGATAGATGTAATAAGTGTTTTTTCATTCATTCCCCCTCTTCTTCTCCCTCCCCAAAGACTAAAAGTGCATCTTTAATAGAACATTGTATCATAGCATTTTACATATTTAGGATAAGGTGGAACATATAATCATGGATTTAGAACTAGAAAGGCTATTGAAAGCTTTCAAGTCTGACTCCCTTTTTATAGAAGTGAAAACTGAAGCACAGAATTAGTTAAGTAATTTGCCCAGAATTTAACAGCTGAGGCAAAATTTAAACCTAGGCCTTCCTGACTTCAGATTCAGTGCTCTGTTCACTACTCCAGGGATCCAACTGCATGATATACAACAATTTTTGTGTTTTCATTGTGATTTCATTAGCCTACATACTCTTTCCAACATTGTAGATCTCAATTGTCCCAGATTCTAGAAAACCACTTTCATGAGTTTTTGAGCCTCAAAAAATTATAATTTCAAAGACAACAATTCAGGGAGAATTGTCTCTGAACTTACCATTGCTGGCATTCATGATAGACCTGGAATCTCAAGGTCCATGAGTGAGGCATTCTCAGCCTTGTAGGATCTGCTTGGACTTTTTATTTTTCTACTGCTCCAACCTTTGAAAATGAAAACATACTTATACACTCTGAGGAGGCATAAAAGTAGAACTCCAGTCAACTTCAGTAAATATATATTCCTCAAATGAACCAGTGTTCAGGCACTCATTCATGTCCAACTCTTCATGGCCCCATGTCCCTGGGATTTTCTTGGCAAAGATATTAGTGTGATTTGTCTTTTTCTTCCTCATTATATTAAAGGAAACAGAGGCTAAGTCATTTTCTCAGGGTCAAAAAACTACCAACTGTCTAAAGCCATATTTGAATTTGGATCTTCTTGACTCTAGGCCCCGAGAGCTATCCACTAAGTCACCTAACTGCCTCCTTGACCAACTACTTATCAAATGTCCTAAAATGATGGAAGTTTCTTCAGGGCAGATAATGTATAATTTTTGTCCATTTTTGTGAACCCCTAGTAAATTGCATAGTTAGTGCTTAATAAATATTTGTTAAATAGAATTAAATACCTTTGTTACTTTGTGCCCAGAAGGTGAAATATCTTTATTTCAGTCTTTAATTTAGCATATAAACAGTATATGGTTTGAATCTTATTTTAAATTTTTTTAATTTTAAGTTAAAGCTTTTTAAACTCCAAAAGGGGGAAACTGTATACCAGGATTAGGAAGGTAATGTAGTTGTCCTAATAGATCCAGTATCTTGTAGTCCAAATGAATTTATTTCTCATATGATCACTTCTGTCCTTTCCTTCCCTGAGTTATTTATGACAAAGAGGCAAGAATTAGCTCAAACTTTATCCGTACCAATTTCAAATAACAATGTAAGATCATATAAACTTTTATTTTGGCTGACAGGTTAAGCTGCTGTCTAATATTTACCTTACTTTCAACTAAAAACTCGAGTTTTTTTTCAGATGAAAAACTATTTAATCTCACTCCTCTATTGTGAAGATGATTTGTTTTCCATTCAACTCAGAAAATGTATGCACAAACTCACACATGTATTATTATGTGAAATATATTATGATAGATGCTGGGAAAGACAAAAATAAAACTGTTCTTGCCTCAGAAAATTTAAATTCTTCTGAAGGAATACAATATATATTTAGGTAAATAAATATAAAAATATACAAAATAATTTCAAGAGGAAGAGACCTCTAATAATCTGTGGGAAAGAGGGGAGAAGGAGGCTAGGGATTTAACAAAGTAGAAGTGAAAAGGGAGTACTTTCTTGACACTGGGAATCAATATACAAAAGAACAGGCAGGAGATTGAGTGTGAGTTATAACAAAATGCTAGTAGACCAGTTTCATTGGAGTAGAAGTTGTATGAAAGGAAATAATATGAAATTGGAACACAAATATATTAGTTTTCCAACATACATAACACCCAAACTCAAGAATATCAAAGTTATCACAGTGTGAAAGTTGAGAAGGATATTAGTAATTATTTAATTTCATTAGCAATAATTCACTTGACTGTCTTTTAAAATCTTTACAATTGCATTGCCCCCCCAACCAAGTTTTCTTTTCTTTTTTTTTTATAAAACCCTTACCTTCTGTCTTGGAGCCAATATTGGCTCCAAGGCAGAAGAGTGGTAAGGGTAGGCAATGGGGGTTAAGTGACTTGCCCAGGGTCACACAGCTGAGAAGTGGCTGAGGCCGGGTTTGAACCTAGGACCTCCTGTCTCTAGGCCTGGCTCTCAATCCACTGAGCTACCCAGCTGCCCCCTTCTTTCCTTTTTTTTTTTTTTTTAACAATCAGGCTAAGCATCCTTTTTTCCCCTTCAGCTAATCCTTATATAATGTGGTCTTGAAACCCCTTTCCCTCCTTGCTATCTTTGTTGGGTTGCTTTCCATATTTTAAATGTCCTTTCAAAAATACTGTAATTGGTCAGAACTACCCAATACAATACTCTAGACCAGTGATGGGCAAACTACAACCAGGCCAGCTGAAACCCCCTGAAGGCCACACATTATTCCTAATCTGACGAATACAATGAGTAAGATACAATACAATGAAACTTCAAAAAAGTTGTCTTAGAAACAGACTGACAGATGAGCATTTCCTTTCCTTTGGCCCCCTATTTAAAAAGTTTAGACAGTGCTCTGCTCGCTGCTCTAGAGGATGCTATAACAATGTGCAAGCACAATACTTTAAACATTGTATCACTAAACCATAGTTTTGTGGCACTATGACTTCCCATGTTCTGAGCTTTATGCCTTTCCCATTGTAACCAAAGTTCACATAAGCTTTGGGGGCTGTCATTCTCACTGTTGATTAATACTGAATCTGCTTGCCATTCAGTAAAATGCTCAAACCTTTGTAATACATGCTTTTATCTTCTCGTGTCTTGATAAATCTTAGATTTGTGGAGTATTAATTGACTAGATGAATTTATACTTGGGTTCAAAAAATCCATCTTACTGCATTCATTTTGGGATGCTGCCTCTGTCATCCAATGTGTGAACAGTCTCTCAAGTCTCTGTGTCATCTAGAAACTAAATAAACATGCAATAGCTGCCTTTATTTTTTATTTTAATTTTTTTAAACCTTTACCTTCCATTTTAGAATCAATACTAGGTATTGGTTCTAAGGTAGAAGAGTGGTAAGGGCTAGGTAATGGGAGTTAAGTGACTTACTCAGGGTCACACATTTAGGAAGTGTCCGAGGCCAGATTTGAACCCAGGACCTTCCTTCTCTGGGCCTGACTCTCAATCCAGTGAGTCACACAGCTGCCCCCCATATCTGCCTTTATTCAAATCATTGACAAAAGGAATTGGTTGAATTCAAATACTGAGAACACGCAGCTTGAAATGGCTCTCCAAGTTGACAACGAACCATTGATGCATATTCTCAGGTGGTGTTTCATTCATTTCTGATTGTACTATCTAGGTGCCACCTCTATGCCTTGTCTAAAGTTTGGCATGAGCGACTTTGTCAAAAAATTTTTGGAAAACTAAACTCTGTCCATGACACTCTCTTAAAACAACAGTCCAGTAACCATTTTAAAAAAAGATGTATTTAGTTTGCCATAATCTATTACTGAGTCACACTGTCTTCTAGAGATCCTATATCTCATCTTCCTTTTCTGGATGCTCATTAAACATTTGCTTTCAGGAGAGGTAATGTCATAGAACATACAGAGTGAGAATCAAGAAGGCAGTTAAAAGCTCGTCCTTACTAGCTCAGAGTCTTCATAACACCTATCTCTAAATGCCTTTTTCATGGAGTTGTGAGACAGAGGAGATAATTAATGTAGAAGTGAAACTTAAGGCACTTAATAGGAGCATTAGTTAATATTACTTACAAATAATTTTTAGCTATTTTCTCAAACCCAATTTCCATATTTATTATTATGTATAAACAAACAATAGAGTATAAGCAAAGAAAATATTTTGCTATAGAAATACAATAGTGTAATAAAACACCTAGGAATCATCAAAGTCTATTGTTTATAATAAAAAATTAAGTATACTTTAACTTGTCCACAAGTGAGTATTTGAAAGAACAAGTTATTTGACTAATATGTACTTAATATATGTGCTGTGAGCCCTGTGTTGAGTGCCCCAGGGTTTTTTTAAACAAGTATAGGATATATACTGTGCCTTTTAAAACATGCAAGAAAGACTAAAGACATGAAAGCAGTGAAGGATTGAGATTTGTGGACTGGTAGAACCTGATGACCCTTAAGAGTTGTTGTTATTGTTTAGGCATTTCTGACCCTTGGTGATCCTATTTGGGGTTTCCTTGGCAAAGATTTTGGAGTGGCTTGTCATTTCCTTCTCCATATCATTTTTCAAATAAAAAAATTGAGGTGAACCTGTTTAAGTGACTAGTCCAGAGTCACACAGCTAGGAAGTATCTCTGAGGATAGATTTGAATTCATGAAGTTAAGTCTTCTTGATTCTAAGCATAGTGGTCTACCCACTTCATCGCATAGCTGCCCCTACACATGAGTATAACTTAGTTAATTCATACATGATGAATATAAGATAAAGCCAGGTGAAATGATTTGTGTCAGATTTAGAGAAATAAAAAGTGGTAGAACGGCAGGCCTAGAATCAGTAGGTCCTGGGTTCAAATCTAACCTCAGATACTTCCTCGCTGTGTAACCCCAGGCAAGTCACTTAACTCCAGTTGCCTAGTCTTTGCCACTCTTCTGCTCAGATAAATACTAAGATAGAAAGTAAAGTTTTTTAAAAAAGAATAAGACTAATAAGTAGCACATTTAGGTCAGATTCAAGGTCAAGGTCTTCTCACACTAGTCCCATTATGTAATTGAGAGCTAACTTATGAAGTTATTTTTATTTGTATGATTTTATTGTTCATTTGAAATTCAAATGATTAAGATCCACACAATTAATCATTTCTACCTGGGAGTGGGTAGTATCATGATGCCATCAAATATTCTTCATTGTTTCCACTAAATTTTAAAAAAAAAATTATCTCACCTTTAGAATTAAACAAACAAACAAAAAAGCCTGACCTTTCTAGTATCTTCTCCCATGATGGTTGGAAAATGTTTTATTTTTTTTTTAATTTTTTTTTAAACCCTTGTACTTCGGTGTATTGTCTCATAGGTGGAAGATTGGTAAGGGTGGGCAATGGGGGTCAAGTGACTTGCCCAGGGTCACACAGCTGGGAAGTGGCTGAGGCCGGGTTTGAACCTAGGACGGCCTGACTCTCACTCCACTGAGCTACCCAGCTGCCCCCTGTTTTATTTTAATTGTGATATTATTTTACTTACATGGGTATAGATAGTGTCTTGAACATAAAAAGTATGCAATAAATCTGTTTAACAAATGTATTAAAAAAACAAGTCTAGGCTTTACAGAATTAAGAATACTACATAAGTAATTACTACACAAATAGTGCAAAGTCAAAAGGATGAAATGCGGATGATGATAGTGAACCTATCCACAAATATCACTGCTTATTCTGAATCCAGACTTCTTTTCTATGGAAACCATGGTTTTAAAAGTGGTACCATCATATACTGACAAATGGTTGAGACCAAACTTGACTGGATATAAAGCAGGAGGCCATATGGACTTTCATAAGGTTAATAAGCTTGGCCTTCTGCTTAGAAAAAAAGAACTGGGCTTGGCCCCAAGGAAAAATGAGTTTTGTTTTTGTTTTTGTCTTAGCTTTTCCAACTGGAAAATTCTAAAATCGAGGGTCAATAAATCTCAAGATGAAGGATTTTTCATACTACAACCTGAGCTAATTCATATTTGTTGAAATGGATAAAAAATGATCTTTCATATAGGTATCTCAAGGATATTTCAAGATTATCTTTTCATTTCTCAGTTCTCCAAATTCTTTTAGTCTTCCATCATTGTGTTTTCCATTTATGCAGTCCTTAACAATTTAATTCAAGAAGCATTTATTTAGTGCCTTCTGTATTCAAGATACTTTACTAGTTACTAAGAGGATGACAAAGATCAGAAAATAATAGGGTTATAGATTTAGGGATGGAAGAGACTGTCCAGTCCTACTCTTTCATTTTATAGATGACAAAGCTGAGAACCAGGGAAGCTAAATATTGTGTCCACATTCAATAGTTGTGATTAATGACAAAGCTTAGAATTTAAGATAGGCCTCCTAGCAACAGATTGGCTTCATCATATTGCCTTCCAGTCTCACCAAACCTCTGAAATACTAGAATTCAAAATGAATCAGTATTCAGACCAAGTCAACCTTAATATAAATTATATTAAAAGAATTACTTTGACCTATCTATGAAATCTTCTGTTCTCCCTCATGTGTAGAATGTTAAACATCTAAATCTTTGGCTTTCCATTTAGTTGTCAAAGTTTCACATTTTCCCGGTGATACCAAGTCATCTTTTTGTCTATTTCCTTCTATATGATCCAAGACCTTTCATCTGCATTTCATTCTGCTTGTAGCTCCATAGAACAAGATGCTCCTCCCAGAAAAACTTGATCACTTTTAATCTCACTACTATGCTATAAGGATAGTTGCTAAGGGATAGGGAGAAATTAATAGATTGTCTTTAAGAGGAAAGGAGGAGAATTTAGGTACAAACTCTGTAACAAGATTCTGAAGGGAGAGGAGGATCTTGGGAGTTGACTTTCTTTTTTTTGTAATTATTTTTAATTCTTTAATTTAGTAATTTTTAAATTTAATTTAATAATATTTTTAAACATTTATTAACATTCATTTTTAACATGGTGACATAATTCATGCTCCTACTTTCCCCCTCACCCCCCGTACTCCCCTCACCCATGGCCGATGCACATTTCCACTGGTTTTAACATGTGTCCTTAATCAAGACCTATTTCCAAATTGTTGTTAGTTGCATTGGTGTGATAGTTTCGAGTCTACATCCCCAATCATGTCCACCTCAACCCATGCGTTCAAGCAATTGTTCTTCTTATATGTTTCCTCTTCTGCAGTCCTTCCTCTGAATGTGGGTGGCATTCTTTACCATAAATCCCTCAGAGCTGTTCTGTGTCATAGCATTGCTGTTGGTACAGAAGTCCATTGCATTCGATTTTACCATAGTATATCAGTCTCTGTGTACAGTGTTCTTCTGGCTCTTCTCCTTTCGCTCTGCATCAGTTCCTGGAGGTCTTTCCAGTTCACCTGGAATTCCTCTAGTTTATTATTCCTTTGAGCAAATAGTATTCCATCACCAGCATATACCACAGTTTGTTCAGCCATTCCCCAATTGAAGGACATACCCTCCTTTTCCAGTACTTTGCCACCACAAAAAGCACAGCTATAAATATTTTCGTACAGGTTTGTTTATTTATGATCTCTTTGGGGTCCAAACCCAACAGTGGTATGGCTGGATCAAAGGGCAGGCATTCTTTTATAGCCCTTTGAGCATAGTTCCAAACTGCCAGCCAGAATGGTTGGATCAGTTCACAACTCCACCAGCAATGCATTAATGTCCCAATTTTGCCACATCCCCTCCAGCATTCATTATTCTCTGCTTCTTTCATTTTAGCCAATCTGCTAGGTGTGAGGTGATACCTCAGAGTTGTTTTGATTTGCATTTCTCTAATTATTAGAGATTTAGAACACTTTCTCATGTGCTTATTGATACTTTTGATTTCTTTACCTGAAAATTGCCTATTCATGTCTCTTGCCCATTTATCAATTGGGGAATGGCTTGATTTTTTATACAATTGATTTAACTCCTTGTATATTTGAGTAATTAGACCCCTGTCAGAGTTTTTTGTTATAAAGATTTTTTCCCAATTTGTCGTTTCCCTTCTGATTTTGACTACATTGTTTTTGTTTGAACAAAAGCTTTTTAGCTTAATATAATCAAAACCATTTAATTTACATTTTGTAATTTTCTCTAACTCTTGCTTGGTTTTAAAATTTTTCCTTTCCCAGAGATCTGACAGGTATAATATTTTGTGTTCACTTAACTTATTTATAGTTTCCCTCTTTATATTCAAATCATTCACCCATTCTGAATTTATCTTGGTGTAGGGTGTGAGATGTTGATCTAGACCTAATCTCTCCCATATTGTTTTCCAAATTTCCCAGCAGTTTTTATCAAATAGTGGATTCATGTCCCCAAAGTTGGGCTCTTTGGGTTTATCATACACTGTCTTGCTGATGTCATTAACCCCAAGTCTATTCCACTGATCCTCCTCTCTATCTCTTAGCCAGTACCATATTGTTTTGATGACTGCTGCTTTATAGTATAGTTTAATATCTGGTACTGCTAGGCCCCCTTCCTTCACATTTTTTTTCATTATTTCCCTTGATATTCTTGATCTTTTGTTATTCCAAATGAAATTTGTTATAGTTTTTCCTAATTCAGTAAAGAAGTTTTTTGGTAATTTGATAGGTATGGCACTAAATAGGTAAATTAATTTGGGTAGAATGGTCATTTTTATTATGTTAGCTCATCCTACCCATGAGCAATCAATGGCTTTCCAATTGTTTAGATCCAGTTTTATTTGTTTGGAAAGTGTTTTGTAGTTGTTTTCATATAATTGCTGTGTTTGTTTTGGTAGATAGATTCCTAAGTATTTTATATTGTCTAGGGTGATTTTAAATGGTGTTTCTCTTTCTACCTCTTACTGCTCTAAAGTGTTGGAAATATATAGAAATGCTGATGATTTATATGCATTTATTTTGTATCCTGCAACTTTGCTAAAGTTGTTGATTATTTCTACAAGCTTCTTAGTTAATTCTCTAGGATTTTTTAAGTAGACCATCATATCATCTACAAAGAGTGATAGCTTAGTCTCCTCATTTCCTATTTTGATACCTTCAATTTCTTTTTCTTCTCTAATTGCTACTGCTAGTGTTTCTAGTACTATGTTGAATAATAGAGGTGATAATGGGCATCTTTGTTTCACTCCTGATCTTATTGGGAAGGCTTCTAATTTATCCCCATTGCATATGATGCTTGTTGATGGTTTTAGGTATATACTGTTTATTATTTTTAGGAAAGGTCCTTCTATTCCTATACTTTTCAGTGTTTTCAATAGGAATGGATGCTGTATTTTGTCAAAGGCTTTTTCAGTATCTATTGAGACAATCATGTGATTTTTGTTTGTTAGATTGTTGATATGGCCAATTATGTGGATGATTTTCCTAATGTTGAACCATCCTTGCATTCTTGGTATAAATCCCACCTGATCATGGTGGATGATCTTCTTAATTACTTGCTGGAATCTCTTTGCTAGTATTCTATTAAGATTTTTGCATCTATGTTCATTAGGGAGATTGGTCTGTAGTTTTCTTTCTCTGTTTTTGATCTCCCTGGCTTTGGAATTAGTACCATATTTGTGTCATAGAAGGAATTTGGTAGGACTCCTTCTTTGCTTATCATATCAAATAATTTGTATAATACTGGGATTAGTTGCTCTTTGAATGTCTGATAGAATTCACTTGTGAATCCATCAGGCCCTGGTGATTTTTTCTTAGGGAGTTCTTTGATGGCTTGTTCAATTTCTTTTTCTGATATGGGATTATTGAGGTATTCTATTTCTTCTGCTGTTAATCTAGGCAATTTATATTTTTGTAAATATTCATCCATATCTCCTAAATTGTTATATTTATTGCCATATAATTGGGCAAAATACTTTTTAATGATTGCCTTAATTTCCCCTTCATTAGAGGTGAGGTCTCCCTTTTCATCTTTGATACTATCAATTTGGTTTTCTTCTTTCCTTTTTTTATTAGATTGACCAGTACTTTGTCTGTTTTATCTGTTTTTTTCAAAATACCAGCTTCTAGTCTTATTTATTAATTCAATCGTTCTTTTACTTTCAATTTTTTTAATTTCTCCCTTGATTTTTAGTATTTCTAATTTAGTTTTCATCTGGGGATTTTTAATTTACTCACTTTCTAGCTTTTTGAGTTGCATGCCCAATTCATTGATCTCTGCCCTCCCTAATTTGTTAATATATGCACTGAAGGATATAAATTTCCCCCTGAGTACTACCTTGGCTGCATCCCACAGATTTTGGTAGGATGTCTCATCATTGTCATTCTCTTCAATGAAATTGTTGATTGTTTCTATGATTTCTTCTTTGACTAACTGGTTTTGGAGAATCATATTATTTTATTTCCAATTAGTATTTGATTTACCTGACCAGATGCCCTTACTAATTATTATTTTTATTGCATTATGATCTGAGAAGGTTACATTTATTATTTCTGCTCTTTTGCATTTGTTTGCAATGTTTCTATGCCCTATTACATGGTCAATCTTTGTGAATGTACCATGTGCAGCTGGAAAGACGGTGTATTCCTTTTTGTCCCTATTTATTTTTCTCCATATGTCAATTAAATCTAATTTTTCTAGGACTTCATTCACCTCTCTTACCTCTTTCTTATTTATTTTTTGGTTTGATTTATCTAGATCTGAAAGAGGAATATTTAGATCTCCCACTATTATGGTTTTACTATCTATTTCCTTCTTGAGCTCTGCCAGTTTCTCCTTTATGTATTTGGATGCTATGCCACTTGGTGCGTACATATTGAGCAGTGTTATTTCCTCATTGTTTATACTGCCTTTAATCAGGATGTAATGACCTTCTGTGTCTTTTTTAATCATATCTATTTTTACTTTGGCTTTGTCAGAAATCATAATAGCCACACCTGTCATCTTTTTCTCATTTGATGCCCAAAAGATTTTGCTCAAGCCCTTAACCTTAAACTTGTGTATGTCCACCTGCCTCATATGTGTTTCTTGTAGACAACATTAGGTAGGATTTTGGTTTCTAATCCACTCTGCTATTTGCTTCTGTTTTATGAGCAAGTTCATCCCATTCACATTCAGAGTTATAATTATCAGTTGTGCATTTGCTGACATTTTCGTATCCTCCCCTATTCCTACCCCTTCTTCTTAAACTATTTCCTTTTAAACCAGTGGTTTGCTTTAGGCTGGTATCCCTTATCCCCTCCCTTGATTAACTTCCCTTTCTACCCCCTCCCTTATTATTCCCTTCTTTTTATTTTTAAAGACCTAATGAATTCCCTCCTCCTTCTTCTCCACTCCCTTATATGACCTCCCCACTCCCCTGCTCCCCTTGGTTTATCCCTTCTGACTTTCTCAGTAGGATTATATAGAGTTTTATATCCCAATGGATAATATAGCTACTTCTCCCTCTCTGGGTTGATTACACTGAGAGTAAGGTTTAAATATTACCTCTTAATGCTCTCTTCCTCTCCTTCTTATAACAGTATTTGTCCCCTCCCCTTCCCATGCCCTCTTTGTGTGTAATAGAATATCCTATTTTTCTTATTCACTCAAGTTTCTCTTGTTGTCCCCTACTATTCAACCCCTCTTTCCCACCCCCCATATCATCTTAGACCATTTAGTATTCCACCCTCTCCCTTTGAATTATTCTTCTGATTACTATAATAGTGAATACTATAATAGTGAATAGAGTTCACTACAGAGAATTATACATAGCATTTCTCCACATAGGAATACAGATAATTAGATCTTATTTCAGCCCTTAAAGAGGCAAATTTTAAAATTATGAGTTTTCTTTCTTTCCCCTCTGCTTCTTATTTACCTTTTCATGTTTCTCTTGATTTTTGTGGTTGTATATCAAACTTTACATTTAGTCCTGGTCTTTTTCTGTGCAAATAGTTGGAAATCTTCAATTTTTTTTTTGAATGCCCATACTTTCCCCTGCAAGTATATAGTCAGTTTTGATGGGTAGTTGATCTGTGGTTGAAGGCCCAGTTCTCTTGCCTTTCTGAATATCACATTCCAAGCCTTGAGATCTTTTAGCGTAGAGGCTGCCAGATCCTGTGTGATCCTGATTGGTGCTCCTTGATATTTGAATTGTCTCTTTCTGGCTTCTTGTAAGATTTTTTCTTTTACTTGGAAGATCTTAAATTTGGCTATTATATTTCTGGGGGTTGTCTTTTCAGGGTCTAGTATAGAGGGTAATCTATGGATCCTTTCAATGTCTATATTGCCCTCTTGTTGAAGAACTTCAGGGCAATTTTGCTGAATAATTTCCTTTAGTATGGAATCCAAATTTCTATTAATTTCTGCTTTTTCAGGAATACCAATGATTCTTAAATTGTCTCTTCTAGCCCTGTTTTCTTGATCTGTCAATTTCTCATTGAGATATTTCATGTTTCCTTCTACTTTATCATTCTTTTGACTTTGTTTTATTTGTTCTTGCTGTCTTGAGAGATCATTAACTTCTAATTGCTCAATTCTAGGCTTTAGGGACTGGTTTTCGGTTATAATGTTTTGGTTTTCCTTTTCAATATGGTCATTTCTGGTCTTCAGTTGAGTTGCCTCACTTTCCAATTGTGAAATTCTGCCTTTTAAACTGTTATTTTCTTGCCAGATCTCTTCCATCTTTCTCATCGTCTCAGATTTGAACTCTTCAATAGGTTGTGACCAGTTTTCATTATTTTGGGAAGGTTTGGATATGATTACTTGTTTGTTCTCCTCTGCTATTTGCTCTGCTGTCTGGACTTTCTCTGTGTAAAAGTTGTCCAGTGTTACAGATTTCTTCTTGATCATCTTTCTCTTTTGGGGTTCTTGAGAATGGCTTTCCATTGTTAGCCCTGTGCCCCCTCCGGTTTTTCCTCACACCCAGTCTGTTTGCACTCTCTAGGCTCCTGAAGTCTCAGATCTCGTTGTTCTCAGGGTCAAGGCTCCTGGTGACCCCCTTGTTTGTTCCTCTGTCTGAGGCTCCTTTAATAGTTTCAGAGCGCTGTTTCCACAGTCATGCACTCCTCTGCACTGGGTGCTCACTCAAGGTCCACTCCTGTGCTCAGGATCTGAGTCCGCTCCTGCACTCAAAATCCATGACTCAAGAGCCTGTTCTTGAGCCTGAGCTCAGGGTCTGCATTCAAAGTCTGCATGTGTTCTTTAGCCTCTTGGGGTCTTAAGTATTGCTGCTCTCAGGAACAGGCCCTGGTGACCCTAGGTAGCTGCCAAGGACTTAATGGGTGCCCCAAGTTGCTCTAGCTCTTGTGCACTGGCTTTGCCATTGTAGGTGGTGTGGGGTGGGGGAGGGGGTTGCTCAACTTGTGTTTTAGTAAGATCTATTTCACCCCCTTATAGCATGGAAATGCCCCAATTCCACATACCTTCAATGCTGCACCCTGTTGTGGAGTCCCTTCGTTCCTCTGGATTTGTTTTTATGTCTTCTTGAGGAGTCCTATACGTTTTGGTTAGGAGTGGTTAAGCAGCTGCTTTTTACTCAGCTGCCATCTTGACCTGACTCTTTCTAACTATCACTCCTGTTCTAGCTTTCCACTGAGTTGGATCTTTGCTCTGGCGTCCCCTTGGAAGTCTTGTGGAAAGATTAGGGATTCCTGGGTTGGAGAATTGCTTTGGAGTATATTGCCTTTTCCCTGAAGTATAAAGATCAACTTGTCTCAGATCAACTGGGCTAAGACAATCCCAAGGGTTTTGTCGCCTGGGACTCTGGATTACCTAGGAAGCCAAATCCAGGTGTAGAACCCGGAAAGAGTCAGAATAAAAATCCAGATTCTTGTATAACATTACAGTGAAACAGGCTTTTCTGTAGGAATTCCTAACAGACCTTTGGCTTCCAGACCTCCCCACCTTTTATAAAGGAATTCCTTCCAGACCTTCCCCCTTACCTGAAGGAATTCCTTCCAAACACCTCTGCTTTTCTGAAGGGACTGCCCACCTTCCAGACCATTCCCCTGCTGGAGTGCCTACCTAGGACACATCCCCCTATCCAATCCCCAGCTGCCTACCATTCTATAAATACCCAGCTCAGGCATAGCTTGTGGTCACACATTTAGATATGAGACCCTTCGTTTAAACTAAGACAATAAAGTCCCTTTGCATTTTGCATTAGTGGTTCAGACTCAATTACTGGGATAATTCTGGGCACATCACAGACTTGAGAAGTGATTCAGACTAACAGTGCATCCTATCTCCTCTGCATTCTTAAAGACAATCTGGGTAGTTAGATTAGCAAATAGTCAGAGAGCATTTGCGGTTTTAGATAAGAGCATGGAGTATATAAGTAGGACCTACAGAAGAAACAAAGAATGACATCTTGCAAGGTGCATATAAGTTCTGTTGAGTCTAGATTTTGTAGTGTTAGGACCCTATCTACCTTTTTCCCTAACTCCAATTATCAAAATAAACTTGATTTCTAAAGCCCATGGGTTTGGTGCTTTACTGGCCCTGGGGAGGTCCCTAGGTGGATGTTTCTTATCTCCCATCCATCTAGGCCTTTCCCAAACAATCTACCTCCATTTTGAAGTGGGAAACTGAATAAATAAAATAGGGAAATTGGAATAGATTAACTGGAATGGGTACCTGAATGAAGGAAACTTACTAAGGGAGACTGGAATAAAGAACACACAGGTAACAACATTTAGCTGGGGATAGCTGGGGAAACAGATAACTGACTAACAACCAGAGAAAATATCTTGATTATTCAGTGGGTTCAATGTGTCAACCTAGGTATCTGGGAAAGGACAAATTAGGAAGGAGTATGGTAACTAAGATCTTTAATGATTTACGTGGGATGGGGAATGAAGGGGATTAGATATACTGCCTCTAAAATCTATAGATCTCCATACAAAGGTATAGAGATTGATAAAACTACTCTATGGACTAATCTAACAGTAGACAGCTTGTTAGCAAGGTCTTGCTGGAAGTAGGGGATCTCACATAGATGTCCAAGTTGATGCCTTCATAACTGACCACAGGAGACTTGAACACAGCAAGATAATCCAAAAGTGTGGAGAGGGAGAAGGGATGATTTTTGTGTCCACCACAAAAGACAAATCCACTTCTCTACCTTCCTCTTACACTGGGATGCTAGATAGATGACATCACTCACTCCAAAATCCAGGGAAACAGCTTTAGAGATGGTATGTCTCACTAGAAGAGCTGGAGCAAGGAATACTAAACTCCTCTTAAAGTTTTCCTTTATAGAGGGCAGCAAGTAGATTTATAGGGCATCTGGAGATATTTCTAGTTTTGATTATAAGAAACAAGATATACCCTACCTAGTGGGTAGTGTCTCTCCCCCAGATTTCCAGCTTTCTTTTATGTGTCATCTCCCTCATTAGTTTGTAAAGATTTTCTTTCTTTTTCTTATTTATGTCCAGAGCACTTACCACAGTACTTGGCACATAATTTTTTTTTTATCCTGGGACTCCATTCTAGGAGCATAGGGCCACAACCAGTAGGCAATGGGTCACACAGTCGCTCAGGGTCACCCAGCTGGGAAGTGTCTGAGCCCGGATTTGAACCTAGGACCTTTCGTCTCTAGGCCTAGCTCTCAATCCACTGAGCTAGCCCAGCTGCCCCTACTTTAGGTGGCAGTTTCTTTAGCAGATGTAGTTTTTTTACAGGGTGGGGTTGCTAGCCCCACGCCCAACCCTCCTCCTTTTTCATCCGGGCTAGGGACCGTCCTTGGCCCAGGAGTGGTAAGGGTGGGCGATAGGGGTCAAGTGACTTGCCCAAGGTCACACAGCTGGAAGTGTCCGAGGCCGGACTTGAACCTAGGACCTCCAGTCTCTAGGCCTGGCTCTCAATCCACTGAGCCACCCAGCTGCCCCTGGCACATAATAGGTACTGAATAAATATGTATCCAATTGAATTAAACAGAATTGAAGACAGGGTGGTCAGCTCAGTATATTCTTTCCCTAATTGGCAAGTGAACTTGCCTTTGATTCTTGGAAAAATCTAAGTCAGATTCATTAAAAGGTGTTGACATGTCTAGAAAGAGATGAATATAGTAATGATAGGGTCAGTGTAGCTTCCTCAAGAACAAATTATTCTAGACTAGCCTGATTTTCTTTTCTGTCAGGATACCTAACCTAGTAGATAAGCAATGGATGCTGTGGATGTCATTTACCCAAATTTTAGCAAAACTTTTGGAAAAATATTTTGTACTATTCTTATGAAGCCAAAAGAGAGATGAAAGCTAGATAGTTCAATCTAATTAGAATTGGTTTAAAGTCATATTTAAAGAGGAGTTGGTTATGACAAAGATATAGTTTTGAAATACTTTGGTATTTTTTCATATAGAATCAATGCAATGATAATCCAGGAGTCCAGAGGATGGAAGATGCACCACGTTATATACTTCCTACCAGAGAGGTGATGGACTAAAAATGCAGAAATGCACATGCACTTTTAGACATGGTCAATGTTGGACTTTGTTTTGCTGATCTCTATATTTTTGTTATAAGGGATTTCTTTTACTTTTTTGAATTATTAAATTGGTGGGGGGTGGGAATGGAGGGATAAATAGAAAATCCAGGTATATATGCATTTGAAATATATATGATATTATATATATGGTATCCCTTCCACATTGCAGGGGTTAGAGGTATAGTGTCCCTATGATCCAGAAAATACTCATAAAATTTTTGACTCTTCCTTTCTAACAAAGAAGAGGTCTGATTTTTTCTTTTTCTATTATGAAGCATGTATGATACCTTATATTAAAATATGAGTTAAGTGTTTGGTCATAGGATATATGTAGGTCAATTTTAAATAAAAATGAGTTTCTAAACATTTTTCGTGTCATCTGCTGGCCTTCATATGTCATCTGTAGCTTCCAAAAATTTTCCATTTAGTTTCTTATGCTATCCTGTGATATAACAAAACCCCAAATAGGAAATCAAATTATGGAGCGGCAGAATCAACAAGGGTGACACATTCTTTTAATCCAAGATAATTTAGGAGATCTAAAGGAGACATCCATGACACAAGAGTGGGGTTATCACAGAGCCCACATGGATGAAACACCAATGGTGAGACTTGGGAGTGATAACTCAAGCAGCTGCAGCTTAAGGGACTCTCAGACCAGAGATGATAAGAGGATCTGGCAACTGGTCAGAATAACATTATGGGGGATCCTTGTCCTAGCACTGGATGCAGGACTGGACATTGTTTGGCAGCTCCATTGTCTATACCCAATTTTGGATCATAGTTCAAGAATGGAAACAAGTATTTTCAGTCATGAAAAAGAGGCCCCGAAGAGCAGTATCACTTGTGATCCTAAGGGAGTGAGGGCCCTGAGGAATAGTATTTATTATAATCCCAAGGCACCAGGGACCCTTCTTGGGTAAAGACCGGAGCTTAGGCCAGGAGAGCAATCTCTCTCCTCATATTACACTACAGTGGAAGCATCCAAAACTTACAAGTCCTTCAGAACTAGCTCTGAGAATACATGTGCAAAAAAGCCTATAGCTTGAAACAATGCCCCTACCCTCCACCATCCCATTCTGGGAATGGAGTCCAATTTTAACAAAGTGTAAAGTAAATGAGTGGACTAAAAAAAATGAGCAAACCACGACAACAGTAAACCTTATCAGAAAAAGCTACACTGGTGACAGGAAAAATAGAAGCACAAAGCCTGAAGAAGATCATGATGTCAAAATAACTGCAAGCTAAGACTCAAAGAAAAATAAAGTGAATTGTAAGGAAGCTTGATTCAAATTTCTGGAAGGGCTAAAAATGATTTTCAAAACCAAAAAGAGTGGTAGAGGAAAAACTGAGTAGGGAAAGACTGAGAGTAAGGGAAGGAAATTATGAAAAAGACAATAACTTGTTAAAAGAGAAAAAACAGAAAATACTGAATAAAATAATACCTTAAAAACGTAATTGTCAAATGGTAAAAGAGGTACAAAACTTTACTGAAGAAATAATTTCCTAAAAATCAAAAGTGGCCAAACTGGGGGAAAAAAGTTACAAGAACATTTTAATCAATTATTTGACAAAGAAAGACAAGAAGGCATGTTTATCAAATGTGTAGATACAAATCAGGGAGATGACAAAGGCAGATTCTTAGAGCATCTTGAGAGGCTAGAGGCTTGGACTGAATCTAAAAATTGAAACTGTAGATATAAAAGCAGTAGGTACTTAATTTGGGAAAAACTTACCTTCACAAATACAAAATGGAAGGGACATGATTGATTAGTTTTTTATTCTGAAAGTAATCTGTGTGTGTGTGGGGGGGGTGAGTGGATTGTGTTTAGTAAATTCAATATGGATCAATAGTGTGATACAGGAGTCAAAACATTCTCAAGAAACTTTGGGCATCATTAAGCGGGTCATAGCTTTCAGGAACAAGTAAGTGATACTTCCACTGATGAAAGTAGTCCTCCATAAGACCTCATTTGGAGTACTGTCATTCAGTAAAGTCAGTCCATCAACAATCATATATTAAGTGTTTACTATGTGAGAGACACTATGATAAGTTCTTGGAATATAAAAAAAAATTTGGCTTCTACCTCCAAAGAGCTCATTCTAATGGGGAGAGAAAAGGAAAATATCTAGACATATACAAGATTTGTGGAGTAGATGGTCATTTATCTTAGAAGAATGGGAAGAACAGCAGAGTGGTAGAAAACAAGAAGAAATCCCTGCAAAAAAGTGGGGTTTCAATTGAATCTTAATGAAAGCAAAGAATCCAGAGCTGAAGTGTGAGAGTAAATAACAGCTACTTGAACAATCAATGAAAATGCATAGAATCAGAGATGTAATAGGGTATGTGAGTAATAATTAATAGAAAGTAAGTGGAATAAAGTAGTAGATTAAAATAAGAATAAAGAAGAATATTAAAAAGGAACTAGGATGTAAAGATTTTTAAGTGCCAAAAGACTTTGTATTTCTTCCTAGACAATAAAGAACCACTGAAGACTATGGAATAGTGGGATGACATGGATATAACTACTTTATAAGAAAGTCATATTAGCAGTTGAGTAGAAGATGGATTGAAGTGGGGAGTGGGGAGTTTTGGAGACCAACTAAAAGGCAATTGTATTAGTCCAGATCAGGCTTTTAATTGGTTTCCCTAACTCTTCTTTTCCCACCTCAATCCATCTTCTACTCAGCTACTTATATATTTTCATACATTATAGTTCTGATTAAATATATGCACATATAATGCATTTATTATTTTTCAAAAGAAAATATTGATACACATATTTGTGAAATTAGAAATGATGACTTTGCAAAGGATGAGTATGACTCCAATATCATAATTCTATGTGACTGGGAGAATGGTGGAGCCCTGTAAGGAATAAAATTTAGGTATTTATAGATATATATTAAAAATATGTGGCCGCCAGGAATCAACAATTAGGTTGATTCCGTAATTAAATCAGACCCAAGTCAGCATCGAGTTGAAGAGTTTATTTACAATCGGTAGGTAAAAGTAGGAATAAAGAGAAAAGTAGAGGCTAGTCCAGCCTGGACTGAGAGAGAAGAAGGTTATAAAGCTTGATAATGAAGCTATAAGCCATAGGGCCCAACAGCCAGATAGGCAGAGTTTAGAATTGGCCCAGCTAGGCCAAGGAAGTCAGCCTAACTTACCCACGTGACAATATAGAGCATAATCTGTCTGTGGTCTCAGGAGATGCTTCTTCTTCCAGTTCGAGATGGCAACTGCCCCCACAGGAAGTTCACTAACTTACTTAAAGAGATAGTGTCTTTCATCACTTCCTGTGGTCCACCTCTAATTCAAATGGACAAATGGCAGTTTCTACATTGATTTGGACTGTCCAAAGGGCAGTCCCTTATTCTTGATTTGTTACTTATTATCACGTGTGGGTAACTCGTCTCCCCTCCCCACTAAGGGAGGTGAGAGTGACATCATTAGCACGCCTGGGTTGAGTAGATTTTTGACTATTAATGGGATCGAGCTAATTCTATTTACACAATCCCCCATGATGATCATATTGGGTGCCTAGTCACCCCCAAGTGATCATGTTACACAAACATCTTCTACCACAAAGGTCGTTCTAACTACAATAGTTAGAGATAAGAGGGAAATGGAAAAGAGAGAAAGCAAAACCAATGTTTTGCTAAGCGCGTTGACAAGAAACCAATTGGGGGCAGTCCCCAATCAGCATATCATGTACAATTAAAGTAGCTGTTCAAAACCCATCAGTCCATTCATTAGTACCCAAAGTTCATTCTGGATCACTTGATGCAACAAAACCCCATCAGTTCAATCAATTGCAACCCAAAGTTCATTCTGGATCTCTTGATTAAATGTAGGTTCTTCAGGCATCTCTCTGCAAACAGTTCATTCTCTGGATTAAGGAATTAGCAAGTTTCTTTCCCTGAGAATTTTTCTCAAACAAAACCAAAATTAAATCTTGAATATAATAAAATACGATTAATCTTGGATTTTATAAAAATACAATCCCCCCTGACGTGGGTATTTAGGAAGAAATACCCAGATCAGCTCAATATATACAGTTGAGTCATGGGGTTGTATGAGTAAATTCAAAAGAAAAAAAGAAAAAGAAAAAGAAAAAAAATATAAAATCAAATAGAAGAAAATTGAAGCTTTTGAAAAAAGAAAGGCATTAAAATCAAAATCAAAATATCAAGTTATGTACATAAAATTTTTGAAGAAAACAAAATAAAATTATAACAGGCCCTTGTATTGGGGTCTAATCAATTATAATTTCCATCCTACTAGTCTGTAGGATACAATGCAGTAATACTGCACTTAGCCATTTGCAGCTAAGACTAGAGGAAGTTGCCATTCTATAAGAGAGAAAAAAGGACCAGATTTAAATGCAAGGGAAGCGTCTGTCATTCCCTTTACTCTCAGGAATATATGGGTGAGCCAGATAATAGCCAACCTGCGGTACCTGACTGGCAGTGTAGTTCGGAGAGTGCTACGTCTTAACATATGTTAAGCATCGCAGCTTCGATTCTTACACTGAGTTCAAGTCCTCAGTGTTGGTGTGGGAGTACCTCAATCCCACCTGTATATGTATGATCTCTAACCTTGTGCTCCTTGGCACTGTGCAGATGTTCTCAGAAATCCCATTGGATTTGTCGGTCGGTCTTCATGACCTTGTGCTTTCCTTAGCACCATTAATGGCTCATGTGTTCCCTTCTCCTGGAATTAGACAGAAGCATTAATCACAGTCCCATAACATTTAACAATGTATGGCAAGTTCTTGGAGTCTAAACCTTGTGAGTAAGCAGTAATATTACAGCAAATATATATATTAAAATTATAGCATTGCAAAAAATAATGAAAAAAATTAAGTGATTATATGTACTCAAGTACAAGAAATAAGAAAAAAGACAAAAAAATATCAATTATCCTACTAAAAGATATTAGGAAATCAATAAGAAAATTAGAATAAAATCAGGGAAAGAATCAAGACAAACCAATGATTCCAAATTAACATCCATGAGTCCATGAACTGTTATCTCCAATGCAGGTAACAGGAAACAGTCAATCAGGTTCAATAGAAAATGCCCTCTTTACATGTGAGCAATGAATCCAAGAGTCTTTTTCTCCGATCTTTATAGCTGTTGGGGTGGTTATTAAAATTTCAAATGGGCCATCCCACGAAGGCTGGGTTGCCCCAGTGCGCTGGAAGTTCTTTATATACACTTTGTCTCCTGGATTCAGGTCGTGAAGTGAAAAGTCTATTGGTCCTGCTTGTACTGCAGTTCCAGATTCATGGAGTTCACGCAGACTGTGTTGCAATTCCTGTATATAGGAAGCAATAGAAGTATCTCCTCCTAATAGTGATGTATATGCAGGAGAAAAAGGTTTAGCCTGTATAGGAGGATGTCCAAAAAGCATCTCATATGGTGAGATGTGTAGAACTCCCCTAGGTCTGCTTCTAAGATAAAATAGAGCTAGAGGGAGAATTTCAGGCCATTTTAGATGTGTCTCAGTACATAATTTGCCAATCATGGTTTTAAGTTCTCTGTTCATCCGTTCAACTTGGCCTGAGCTCTGGGAGTGATATGGTACATGGAATTTTGGAGTTATCCCCAGGCATAAATATATTTCAGATAAAACTGAATCAGTAAAGTGACTCCCTCTGTCCGAGTCAATACGTGCAGGCAGACCAAAACGAGGAATGATTTCTTTTAAAAGCACCTTGGCAACAAAGGCTGATGTGGCTCGGGCAGTAGGAAATGCTTCCGGCCACCTGGTCAGTTGATCCACTATGACCAGACAGAATTTATATTGTCCAGCCTTTGGCATTGTTATGAAATCAATTTGTAGGTGCTCAAAAGGTGTGTAAGCCAATGGACGCCCACCAAAAGCCTTGCCACTAAAGGCGTGTTGGTTATATGCTTGGCAAGTAGGGCAAGCTGCACACACTTTAGAGGCTATAGAGGTTATGCCAGGAGCTATCCATACTCTCTTAACAGAGTCCATGATGCCCTGGGTACCAAAATGACCATTTTTATGAATAGATTGGCAAATTTGGCGATAAAAGTGTCTAGGGAGCAGGGGTTTTCCTTCAGAGGAAACCCATACTCCATTTATCTGTTTGGCTTTAAATTTCTGCTTCCATTTTGTTACTTCCTTCTCATCATAGGAAAGTGATAAATTTAAGTCATCAGTGGTTGTTAATGTTAAAATTAATTCAGGCCCTTCTATTGCTGCTAGCTTTGCAGCAATATCTGCCCGAGTATTTCCCTTAGAGACAGGGTCAGTGCCACCTGTATGAGCAGAGCAGTGAACTACAGCTAGGGCTTTAGGTATCTGGAGAGCAGAAAGAACTTCATTAATAATTTTTACATTAGCTATAGATTTTCCAGATGAGGTTAAAAATCCTCTCTGGAGCCATAACATACCCACTGCATGACATAATCCAAATGCATATCAAGAATCCGTATAAATTGTAGCCTTTTTTATCTTTGGCAATTATACATGCATGTTTTAGAGCTATGAGTTCTGCGGTTTGAGCACTTAGATTTGAGGGCAGTGAAGCTGACCATACAGTGTTAAATTCTGTAACTACAGCAGCTCCAGTGTAGCGTATGCCATCTCTCATAAATGAAGAGCCATCAGTAAATAAAACTAGATCAGGATTCTCTAAAGGAGTGTCCAGGAGATCGTCTCGAGGCTTTTCAGCCATGGACACTAGTGTTTCACAATTATGTAAAGGTTCTTCTGAAACTGGTAAATCTGGAAGTAAGGTGGCTGGGTTAAGGGTTGTACAACGTTTTAAAGTAATATTTTCATTATTTAGCAAGGTTATTTCATACCTTGTAATTCTCTGATCAGAAAATGCCTGTGTTCTATGTCTTAGCAGTAATGCTTCTACTTCACGTGGGCACATAATTGTTAATGGGCATCCAAATACTAGATCAACAGTTTTTGTCACTAACAGAGCTGTGGCAGCTACACCTCTAAGGCATGGTGGTGCACCTGCAGCTATAGGGTCTAGCTGAGCTGAATAATAAGCAATTGGATGCTGGTATGGTCCCAAAGTTTGGGTTAAAACACCTGAAGCTACTCCTCTATGCTCATGTACATATAAAGTAAATGGTTTGTTATAATCTGGGATGCCTAGAGGAGGAGCAGACAGAATAGCTTGTTATAAATTCGATAGAGCTAACTTGTGTTCTGGCTCTAATTTAAGTGGTTCAGGGACTGAATCTTTTGTTAATGCTATAAGGGGTTTAGTAATTTCCCCATAGCAAGGGATCCATTGTCTGCAGAAACCTGTTGCTCCTAGGATTGCTCTTAAGTGTTTTTTAGTGGTAGGATTGCTCAATTTTTGAATATTCTCAATGCGCTTAGGGGATATATATCGTGTACCAGCTGTCAAGATGAACCCCAAATATTCTACTCTGGGGAGACACCATTGCACTTTTTCTTTTGCTATCTTATGTCCTCTTTTATGTAACTCTAAAAGAAGATGTTTACTATCTTCCTGGCATGTTTCAGCATCAGGTGAAGCCAGGAGCAAGTCATCTACATATTTAATCAATTTACTATTTTTAAATATTATATTTTCTGTATCTTGGCTCAAAATCTGTGCAAAAATACACGGGCTCTCACAAAATCCTTGGGGAAGACGGGCCCACGACCACGGAGAATTATTCCAGGTAAAAGCAAATATATGTCTGGAATTCTCATGAATAGGAATTGAGAAAAAGGCTGAGCACAGGTCCACGACTGTAAAGTAAGTGGCTGTGCTGGGAATAGAAGAAATAATTGTGTTTGGGTTTGAAACCTCTTGGTGTCTCTTTATAACATGATTGTTTATAGCCCTTAGATCCTGAACAAATCTATATTGGGGTTTTCCATCTGGGCCTAATTTCGGCTTCTTGACAGGTAAAATAGGTGTATTATATTCTGACTTGCACGGGATTATTATTCCTTGCTCAATTAGTGAATTTATCACTGGAGTAATTCCCTCAATGGCTTCTTTTGATAAGGGGTACTGAGGAATGGAGGGATCTGGTCCTCCTTTTGTTCTAATCTGAACAGGTACAGCTGATTTAAGTAGGCCTACATCAGTAGAAGATGTAGCCCATAGAGACTCTGGGATATCATCTGGGATTTTAAAAATGGGAGACTCTTTTACTTCCTGCTCTTCTGAAAGAAGTACAGGGAGTAGGTTTAAAGAGTCCTCTGGCAATTCCAGTGACATAGAACCATCTGGATTGCAAATTATTGTGGCTTTAAGTTTACATAATAGATCCCTTCCCAGTAAATTTGTGGCATTAAAAATCCAGGCATTAAAAGAAAGGAGTGTTCTATTGATAAAGGTCCAAGGCTTACCATATGAGGAGAAAGTTTTGGGACCTTTTGAGGTGTTCCTGATACTCCTACTACGTTTAGAGAGCCAATAGAATTACAGTTTACATCTGGTTTGCTCACCAGTACTGATCTTGAAGCCCCAGTGTCCAGTAAACAGTCATAACATGAATTACCCACTTTTAGGGTTACATAAGGTTCCTTTCTATTTGGGGGGGAATGTATAGGGATAATAGGCATTAGAACATCATGGTCGGGAAAGTCAAAGGTTTCCCTTTCTGATTCCAAAGCCGTCCCTCCCCCCACGCACCTTCATAAAGATGCTTGGGCTCCATGGGCACCCCCCTGAGGGGCATTAGCACCCTGATTAGTTCAGGGGCGAGCTCCACTTGAGATATACTGTTGTGGGGTCATTTGGTATGAGCTATCATCATCCTGAGGTTTATTTTTAGCATTTCTATCATGCCTAAAATTGCTATTCCTGGAATCATCATTATTATTGCCATTCCTGTTTCTGTTGTTATTCCTATAGTTATCTGTTGGCTGGGTATTATTTCTGAGTAGTCTCAAGAAAGAGATTACCCACTTAGCAAGTCTCCAACATCCTCCTTTCAAATTCCCTTATACTACACACCTTCCTCAAATTACCCACATAACAGGACAGACTATGTTTTAGATATCTTTAGGAAGTCTGGTTTGATATATTCAAAAGATAGTTATTAATATGGGATTAGAGCTTAAGAGAGAGATTAATACTGTATATATAGATCTGGGAACCATTTTCCTAGACATGATCATTGAAATGGAGGGATCTGATTAGATCAAATGATATAGTATAGGGAGGAGATATGAGGGTCTCTCAGATCATTATGGGAGGAGAGAATATCTAGAAGAGAGTAATTAACAATTTCAAGGGTTGCCAATTAGTCTATAAGAATGATGATTGAGAAAAGGACATTTAATTTGGTATTTAAGAGACTGTATTTAGTTTTAGGCACTGCGGCTTATGAAAAAAAAGCTCAAGCCTGGCCAGAAGGGCCTCGGCTCTCTGTCATATGAAGATTAAAGGAAATGAAGCTTGGAGAGAAGACTCAGAATGAAGGTAATAGCTGACATCAAATATATGAAGGACTATCAAGTAGAGGAGGTATCAGAAGTGTTCATTTTAGTCCCAAAGGACAAAGCCTGGAACGAGGGTTGGAATATGCAAAGAGGCCAGTCCAGGCTTTATGTCTGGGAAACAGCAAAACACAGGAACTTATTAACAGAAAACTACCAAAATGGAATGGGCTGTTTTGAGAGGAGGTAGATTCCTGCTCCTGGGAAGGTTTTAAGTAGAGACTGGGTGACTTCTTGTCAAGTGCCTTTTGAGAAAGATTATTTTATGTATGAGTTAGTCTAAAGGGTGGTTGAAATTTGTTCTAACTCAGATTCTGTGATTCTCTTCATTGCTTTGAGAAGTATGCAATAGTCTGCCAATTATTCTCCTTGATTCCAGTATTTTCTCTTCAAACAAGTGCTTGCACAGTTGTCAAATTAGCATTCCCAAATCATGGGTCTGAACATATTACTTTCCCTACTTAAACATCTTCAGCAACTACCTAGTATTTAAAGAATAAAATAAGAATGTCTCAGCTTGTCCTTTATAGCCCTCTACTATATGGTATTGTTGTTCAGTTTTGCCTGACTCTTCATGGCCCCAGGGATCATACTGTCATGGGTATTTCCTGGCAAAGAGACTGGAGCAATTTGCTATTTCCTTCTCCAGTAGATTAAAGCAACTAGAGTTGAATGATTTCTCCAGTGTCACACAGCTAGTAAGTGTCTGAGTCCAGATTTGACTCTAAGCTTTAGTACTCTATCTACTGGGCCACCTAGTTGCCTCCTTTATGGTATCCATCTTCCTTTTTCAGTCTTATATCACAGTATGGACCTCTATTCAAACACTGCATTCCAGCCAAGATAGCTTACTATCTTTTCCTCAAACTTCACAAGCCATTTCCCATATCTTTGATTTTGCCTAAACTATCCTCTTCTTCTTCCCTTCTTGTCTATCCTTATTTTCCTGAAAAGTTCAGCTTATTCATGATCTCCTACAGGATACCTTCTCTTTCCTGAAATGATTCTATTTATTTACCTTTCTATGTATCTTCTCAATAGCTTATAAACTCCTTGAGGTTAAGAACTGTTTAGTTATTCATCTTTGTTTCCCCAATGCTTTAGACAGTACCTGACATGCAGTCAGTGCATAATTTGAAAGACATTGAAGACCTTCCCATATTAGAGTCCTTTCTCACAAGATGTTCTTCCTTTCCCCCTTTTTTGTCTGCTCATTCTATGTCCTTCTGCTTGTAGATTCTCCTACTTTTGGAATTCCTCTATTCTCTTCCATAATCTCTCTCTTCTTTGTTTTTTCTTCCTTTCTCCAGCTTTAGATTATGGCAGTGATCCTCAGGCTATTAATTTCCAGTTGTTTGATGAGCATGCAGTGCTTCAGAAGCCTTTTCAAAGAGCTTTCTGTGGTTCTCCATACATGCATGATCACCAACCTTTATCAAAACCACACACGTGAAAACGGAACATTAAAAAAATCATTAGGTTAGAGCTACATGGCTCAGTGGATTGAGAGCCAGACCTAAAGGTGGGAGTTCTTGGGTTCAAACCTGGCTTCAGATACTTCCCAGCTGTGTGACCATGGGAAAGTCACTTAATCCCCATTGCCTAGTCATTACTGTTCTCCTGCCTTAGAACCACTATACAGTATTGATTCTAAGATGAAAGGTTCAGATTTTATTTTTTTATTATTTTTTTAAACCCTTACATCCTATCTTAGAATCAATACTATGTATTGGTTCCAAAGCAAAAGAGTGGTAAGGGCTAGGCAATGAAGGTAAAGTGACTTGCCCAGGGTCACACAGCTAGGGAGTGTCTAAAGCCAAATTTGAATCCAGGACCTCCCATCTCTGGGCCTGACTCAATCCATTGAACCCCCAAGGTTAGGATTTAAAAAATGTCCCCACAATTATCAGAATAATTTGGAAAATGTATTCAGCAGGTTATTTTTCCCTGCTCAAGAAAAAAAAAAAAAGATAGGCTGGTTGCCTGGAGAGTGTGAGGAATAGACCACCTACATGCTATTTTGTTACCTTCTTCTTACAAAAAAAAAGACAAGGTCACTCCTAACAGATTATGGTGAGTTTTGGGGATTTCAGACATGACAAGCACAGAATGAGCAGGTAAGGATGAGTTGCAGTATTCATAACTGCAGAGAATAATACTTTAAAGAAGATCATAACCACTTAATTTGAGTACTGGAATATTCAGATTTTTTAAAAGAAAGTCTAAATTTTGTAATATTTGTAATCTCTGATAAGAGTTTTTATTTTTGTTCTCAAATATTTATGGATAGAAAAGCCACAGATGATAAAGATGGAAAAGATGGACTGGATTCTATTTAATTCAATTTAACAAGCATTTACTTGGTTTTTAATAAAAATAATATGTCACTTGAATTCCCTGCCTGATTTTCCCTTTATTAAGCTCTCCAGATGGTTGTTAGCACATTTGTGTCTCTATGTGGCAAAATCCCTTTCACATCTGATCTGACAGAAGAAGGCAAGAGAAAACCTTATCTAGTATTTTTCTGAGGGAATGGAAGAGTTTGAAACATCTTGTTCACTTATTCATTAAACTTATTGCAAAAAATAAAGGATCCTCTACAAAGTAGTCACATTTCAGATCTTAGATGAAAAGGCAGGCTTCTTTGCCAGTTTTCTTTCCTCCATTTTTTCTTGGCTCAGATTTTCTCTCTCTCTCTCTCTCTCTCTCTCTCTCTCTCTCTCTCTCTCTCTCTCTCTCTCTCTCTGTCATTTCTGTTTCTCTCTCTCTCTGTCTCTCTCTCTGTCATCTCTGTTTCTCTCTTTCTGTCTCTTTCTCTCTGTCTCTGTCTCATTTCTCCATCTCTGTCTCTCTGACATATTTGTGAGCCTTTAGTAGAAACTCTGTCCTATAGAAGAGGCAAGCAAAAATTCAATGACTAAAATTAGGCTTGTGCTAAATGAGACTGCACTGCACTTCCACACCTGCTTGGCAAGAAGTCCCCAGAGGAAAGGTACAATTATTGAGAATCTTCATCAGAAAGAGGAGACAGGTTAAAGGGACCAATGTGTGTATGTATGTGTGTGTGTGTGTGTGTGTGTGTGTGTGTGTGTGTGTGTGTGTGTAGGGGTAGGGAGGTAGGAATACTTTCAGCAGGATTACAAAATAGGAGCTACACACACTTCTCTCAGAGAGCATTTGGTTACTAAGGAAATTGACAAGAGTTCAGTTTCATCACTAGACACCTGTCAGCATCAACTTATTCCCTGAATAGCTAATCAAATATTAGGCAACCTGATTTATCATATTCTTAATCTTCAAAAACTCTCAAGCCTTAATCACATTATTACTGTAGTATAAGAATATAATTTGGTTCTTAAAACCAACTTTCTTTTTTGGGTTTTCAAATATTCAAAAAACATGAGTTCCAAAGGTCTTCCATTCCAATAATAGGAATAGAAGCTTAAAGTGCTTTGTTTACCTTATCTCATCTGATGATCATAGTATCCCTGGGAGTATATTAGTTAGTGCATGCAATATCATCATCATCATCATCATCTTCATCATCATTAAAAGTAATTTTTAATTTCTGAAATTTAATTTAATTTAATTAATTACTGGTCATCATACAAAAACTCTATTGCTCATCTCTCTTCCATTGTGCTCACTTTCTATTCTGCTTAGGATAGGCTCCTTATTCTACCAGTATATGGGCATGTTGTCTCCCCTTAAGACAATAAATAGAAGGTCCTATAGGATAGGGGCTCATTTGCTTTTTTCTTTGCATCTTCAGTCACAAGTATAATGTTGATCGAGTATTTCTGTTTTATATAAGAGGAAATTAAGGCACATAATGCATGGATGACTTATTGGAGCACATCTAATTCATCTTCATACAAATAGGATACACTGTGATGTACAGTGCTTTATTGTTTATACACTTATAGACACTGGACTATGAAATAAAACTGAAATACAATATCTCCATAGGGAATTTGAAAGGGACCTTAGAATTCATCTAATTCAACCTCTTCACACAAATTTGTTTCTCTTTTTTTCTATGTAAATTACTTTGCAATTAAAAACACTCTATATTTTGATCTCTGTTTTTCTTTTGGAGATGGAAAATGTTGTACTGGAGGTTAGATTTAAATCCAGGAAGTCTGGATTTGAATCCTGAAGTCAGAATTGAATGGGTGGTTCTTGCTAAATCACTTCAACTCCTGTAAGAGGGAAATAGGTTTTAAAGCATTTTTGGAGATTTAGACAGGCAGGCAGGAGCTGAAATTCCAACCTGGAACACAGTGGACTCTCTAAAAGGCAGTTGGGATTTTTTAAGGAGTTGGGAAACCACTGACCTGAGAGACCTATGGATTTTGCATATCTCTAAGCAACATCTGGGACCTTACAATTTGCAGGATCAAGGAGTAGAGGTTGAGAATACTGATTTGCTTGGTGGACAAGCAAAGTCAGTATCCCTGATTTCTTTGAAGAGTTATTTGGCTGGTTCCTGTGCTCTTGGAATATACTTGGACTACTGCTGATCAAGACCATCTGACCATCTACGTGAGATCCCATTTGTCCCTTGTGTCTTAATTGCCTGTTTAGTGTAGTGTAGGGATTTCCCAGATCTTTAATTTTTAACCCTGAATGTGATCCATAGTGTTTTAGGTTAAGTGTGACCACTCCCATCATCTCTAACCCTATAGACTTTATTAAACCCATATTTTATAATTCTTTGGTCCCAGTCTACTCACTGCTGTTTGTTAATTTTACAGACTCTCCGGCTAGGTGGATATGTGGTGGCAGTTGTTATCAACTGCCAATCCTTAATTTTCCGTTCCTTTTACTTTGGTGGGGTTATGTTTCCCCAGTTTGTTAGTTCCAGTCTGTTATCCCTGTCCAAGCTGTCTTCTTTCTCCCCTTTCTCTAAACCCAGTAATATTTAAGTTACCCACAAGTGTTTCCCCATTAGACTCCTGGAGGCTCAGTTTTTATATTTGTACAATAGGAATAATGTGATTTCCAATACCCAGTCAATTGTATTGCAATTGATCAAGTAATCCAAGGTATCATTACTCAGAAAATCCAGCTATACCTTATCGCCATTTTCAAAAGAAAACCCTGCCCTAGCAAGAGCAAACTGCTGAGCTGCTGAGCTGATTAATTGGTGACTCAGTAGGAGATATCTAATTAAGTCATAATATAGAACCACTTTTCCACTAAAATGGTACAAGGAAAATTACCTTGCAATTTTTAAGAAAAATATGAATTTTCTGTTTGTACAGATTAGCTCCAGGCCTGGAAAATACTTCTTGCTTAGTGCAACCATCTCTTAGAATACCTGTTTTCCTTAAAAACTCAGCTCAAGGGGTTACCTAGGTGACTCAGTGTATTGAGAGTCAGACCTAGATATGGAAGGTCCTAGGTTCAAATCTAGTCTCAGATACTTATTACCTTTGTGACACTTGAGAAGTCACTTAACCCCTACTAGCTAACCCTTGCAACTCTGCTGCCCTAGAACTAATACATGATATTTATAGTAATTTAATTTTCCCCAATTACATATGAAAACAGTTTTCAACTTATTCATTTATTTATTAAAAACCCTTACTTTCCATCTTAGAATCAATACTGTGTATTGATTCCAAGGCAGAAGACCTGTAAGGACTATGCAATAGGGGTTAAATGACTTGTCTAGGGCCACACAGCTAGGAAGTGTCTGAGACTAAATTTGAACCTAGGACCTCCTGTCTCTAGACCTGGATCTCAATCTGCTGAGTCACTCTCCTATCCCCTAGTTTCCATTGTTTTTAAAAGGAATTTTGAATCTCAAATTCTCTCCTTCCTTCTACCCCTTTGGTGAGATGGTAAGCAATCACATATAGATTTTACATGTGCAGTCATGTAAAACATCTTCCCATATTAATCCTTTTGTGGAAGGAAATGAACAAAAAAATTAAGAAAAAATTAAAAGCATTTGCTTTGATCTGTTTTTTGATTCTCTCAGTTCTTTCTGTGGAAGCAGATGACTTTTCTCTTTTTTTTTACCATGAGTTCCTTGGGATTGTTTTGGATGATTATATTGCTGAGAATAGCCAAGTTATTCACAATTGTTCATTGTATAGTATTCCTGTCATTGTATATGATGTCCTCCTCATTCTGCTAATTTCACTCTACTTCAGTCATGTAAGTCTTTCCAGGTTTTTCTGAGCTCCTACTAGCCATTCTTACAACACAATAGCATCCATTACAATAATATACTATAATTATCTCAGCCATTCCTCAATTTATGGGTATCTCCTCACTTTACAATTCTTTGCTCCCACAAAAGAGCTGTTTTAAATATTTTTGTATATATTGGCCCTTTCCCTTTTTGTTTTATATCTCTTTGGGATACAAACCTAGTAATGGTATTGTGGCCAAAAGAAAGGTACTATTTTGTAGGCCTATGGGCATAGGTCCAAATTGCTCTCTAGAATGCTTGAATCAGTTCACAATGACCCTAACAGTGCATTAGTGTTTCAATTTGCCCATATCCCCTCCAAGTTTTGTCATTTCCTTTTCTGTCATAATAGCCAATCTGATAGGTATTGTCTGGTATCTCAGAGTTGTTTTAATTGGCATTTCTCTAATTTATAGTGTTTAGAGAATTTTTGCATTCCTATTCACATCTTTAATTATTTTGTCTGAAAATTGCTTATTTATATACTTTGACCATTTATCTGTGGGGGAAAGAATTGTATTCTTATACATTCAATGTATTTCTCTATGTACTTAATAAATGAGGCCTTTATTTGAGAGGCTTGTAAAGTTTTTTTTTTTTTTCTTGTACCATTGTAATTAGTGTGTATTCCTCTGTTTAGTGTCTGACCATTACAGCCCCCAGTTTGCCCTCAGTTCTATCAGACCTCCCACCTCCTTCTCTTATCCCTTTCCCTCCTGTTTTCCTGTAGGTTAAGATTGATTTCTATATCTAGTTGACTGTGTATGTTCTTCCTTCATTGAGACAATTCCAATGAAAATAAGATTGATGTGCTCCCCTCCCCACATCCTCCATCTTCCTTTCTACTATAAAAATTCCTTTAGGCATTTTTATGCAAGATAATTTACTCCATTCTATTTTTCTCTTCCCCCTTTCCCAGTGTATTCCTCTCTGTCTTCCCTTAAAATTTTATTTTTTTAACATATCATCCCATCATATTCAACTCATACCCTTGCCCTCTGTGTATATATGCTACTTCCAACTGCCATAATTATAATAAAGTTCTTAGGAGTTATAGGAATCACCTTTCCATTACATGGTATGTAAGGTATGTAAGCAGTTTAACCTTATTGAATGTCTTTTGATTCTCTTTCCTATTTACTTTTTATGCTTCTCTTGAGTTTCATATTTGAGAGTAAGATTTTCAATTCTGCTCTGGTCTTTTCATCAGGAATGTTTGAAAGTTCTCTATTTCACTGAATTCCCATTTTTACCTCTGAAAGATTATGTTCAGTTTTTGCAGGGTAAGTGATTCTTGAAGTCCTAACTCTTTTGTCCTCATATTCCAGGTTCTCCAGTTCTTTAATTTAGAAGCTGCTAAATCACAGGCTAGTCTGACTTGTGGGTATCTAATATCTGAATTTTTTATTTTTGGCTATTTGCAATATTTTCTTCTTGACCTTGGAGTTCTAGAATTTGGTTATAATATTACTGGGAGTTATAATTTTGGGTTCTTTTTTCAGGAAGTGGTTGATGGATTCTTCCAAATTCTCTTTTACCCTCTACTCCTAGAATATCAGGGCAGTTTTCCTTGGTAATTTGTGGAAAGATGATGTCTGAGCTCCTTTTATTATTATGGTACTCCAAAAATCTTAGATTATATCTACAGAATTTATTTCCCATGTCAATTTTTCCAATAAAAAATTCCCCATTTTCTTCTATTTTTTCAATCTTTTGGCTTTGTTTTAGAGTTTCTTGATGCCTCATGGAGTCATTAACTTCTACTTGCCCAACTGTAGTATTTAAGGCATGATTTTCTTAGAGAGCTTTGATGCCTCCACTTGACTAATTCTATTTTTTAATGAGCACTTTTCTCATTGAATTTTTGTACTTTTCTCCCCATATGGCTAATTCTGCCTTTTAAGAAATTCTTCTCTTTGGTATATTTTTGTATATCTTTTTTCATTTGGACAGTTCTGTTTTTTTATGGAATTGTTCTCTTCAGTGGATTGTTGTGCCTTTTTAAAAGCCAATTTGTCTATTCCATTTTTAAAAGTATTAATCTCTTCAATATTTTTGTGTGCCTCCTTTACCATGTGGCTGACCCCTATTTCCTGATTTTCTTATATCACTTCCATTTCTTTTCCCAATTTTTCTTCTACCTCTCTTATTTAATTTTAAAAATACTTTTTGAGTGCCTCCAGTAATTTCTTTTTGGGGCAATCCATATTTTCTTGGAAGTTTTGGATGCAGCAATATTGTCTTTGTTGTCTTCTGATTTTATGTTGGTCTTCCTTTTCACCAAAATGGCTCTCTATGTTGAGTTTCCGTTTTTATTGCTTGCTCATTTTGCAGGCTTTTTCTTTTCTTTTAATTTAAGAAACTTAAAGTTTAGATCTGTAACTAGCTGAAGGGATCACTATTCTAGTTCCAGGATTTTTGTGCAGTTGCCTTCAGGGCTAGCTCTCGTGATCTATCTGCTTTCAATTTTTCCAAGGCAGTATGATGTAAGGCAAGGCATGTATCATCTCCCAGTTTATGCTCTGATCTGTGAGTAACCACAAGTATTCTTTTACCCCTGGGAACTCTGATCAGGGTCCCTGTTCCTCCTATGATCTCCAGTGCTGGTGTGTGTGCTAGTGCTCCTCCTCCCTCTGAGACAGTAGCTAAGGACTGAGACCTTGATCTGCACATGGGCAATGTGACAAGAGTCTTATACCCAGAGCCAGCTAAGGGATCCTTGTATTCTCCTTCTGAGCAGTTACTTGACTCCTCTTACCATCTGTGACTGAGAGCTCCAGAAGCCTTTGCTGCTGATTTTGCCACCCCAGAGGCCTGTTGCCAATCAGGGAGGAGGCTGGGTTGGTGTGCTGCCTTGTGCTCCACTTCCACTCCAGAGGAATAGTCCTTTCATGCTGGCCTTCTAAGTTGTTTTGGAATGAACAATTATTTCATTCTTTTGTGGCTTATTTGCTCCAAATTTCATTGAGGTGTTATGTTATAGTTTTTAGGAGGGTAATATGTTAGAGGGGGGGGGAGGAGGGGATGGCGTCTATGTACCTTCTTGGCCATCTTGGCTCTATCCCTACCCAAAGTATTGATTCTAAGATAGAATATAAAGAGTAAAATAAAAAAAAAACTCAGCTCAAGTGCCACCTTCTGGAGGAATCCTTCCTTGATTTGTTGAGCTGTTAGTGACTATCCGGACCCAAATGAATTATTTTGTACTTAATTTATATTTACTTTTTTGTATATAAAATTTCCTTTGGATTGAATGGAAATAGCCTAAAAAAAGGATCATTTCATTTTTGACTTTGTACCTTAGTGCCTGGAGCATATTGTGGGGTTTGGGAGATATTTATATAGTGTCGACATGGAATCTAGAGTCCCCAAACTTGTAGCTTAGTGAGGTATGAGGAACCCCAAGTTTAGAAATAGTTTGTAGGTTGAAGACCCCCAAAGCTTGTGCTTGTTCCCTGTTCCCGTGGGAATCCACCCTGAAGGGAATCTCAGGCTAGCAGTTGCAGACTGAATAATGGACCCCAGGGTAAATGCTAAATACCCTTTTGTCTTAGGTAGTCTTCCCCATTGTATCTGAGACCCTTACCCAGGAGGACACACCTGGGGAGGAACCATCCTTTAGTATCCATTGTGTAAGCAGCCCCTTTCCCCTACACCCTAGCCTCTAGCTATGATCCCTTTCTCTAGCTTGATTGTATCCTGTCAGTATAATGTCAATCATCTCTCCCAGCCCCTGGATCTTCCCAAAGGGTATATAAGTTCCCCAATTTCCTTTGTCCCTAGGAGGGGTCATCTAGCTTGGTGTCACTCCCAGGGCAATCAGGGAGCAGAGCGAAGCAGTGTTCCTTTAGACTGCACAAGGCGCAGCTCTGCATAAGAGGCCAAGTAGCCCTCATCCCCCTTTCCCTAGATTAAAGAGTGGTTTTATGACTATTTAATAGTCCCGCGTTTTTCTAAGTTAACAATAGCACCTAGTCCATGCAGACACTATGCCAAGCATTTTGTAAACATTTCATTTAATTACAGCAGATACCAAATAAATTTGCTTATTGATTAAGAAACAGCATGGGTATTTTAGAGAGATGAATTTAGAATTAGTAACATCTGTGTTCAAATTCTGCATCATTCATTTACCAGTTGTGTGACCTTAAATAAGTCAATTAACATCACTGAGCAGTAGTTTCCTCATCTGACAAATTAAGAGGTTGAAAATGGCTTCTGAGATAAAAATTGATGGTCCTCATCTTCCTCATTTCAATTTACTGTCCAGAAATAAAAGACGTTGTATATTTAGAGAAGTACTCTAGCATAGTGGATTGAGTTTTATACTTGGATTTAGGAAGTCCTGAGTGCAAATTCTGATTTTGGGACTAAATATCTAGGAAATACTGGTATCTGGGTGGCACAGTGGATAAGGTGCTGGGCTTTTAGTCAGTAAGATTCATCTTCAATGAGAAGTAAAATTAATATTCAAATACTACAAGTATTATATTTAATAAAATTTATTAATAATAACTAAAGTTAAAAAAAGCTAGAGTAGAAAGGGTGCTAACCTGGCTGCACATGTGGGAAAAAGGAGAGTGAGGGCACAGCTTACAGCAAACTTATAAACAATATGTGAAGATGCAAACATAGAGGCACAGGGAAAGGAATTCTGGGAGATGAAGTCTAAGGTACAAAATTCTCTAACTATACACTTCTCAAGTTCAAATCTGACTACAAATGCTTATTAGTTGTTTTACCCTCAGTAAGTCATTTAACCTGGCTTGCTTCAGTTTCCTAATCTGTAAAATGAGATAGAGAAAGAAATGGCAAACACTCTAGTATCTTTACCAAGAATACTGTACATTGAGACACAAAAAGTTGGACATAACTGAAATGCCTGAACAGCAACAATACTGACAAGTTGATATTCAACTCTCTCATCCAGAGCATGTTGCTAATGTCTGTGGCACCCACCTCCTAGATTTCAGCCTAGAGGCTGAAATAGGTATAAACTGTTTTATAGATTTTAAAGTGCTATATAAATGTAGGTTATTATATCGCTTGTTGCTCAGACATTTCAATCATGGCAGATTTCATGACTTGATTTTAAGTTTTTTGGCAGCAATATTAGTGACTGGCCATTTACTTCTTCAACTCATTTTATAGGTGAGGAATTGAGGCAAACAGAGTTAAATGACTTGCCCAGGGTCATATAGCTAGTAAATGTGTGAGACTAGATTTGAAATCAGGCAGATGAGTCTTCCTTCTCCAAAGCCCAGTTCTCTTATCCATTGCACCATCTAGCTGCTCCTATTATATCATACATATCCATTTTTCAGTCTTCATAAAATTTGGCTTAGATGCCTCATAATATAAGCATTTCAATACTGCTTTTGATGCGTCCTTCACATTTCCCAAAACCCAATAGTTTTGTATCATATTAGGGACCTGGCACAATGCTCACTTGTTGCTTTCATATCCTGCATGCCTAGCACAATGCCTGTTACAGATCAGGCTTATTGATTATTAATTCAAATATCCAATTTTCCCATTTTTAACCATGCAAGTAAACATAGTGATGAGTAAAATAAGGAAAGTGATTTTTTTTTTTTTTTTTTTTTTTTTTGTGTGTGTAGAGAGGATGAGAGGAAAGGCTGTAACTTGATCTCCCCAGTCCTCTAAACCTATATGCCAGATGGGGCAGAATTAAGCAACCTAAGTAGTTGTCAATTATATGACACTGAAATTTTCAAAGGTCTTCACCAACATTATCTTATTTGTAGCACTAATATTATAGGTGACTTAAGTCCTATTTTATAGAGATAGGGAAACTTGGACTCAGTGAAATTAAAAGATTTTCCTCAAGTCTTATCCATCATATTAGAAGCCATATTTGAGCCTGGAGTTTCTCGATATTTGAAGCCCAGAGGTACTTCCTTTGTACTCTGCTGCCTCAATGATGAGTTTAATATCCAATCAACTGATGGTGCAGCTAGTATAGAAACCTCAAATAAATCTATGGGTTCATATAACAAACAGGATATACAATTGAATTGTGGCTGGACTCTAGGTTAATATTTTTTCTAGGTTAATTTTTAATGGACCATTTAATAGACCTTAAGACCTGGCAAGAACTCCAGTGTAGACTAGTGGACAGTTCAGTGGACAGGAAATCAGTAAGAAGTGGGTTCAAATCTTCCCTAAATTACTACCTGTGTTACCCTTGGCTAGTCAATTAACCTGACTGTGCCTCACTTTCCTCATCTGTAAAAATGATAATGTTGGATTCACTGACACCTGAGGTGTTCAAGTTCCTATTTCTATTCTGTATCTGACTATGATTATGGAGAGAACTAATTAAAGGTGGTTTTTTTCTTTCCAGTGGAATCTTTATTTGAGAAGTTATTCTCAGGGATAAACATAAAATTAGTTGTGAGAGAGAAGACAGGTAATAATGACATACTTATTTAGCTTTTTGATTCTAGAGATACTAAAAGTTATTCTTTGGGACAGCTAATACTGGAATAAAATACTCTAAGATCGAAGTTGAAGACAAAGAACCTGGATTTCAATCCTGCCCCAGTTGTTTATTATCTCTATGGCCAGGAACTATTGTTATAAAGAAAGGTAGATATGTTGTGGGAAGGAAGTAAAGGAACAGGATGATGTTGGGATAAAGGGGAGAAATATATGAGGTAAGGGATGAATGGGGAATATAGGAAGGGGCTGCTCAAACAGGCTAGTCACTGAGGCTAGAGACAGAGGATTGGTACTGGGAGGAAATAGGCTGCGTTCTTCAGGCAGGGCCTATCTCTGTGATACAAGAAGAATTGAGTCAGCAAGAAGTATTATGGGTTTTGGCTCAAAGGTTTTTAATTGTTAATTTCTAAGGTCCCTTGAGGGAGGGGACAAGAGGCTCCTCCCTGCCAGTGAAACTGAAATCTACAGGAAGTCTCCACTGGCTACTTCTTGCCCAAAATGGATGCCCACGTTTGCCCTCAAGAAATTAAAGTAAAGTTATTCTTCCCTCTTCAGCCTTTGCCCTAATATCAAGTATAATGATTCACCAGAGGCTTTTCTGTAGATATCAAAAGGGATTTATTAATGTCAGGGATAAGCAGAGGGAAAAAGGGTTTCAGGGTTTTGTTACTGCTACTAGGGAGAAAGCTGGTGCTGGGGGAAGGGATACAGGAGAGGGTCAGACTGAGAAAGTCCTGCTCTCTCAGTCAGGGAAGGTTTCACTGCCCTGAGGTAAAAGTATTTTATCAGATAACTAGATAAGGGGATGGCTTGATTTAGTTTGTCCTTCCTGCCTACAGAAGCTAAAACCACAATGTCTAACCACCAAAACACCCTTCCTCCCCGGGCCCAATGGGGAAATCCAGGGAAAATAGCAGGATGTAAATGGAGAGATCAGGGAGAGGTCTAGAAAGAACAGACCAGGCCTAAGATGCCCCAAAGGCAAAAGGCCCCTCAGTTGGAACTCCAGGGCTATTTATAGCCTAGCTCTACCAGTTTTCCAGTGAGCCCAGCCCCTAAGATGGTTTAACATTCTAAACCTTTCTAACTGACAAACTGTTACAGTTGGTTCGCAAAAACCAGGGCTTTTTCTGCCACCCTGCATTACACTATACCAGGGGTCAGCAACCTTTTTGGCCATGAGAGCCATAAATGCCACATTTTTAAAAATGTAATTTCTTGAGAGATGTACAGTGCTCATAGTGTGTACTCCTGTAACAGTGTGAGTTCCTGTAACAGTGCCTGAAAAAAAGTTGACTTTATGGCTCCTACAGAAAGAGCCATATCTGGCCCTCAAAAGAGCCAGATATGGCTCGAGAGCCATATGTTACTGACCCCTGCACTTAACTTTTATAGTTTTTAGTTTTCCAAATTTGTAAATAAGGTAAGTGGACTAGATTACTTTATCATATAATTCTCTGTTTAGTAAGAACTACAAAATTATGAATGAGTCTAACTCCTAAATCTCCATTGCTATAGGCCCATGTTGGTGAGCCTATGACACATGGACCAGAGGAGGGTACTTAGAGTCTTCTCTGTGGGCATGCCTGCTCTTGCCTCATACAGAGTTTGCCAGATTTCTTTCCTAAAAAGAGAGAGGGACATTGGGGAGGAACTGCTCCTCACCCTCTCTCCACACAGTTTACAGTTTGGGCACTTGTTCTATAAAAGGTTTGCTGGTACTGGTGTTGGGTCATACTTTGCTTTAAGGAGACATGTATGATCTTAGGAGTTTAAGGATTTGCTTTTATATTAACACTGTACATATGGATTTAGTGGGAAATTGTTGCCCTTTTTTTCCAGTTTAGGGGCAGCTATATAAACTGTACCAGCATGGCTGCCCTTCATCACAAGGATCCATAATCAGTAACTGAACTTAATGATACTATTGCCCTTGAAAAGTTAATGAATCATTCAAAAATGTGATGTGTCCACATTTATATAGTCCTTTGCATGTGTAAATAGCTGTTAATAACAATCTTGAAAGATGCTACATTTGATAGAGGAAGTAGTAAGTGGTCTAAAAGATATGATGACTTGCTTAAAATCATATAGCAAGGGAGTATAGACAAACTGTTCAGGGCACAGATGAAATTTTAATATTAAATTGAAATTATTTCCTTTCATCCTAAGATCTTAACCAATTTATCAGCAATAATATTTGGTTTAACTAATAATGAAATAATGAAAGCCATTTAAATTGTCTTTTGAAATTATTTCACTGAGAAGGAAAAAAGTTATGCATGTATTTTTGTTATATTTATTTATTTATTATTTATTTTTAATATTGTTTGTTTTTAAACTGAGTACCAGATTCTCTTGCTCCTTCCCACACCTCCCCCACTGACTGAGAAGGCAAACAATATAATATCAATTTGTACATGAGAAATCATGCAAAACAAATTTCCATATTAGCCACATCATAAAAGGGAGGAAAGGAAGGAAATAAGGAAAGGAAGAAGGATTTTGTACTTAGATTTAATTTATGGAAGTGAAAAATATTTTTTCATTATGAGTCCTTTAGAATTATCTTTGATCATTGTCCTGGTCAAGTCTTTCATAGTTGATTATCATTACAAAATTGCTGTCACCATGCACTATAATCTCCCACCTCTTCTCTCTTTACTTTAGATCAGTTCATAGATGTCTCTCCATGGGTTTTTTAAATCACTTTACTCATCATTTCTTATAGCACTTTTTTACTTCAACATAATCAAATAGCATAATTTGTTCAACCATTCCCCAACTGATGAACCATCCCCTCAATTTCCAAATTCTTTGCCACTACAAAAAGAGCTGCTAGAAATATTATAGATGTCATTTTATTTTTGCTGATCTCATTGGAATGCAGATTTAGTAGTGGTTTTACTGGATCAGTGAGTATCGACAGTTTTATATACCTTTGTATGTATTACCAGACTGCTCTCCAGAAGTTTTGGACCAGTTCACATCTCCAGCAACAGTTCACTGATGTACCTATTTTACCACATCCCCTCCACAATTCATTATTTCCAATGGATATGAAGTGGTATCTCAAAGTTGTTTTAATTTGATTTTTTTCTAATCAATAGTGATTTACAGGATTTTTAATATTACTATAGATATTTTTGATTTCTTCTTCTGGTAACTACCTATTTATATCCTTTGACCATTTACCAATTGGTGAATGATGCTTATAAATAGAAATTTGACTTAGTTCCCTATATGTTTGTGAAAAGATTTCTTTATCAGTAAAACTTGCTGGAAAGTTTTTTGAGATTACTTCATTATCTATGGTACCTTTAACAAAATATATTCCTTGATTATACATCTCTTTTAATTAGGTCTGTTTTTGCTTTTGCTTTATCTGAGTTTATGATTGCTACACTTGATTTTTTTACTTAAACTGAAGCATATTAGATTCTGCTCTAGCTCTTTATTTTTACTCTCTTATGTGTCTTTTGATTCAATACGTCTCTTGTGCATAACATGTTTTTGGATTTTTGGCTCTAATCTATTCTGCAACGTATATCCATTTTATGGTTGAGCTCATCCCATTCACATTTACAGTTATAATTACTGTGTGTTTCCTTCCATCCCATTTTCTTTTGTTTCTTCTTTTAAGTCTATTTTGATCCTAACAATTGCCTTCCTTAATCTGTTCTTTTAATCATTCCCCTCTTTCTCTTATCTCCTTTCCTTACTATTTCCCTATTTTTAAAAAACCTTTACCTTCCATCTTAGAATCAATACTATGTATTGGTTCCTAGGCAGAAGAGCTGTAAGGTTTAGGCAATGGGAGTGTGTGTTTTTCCCAATTAGAACCATCTGATGAGAGTGAGGTTTGAGTATTGCCCGCTCCATCATTTCCCCTACACTATAAAAGCTCTTCCTTGTGTGCTTCTTTTGTGAAAAAAGTCAACATTCTACCTTCCCTACTTCTGCTAATGCATCCTTTTTTCTCACCCCATTATTTTTGGGGAACATTCCAACATAATGTGATATTGGAAATTTGGGGGTCCTTGAACTAATTTTGAAGTCTCTGATCTAAACGTCCTGTGGACATTTAGGGCTCTTTCAAACTACATTTCTCATGATTAGTCCTGTGTAATCACATAGACAGGAAGTTTAATAACATAGAAGTATAAAAAGGAAGTGGCTGGAAGGGCATGCTCTTTTTTCCAGTTGAAGCAGCATACTTGTGGAGGTATGGAGGGGCTTTCAAACTAACTCTTAATATGGCACATGGCTTCATTTTTCTAATGGCTGTTAATAAATCTTTAAAAACCAAAATATTTTTAAATCTATCCTTTTATATCCATTTTATTTCTTACAATAATCAATTTATATCCATGCCTTCTGTATATGTAAACTTTTTTTAATCACCATAAAAGCCATAAAGTTCTTAGAAGTTATACCATGTGTCTCCTTCCTAGGTAAAAAATTTAAAAAAGTTTAACTGTATTGAGTTCCTTAACATTATTCATGTTTACTTTTATATATTTTCCTTGAATCTTGTGTTTGGATGTTACATTTTTTTATTCACCTCTGGTATTTTCATGAAGAATGATTTAAAGTCCTCATCCTCTCTTTCATTAAATATTCACCCCCCAAAAAAGTTATGCTAAACTTTTTCTAGTTAAGTTATTCTTGATTATAATCCCATTCCTTTAAAATGGAAATTGCTAAATTTGGCTATAATATTTCTGGGAGTTTTCATTTCAGCAACATTTTAGGACCTGTTTGATGGTTTCTTTCCATTTCTATTTTACCCCTGGGATCTAAGATGTCAGAACAATTTTCCTTGAAAATTTCTTGGAATAAGATGTCTAGACTCATTTTATAATCATAGTTTTCAGGTGGTTCAATAATTATTGTTATCTCTTCTTGTGCTTTTTTCTAGGAATGTTGTTTTGCCAATGAGATATTTCACATTTTTGTCTATTCTTTCCATTTTTGTGACTTTGTTTTATTGTTTCTTGGAGTTTCATTGATCTTGCTACATTTTGGGTAGCTTAATACCAATAATTGAATTCAGCTTCAAGCAGATCTAAGCTTTAGTTAGTTCTGAGCAACCCACCTTTACATATGGGAGGTTGTGATGAAATAGTAATTGTAGGCTAAGAATTATATAGAATAATCCCTTACTCAGACCATGCTGGTAATTAAGTTTCAAGATTAGAATGAAATTAAATACTATAAACTATTTTTAAACCCTTAGCTTCTGTGTATTGGCTCCTAGGTTGAAGAGTGGTAAGGATGGGCAATGGGGGTCAAGTGACTTGCCCAGGGTCACACAGCTAGGAAGTGTCTGAGGCCGGATTTGAATCTAGGACCTCCCATCTCTAGGCCTGACTCTCAATCCACTGAGCTACCCAGCTGCCCCACTGTAAAATATTTAATAGTTAATAGGAGAAAGTTTAGCACAGTGCCTAACCTACAATGGGTGTCTAATAAATACTTTTTGACTGAATGACTAAGTCATAGTATGGAAATGTTACTCAGTAAAAACAGAGCATTTGGCTTTGATAGATACATTCGGCATTTTCTCCAAAAAGAAATGCTTCTGGTCAGAAGTTCATCGCTTATTGGCTTTTGAGATGGCTATTGAGTCTGAAAGGCACTGAACTACACAATGACTGGCCTGTTTTATACTTAGGTAATGAGAATCCTATGTCAGTGGCTACATAGTTTGTATATTAGAGCCCTGAGCCAATCAAGATTTTGGGACATGTTTTCTTTTTTTGTTTTTACTATTTAGGGAAAGAACTAGATTCACTTATGTAATGGGAGGATGCTAAGAAATATGACTCCTACTATATCAAACTCCATTGTTGGCAAGATTATAAAGGTCTTCAACTATAAGTTTATAGGTACAAATTTATTTTAGTAGAAGGAGTTTCTTACTATGAACACTCTACACTTATAAAATCACATCTGACAACAATGACAACAGCCACAGCAATATTTTCTTTGCTTTGCTATACATGGCCATTTCCATCTGCCTTGCAGCTAAAACCTCCTGGAAGTATTATGATCCCATTATGAGTTCTTGAAGAACAGGAATAGTCTTGTTTTTCTTTTTGTATTCCCAATGTTTAATATACTTTATAAATAGCACTTGATACTTTCCTATTTATTATGTCATTCATTCAATCCACTATTTTAAGAGTTTTAAGACTATTACTAGATAATCCCAATCTTAAGGACCATGTGAAGCAAACTTGTCTCCAACTGTATATTCAGGTAGTGTCATTATTTCACAACATTTCTACATCTGAAGGTCAAGTACTAGGCATATTCCCAGATTTCAATGATACTTTCATTGTAAGGAAAAACATTTTGTATCCTTGCCTATATTTATTTCCTTCAAATTTACTAACTATAATTTCCACCTACTCCTACTTCTGTCTACCCACTCCAGAGCAATTAAAATCCATGTTCTTCCTCTTTTAAGAATTTCCCACTTTTATCAAGGGTTGTGTTAAAATTTACAAAACCTTTACCTCATTTACTCAAGAATAAGCAGAAATGGAAGTGATTTTTCCCACTGACTATTAACACACTTTTCACAAAGAATAGAATGCTAGAATCTTCTTAGTATTCAGCTGTAGAATCACTTTAAGCAAAGGCATTCCTGGTTGATGCTGATAGGGGTCATTTGGTCTCATAATAAAATGACTTTTTACTTGGAGCACTTTCCCTCTTAAAAGATGTACATGTGAAACTGCATATTTATGAGGCCATATTTGCATGTCAGTATAGGATTGTTAAAAAAATATCACTGAGTGACACTGGACTGCATTTCCTGAATTTCTCTTTGATTTTTATGCTTAAATTTTTTCTTTGATGATTCACAAAGCATCACAATAACTTCTTACTTGTTCTTTTACTCTTCTCTGCTGCAAATGTATTCAGCCCTGGCTCTTTATCTACTAATCTAATACTTATGCTTTTTCCCTTTCTTCTTACCCTGGAGTGATTGAACCTTCCCCAATTTCAATACTACCTCTTAAAAATTCAAATGACAACCTGGGAAGTTTACATATATTTTTAAAGATAAATATGATTCTAAAGAGAGGAAATTCTCTAGTACCATTAAGTTAATGAGCAAGTGTTCTACATTGGGAGAGTGAGTTTCTTACCTGGTGTTCTCCATATTGATGAAATGGCAAGTGTGTTTAAAAAATAACAGTATTATAGTCAAGAAAATGATGTGAGATGCAATCTTCAATATAAGGTGGCTTAGTAATAGAGTCTTTCCTCTTCCAATTACTAGATAAGTGATTCTTAGCAAGTTATTGAATATCAAAGAGACTCTATTTCTTCATTTATAAAATGGCAGTAATAATACCTGAAGTACTTACCTTATGAAATTGTTTTATGGCTCAAATGATATAATTGTGTACCACAAACTTCAAAGTGCTCTATAAATAGTCTAGTCTTATTTAATGGAAGAAGAAAGGGAGAACCAAGAGGAGAAATGATATGCCCAGTGTCACACTTCTAATCTATGACTAGCCCTATCAAGCCCTCAAATCCAAGGCTACCTTAGGATATGATGTCTACTCTTGAAAGGCAAAATTTGCCATTCCTAGAGATATTCGAATGATGTAATGAAGCAGTTTCTGGCAGCATTCTTGAAATAAGTGTTTTCAGTATTTTTGCCAAGAATGTCAATCTCACCATCCTTATAGATGTGATTTTTTTTTCTCTTCTCAATATCTGTGAAAGGAATATTGGTTCATACTGTATAGCTGGAAGATGAAAACTGGACTAATTTTCTCTTTCATCTTTTTGCAATGCAGTATTTCACAAGAAATTGCATGCTTTCACCCTCCATGAAATTACAAAAAATAAAATTCAAATTAAGGGGAATTTACAATTCAAGAGAAAAAATCATAGAACTTTAGAATTTTAGAGACTTAAAAGAGACCAAAAAGAATATCTAGTCAAATCTGCTTATTATCCAGGGCATTCCAAGGGTCTTAGTGGTAAGCATCCTACTAAGACTTTTGTGATGCCCTGTAGAAATGAGCAAAACAATCTAAGAGAGGTTCTATAATTTGGTTCTGGATAAACGGTTGTTTGCTAGAAGAGTGCAAACTAGTAAATGTACAGTGGATTGTAAAGAAAAGCAAAAAAGGAAGAATGCTGGTATTTTAACTGACTCTAAATATTTCATCTAGAATCTAACACTGCTTATTTTTTAGTCATAGGATTTAGAACAAGAAGAGATCTTTAAGATTATCTAGTCCAGTTAATGTAATGTTGGTGGAGTTGTCGAAGAGCAGTATGGAACTATGTCCAAAGGGCTATAAAATTGTGCATACTCCTTGGCCCAATAATAACATTACTAAGTCTGTATTCCAAAGAGGTTAAGAAAGGTAAAAGGACTTATTTGTACTAAAAACAAGAATAGCACCTCTTTTATAGTGGCAAAGAATTGGAAGTTGAGGGGATGCCCATCAATTGGTAAATATCTAAACAAGATGTGTTATATGATTCTGATTGAATGCTATTGTTCTATAGGCAATTGTGAATACGATTGTTTCAGAAAAAAAAAAACAACTGGGAAGACTAAATATGAACTAAAACAAAGTGAACAGAACCAGGAGAATGCTATATACAACAATGGTAATATTTTAACAATGATCATCTGTGAAAGACTTAGCTACTCTAAACAAGACAACTATCCAGGACAATTCCAAAATACTCATGATGTTATTTTCCTCCAGAGAGAGAAATGATGAACTCTGAATGCAGATTGAAAGCTATTTTTTAGACATCATTTTTCTGGCTTTATTTTTTGTCTGTCTTCTTTTGCAAAATTGTTAATATACAAATATATTTTACATGACCTCACACATATAATCAATTTCAAATTGCTTGCTTTTTCAAGGAGGGGGAGGAAATGAAAGGAGGGAGAGAATTTAGAACTCAAAATTTAAAAATTGGGAAATATTTAATGAAATAAATAGAAAAATAGTTTTTAAAAAGTGTCTTGTCCAGTCCCTCTCACTTTACAGATCAGGAATTGGAAGACCAGAGAAGTAAGGGGACCTTTTCAAGGTCATGCAGTTACTGGTATCTGAAACAAAATTCAAATTTGTCTTCTGCTGCAAATACTGTCTTCTCACCTCATCACATTGTCCTTTATTCTTTTTAGCATAGCTAGGATGTCTACAGTAAAGAAGTAATAAGGAATATAAACTCAGAAGTGGTGAATACCCTGAGTCTTTGGCATGTATGATGGTGGATCAATTACCAATTCCTACTGCACTCTATCAGAATATCACCTCTCCTCAACACAAAGTTCATGCTCATCAAAAAGGAATTTACTTTCATCCTGTCTCTCCTTCAGCTACATATGAATGAAGGATAACAAAATCAGTGAATATCCCCTGAGCATTTGTAATTATGCAAAGATTCCAATAACTAATTAGCACAATGAATTGTGGTCTTAACTCTGATGTTCACACGGTACTCATTTCTCTCTCCCCATAGTTCTCACTTTGTAGACTATTTATAAAGATATCCCTCCAATGAGAAATTTGTGAAGGGAAGGGAGGGGGAAATCACAAGAAAAGAAGTACAGCTAAGTATTAATTGGCCCACATTTTCCCATCATCAAGCTGTGGAAACAGCTGAAATATACATCTTCCCCATGAAAAGACATTTCTTTTCTATTTTCATATCTTAGCATCCCTATCCACTTCTGCCAACACCTACAAAATTCTGTTTTGATACCTCATCAGAAATGGAGTGATGATCTTGGGTTCTTAAAACCTAGGCCAGTGGAATATCACCTCTCAGGTCCCTGGACAGGAAGATGAAGTTACAGAAGGTTTATGATCAATGCCAGTGGAGAGTATATTTCTCCTGATGAATTAATTTCTTTCATTCATTTAATGAGCATTTATATTAAGGGTCTACTAGGTGCCATGCACTATTTTGGGATAAAAAAGATGAACATGAAATTGTCCTAAATTCTATTTGGGGAAGGGGGAAAGAATGCATAAGGAGTTAAGTAAATATAGAAAATATAAGAGTAAATATGAATGGCTTTTGCTAGGGGACAGGATAGAGGGTTCTTAAGACCTCTGATAGGTGGTAGTACTTAAGATGAGCCCAGAAAGAATGTTAGGAATGTTATCAGGTAAGAAGTAAGAAGAAATTGAGTTCCAGACATGGAGAAGTAGGAAATATTGCAAAGAAACTTAGATGGGATTTTAGAATAATGAGATATTGAATAAATTTACAATATTTTAAAAGATAAATATAATTATATAGAGAGGCAATTCTCTAAGACCATGGGAGATCAAATATAGTATTTGTAAGGATATTTTCCTTTTTGTCTAGGCCAAAATCATCTCTTTTCAAATTCCACTCACTGCTCCTATGTCAGTCTTCTGTAATCCATTGGTTCTGTCATCTAGTATGGCAACTCTCCCTCCCAGCTTTCATTCATCTATTAATTTGGTATTTGTCATTAATACTTTTCTAATTAACAGATACTTAGAACTGAAAATACTATTGACTGGCATAGAACCAAGCACAGATTCCCTAGGTAACTCTACTGGTGATATTCTTTCAAGTTAATATCCTCCCTATTATTGATTATTCTTTTAATAAGGGCATCTAAATATACCTAAATATATCATTGCTTAGGCTAATTTTGTTTCCCATCCCTGAAAGAAATATGTGACCTTACAAGAAAAATTATTGACTACAGATGTTGTTATCCATCTGGGAGAGGAAGTATTTGTGCCTTTTATCTTTAAGATTTTATTCTCCAGTCATTTAAGTTGTATATGTATCTGACTCTTTGTGACCCATTTTGGGGTTTTCTTGACAGGGATACGGTGGTTGTTTACCATTTTCTTCTCCAGCTCATTTAGATCTAGACTATCTAAATGCTCCACACTCCAAATCAGACCTCCAGAGATCAACCTTCATTAGAGATAAACTCCTAAACACTGACCTTCCTGGGACTATTCTTTTTTGAATCAGTCATTTTTTAGACCTATTATATTCATTTTTTCCATTTCCACTTCTTGCTTTGAGAATTATAATCCAATAAACCTAACCATTGCCTCTGGAAAATGCATGTCAATCTAATGATTTATTCCTCCATTCTCCATCCCTGTGATTTTCTAGACCAAAACATTCTTGTCTGGCCACTGCTTCCCTATCTGAATTGCCTCCTTCTATTGGGATGCAATCTTCTTTTAGACAATGACCATTTCGTTTGTGTACTTGTATCCCAGTACATAAAACAGAGTAAGTGTTTAATAAATTATTTTTCATTGTCAGTCATTCATCTTCCATCTATAATTGATTTTAGAGTCATAATTATCTGTAGTTCTAAAGATTCTACACTCTTTTAGTCAATTCAACCAACACTTACTGTCTACCATTTATAGAATATTAGATTACATATTTTTACATTAAAACACTCTGAAAGAAATGATAATTTCCTGTCAGTAATAAAAACACTCTCTATGCAGAGTACTTTCTAATTTGCAAAGTACATTTCTCATTTAGCTCTTGACCTTCATCTCATCCTTAGACCTCATGCCATTAAGATTACCCATCTTCCCCATTTGATAAATGCTAAAAGGATATGAATAGGCAATTCTCTGATGAAAAAATTCAATCCATCATTAATAATAAAATTTCCAAATCACTATTAATTAGAGAAATTCAAATTAAAACAACTCTGAAGTACCACCTCATACTACTGATCAATATGATAGTAAAGGAAAGAAATACATTTTGGAGGGGATGTGGGTAAATTGGGACACTAATATACTATTAGTGAAATTGTGAACTGATATAACCATTCTGAAGAGCAATTTGGAACCATGCCCTAAAGGCAATAAACCTGTGTATACCCTTTGACTCAGAAGGGACCTAATTGTACAAAAATATTTATAGCAGTTCTTTTTGTGGCAGCAAAGAATTGGAAACTGAAGGGATGCCCATTAATTATGGAATGGCTGAACAAATTGTATATGATTTTAATGGACTCCTACTGTGACATAAAAACTATGAATAATATGATCACAAGAAGCTGGAAAGACCTATATGAAATGATGCAAAGTGAAGAGAGAAAAACCAGGAGTACAATAGTAACAACATTAATGCATGATGATCAACTCCAAATGCCTTAAGTATTATCAGCAAAGCAAGGATTTAAGGCAATTCCAAGGGTCTCATTGCTATGAAGAAGAGTATAGATATTTAATGGAATTAGCACCAGGTTGTCAGGCTGTCAGATAAGACCTGAAGCTTCTTCAGGTTTTATGGCCTTATGGCAAGGAAGGAAGTGATTTCCTGAGAGACTCTGTTATGGGTGAGAGAGCAGTTGGATTCTGAAAACTGTCTCCAGTGAAGAGCCTGGGAGAGAGCGGATTTGCCTTCCAGAAGAAACACCTGCCTGTGGGGAAATTCAAGTTGAGCTGGAGGATCAGACTTGGTTTGGTGGACATCCCAAGCTGATTAAAGTTCCTTGGTTTACCCTTTGGGATAAATTTGGCTGGAACCTGTGCTCTTGGAATATACTTGGACTGAAACATTTTGAGCTACTGATCAAAACCATCAGACCATCTACATGAGATCCCATTAGTCCCTTGTGTCCTGGCATCCTGTATAGTGTAGTGTAGGGATTTCCCAAATTTTTAACCTTTAACCCTGAATTGATACCATACTGTTTTAGAGTAGTGTGACCTCTCCCACGTCTTTTAATCTTAAGTTAACTATCTTAAAAAAGTGTTTTTTATTCCTATTGTGTTTTTCCCTGTAGAAGTAAGGTATTCCTGGATGTTTTAATCTAAGTAGCAGTTGCATCCCAACTGTCATTCACTCTCATTGTCATAGCCTTTTTTATATTTGGTTAAAATTGTAATACATCTACAACCTTCATTCTTCCTTCATCCCTTTTCTCCCCAGGAGAACCTCTGTGTGTGTATTTGTGTTTATTTACCCACTTCACATGATAAAAAAGGCTATCCCATAGAAGGTCTGATGGATTCTGAATACAAATTGAAGCATACCATTTTCACTTCATTTCCTTCATGAGTTTTTTCACTTATAAATGATGTGTCTTCTTTCCTAATATGAGGAATATAAATACATATTGCATGATAGCACAAGTATTACTTATATCATATTGGCTACTCTCTGAGTAAGGGGGATATAACTGAAGGAGAGAGAAAACATGGATTAAAAATATCAGAAAATTATTATTAAAATAATACTTATATGCAATCTGGGAAAAATACAATAATATAAAAGAAAACCTACATAAACTTAAAAAAAAAAGATTACTTCTGTCCCAGGATCTTGTAGGTCAGAATTCTCTAAAACATAATTCAGAAATCTCTATTTTGGTGTTTACTTTTATTAGTGGATCACATGGCACAATTAATTCAAGGGAAAGAAATTTAATGAAATAACATAGTATTAAAATGACAACAGAACATTTCCTTAATAGTCCATGAGCTACCATGGGTGGCATATTCCCACTCTCAGAGGAAAGAATAGACATTCATAGGGATCATTGATAAGACGTTCATGCATATGAACAGGGCATCCATGTGAAAGAGTGCACAGGAAGGGAACATGCATCACTAGGTCACATGCATGGAGGAACAAATCATTTCTCTTATGCTGCAGAGTTGCAAATGTTTTCTTTTGATGTAATTATGTTGTACTCTGCTGGGACTTCTCCTTGCCATGTGGCATATCTCCATTCCAATTGATTTTCATATATCCAGAAATCTCTAGGGCTACCTATAAGCTGTTCATCATGCAGTAGTTATTAAGCTGTTCTTCAGCAGGGGGAAGGGTAAAGCTCTTCTAGCCACATCTTTTAATCAATGCAACAAACCATTCTGCCAGAGTCAAGCTGGACCACAGAAGTTAAAGGCCTGTGTTGAGATCATTATCTGTTTTGGGAAATACTCTCAATTCTACTTTCGTTCCTGGTATCTCCAGCCCAGCTTTAATTTGCTATGTAGTCTTAAAAATGCCATTTTAGCTCTGAGTTCTCATATCATACTGAATGGGGGCAATTCTCAGGGATCCCAATACTTACTTGGAAAATAAACTTAGTAAAAATGTGTAATAAGGAAACTTCCCCCAGTCTCTTCTCTCCTTTGTTCTATTCAAATCAAAAGATCTATAATTTGGAGAAAATTGATTCATCTAGTGAGCTTTGTCCCACTTTTCCTTTCCTCCCCTAGCAACAGATGATAGGCTGATCTCCCTCTGGTCTCTGTTTACTTGTCCCTTTGTACTCACATTAGGTAGGAAGTATAAGTATACTTATTCCTATTTTATGGATAATGAAATTGATGCTGATGAGTTGACCAAGTTCATACTGCAAACAAATGGTGGGAGCTAGGATTTAAACTCAGATTTCTAATCTTCTATTACATAAAAAGAGTATTCTTGTTCCAGAGTAAACAAGAGATAGATGCTGAAATACATTGTTGGAACTTGTACTATTTCAGGATACTTCAGATTTGTCTTAAATAACTATCATTGGGAAGATTTCACAGGATGTTATTTTTGCTTTCAGAAAGTTGGCTGACTCTTCCATGCTTTGACTAGTTCTGTTTAATCATGCCTAACAATTATAATCTTAGCTATGTTTTAGGACAACTCAACTACCTTCCAGGCCATGATAATTTAACTGCTTCAAGAAGCAAGCTCAGTCACTATCTTTGGGAAGCAATGGAATCTGAACTTTTGAAGACATGTCTTCCTTCTAGAAACTGATGCAGATATGATATTTTCCCAGCTTTCTTCAATCAACCAACAAATATTTATTAAGCACCTACTATGGGCCATGCATTGTGCTAAGCACTGAAGATTCAAGTAAAAAAAAAGGTTTGAGGGAGTTTATGGTATAATGGTGGAGGATGAAACCATATTAAAAATCTATATATCTATTTATATTTTAAAATTACAAACTGAAAATTTTAATAACTTTATATAAACTATGAGTGACTCAAAAATAAATGAAAAGGGTGAGCAGTAGATTAGGATTATAGGAGGGATGTTGGAGATCAAGTATTTCACTTACCTCAGCTGGAAGAGGAAATTGAAAATGCAAGATTTGAATTGACATGCCCACAGTCACGCAAAGTAGTCAAATTTGAACTCGGGTCCTCTGACTGCAGACTCAAAGGCATTTCAACTATTCTAAGGCTCTCCTTCAAGCATTGTCAGGTTGGTCACACAAAAATTTGGGCACATCATCATCCCTCTCTTCCTGTCTCATCCTCTGTGTTAATTTCTGTGCACCTATAAAAGTCAACAGGGACAAACATTCAGAGAGTCGTGAAAAGTTTCATTTCAGGCAATTTGCCAAGCTTTTATTCCCTCTGGCTAACATTTCAGAATGAAGTGGTTTTGACTTAAGCATTCATCAGGCTCAGAGTCTATACTTTAATCAGTAGAAAATCTAATGAATATTCAAATAGTGCTTATTGTTAGAAAATGATATTTCTTGACAGAATTTTTCCACCTTTGTCTGAAAGATATCCAGAAGAGGGTGCTGCTGGTCTTTAGGAAATACTACAAAAACACTCACAATGCCCTATAAGAATGTCATACATACATACATATACATACATACATACATATATATACATATATATACTATAAAATAAGCAATCAGAGTCAGAGGATCACAGATCCATTCCTGCAAAAGGATTTTAGAGGCCATATAATCCAAGCTTCCTCACTTCTTATATTGAAAGTGAAGAAACTGAGGCTCAGTGAGGCTAAGTGAGTTATCCAAGGTCACACAGTGTCAGAGGTGGAATTTGAACCTAGGTCCTTTAACTCTTGGCCCAGCATTTTGTAAAATGCATCTTTTTAAAAATGCCCGAATAACTATTAGGAAGAAGATTTAAGAAGTAAATCCAGTCACAAGGAAGTTTTATGCTTCTTTATCACTCATTATTGTCTCAAGGGACATCTTTACTTAGCATTCAGGCAAAGTTAGGGAGTAATGCAATGCTTTGAAGAAATAGTAACCAACCTTAAGAAATACAAATAATCTATTAAAATTGAATCCCAGAGAATCATAGAATTTAAGATTTCAGAGCTATCTCAGAGAACATTTAGTCCAATGCATGCCTGAGGAACAATTCCATTTACCCAAAACCAAAGGGTTCTTTCAAGCTTTTGATTGGAAATCTCTAATGAAAGGAAAAAGATCACCACTCTCTCATCCTAAAATGTTCATTCCACTTCTGCTTAGCTCTGATGTTTTAGAATATTTTCTATTTTAAACTTGTATACATGCCTCATAATTACCCCTTCTGGGACCACACAGATAAAATGTAAATCCTTTACTACATCATAACCCTGAAACACTGAACCAGAACTAACCTGTTATCTAGAAATTAAACATCCCTGGCTCCTTCAACTGATCCTCATGAAGCAAGTTCTAAAAAACTCTCACCATCCTAGTTGCCTTATTCAAGATAACTCTAAATTATGAATCACTTCTCTGAATGTGGTACCCAGAGCAGGACTTACTAATCCATATGTGGCTACACCTAAAACGAGTACTTTAGTACAACTCCTCATTCCTGGAGCTATGCCCCACTGACTTTGTTGGCTGTCACATGGCGACTCATTTTTAGCTTGCTATCCACTAAGATCCTAAGATTTTTCACAGGATATCTCTCTATCTTCTCTCACCTCTCTCTCTCTCTCTCTCTTACTCTCTGCCTCTGTCTCTCTCTATTTCTTCAATCTTGTGCTGAAGAATGTTATTTTTTTTAAAAACTCAGGTATAAGACTTTATATTGCTCCCTACTTAATTTTATCTTATTCTGACTTTCATTTATCACCATAAATATTCACTGGAGATAGCATTGTGGCATTTCTAAATAGTTATGAATCATCCTGATAATTCATAAATTCATTGATCTTTTAATAAATGCTAAACAACTGTTTTCTCCCATGTCTGATTTGTCTCAACCAAAATGATGGTTTAAAAGGAAGCATCTACTTCTGTTGGATTGATTGATAGTATATCTTTCAATAAAAGGACTTTTCTTTTGGCAACAATATTACTCTTAGGAATATTCCAGCTGTGCATGCTTTCCTCTTTAATATTCTTTTTAGATATACTGTATTTATTATGTATTTTCCTAGATAATTCCATTTTCCTCCCCATTAAATGGGTATACTCCATGCCAACAAGGGTAGTTTTGTTTTTATTTTGCTTTTCTTTGTAGCCCCAGAGTTTAGCACAGTTCCTGGATCTTAGTCAGCACTAAATGAATGTTATAGACCAAACTCAAGAGAACTCCATTGCATATTAGCTTGATTCTTTATGGAGGATTTATAAGAGAACAGGAACAACAGTTGTATAGAGTAAGAGGTCGAGGGTGGGTGGCCAACCATAGGTGGGAAGAAATATTTGAGTAGGTGAAATGGACAGAGTGATGGATTTGAAGTAAGGAATTCTTGAGTTCAAATTCTGCCTCAGCCATTTCCTGGTTCTGTGAACTTTTTTGTGCCTTAGTTTCCCCCTCTATAAAATATAGAGGAATGATAGCACCTGCTTCAGAGAGCTATTATAAGAATCATAATATGTAAAATGCTTAGAAAATCTTAAAGTACTGTATAAATTCTAGATCTTAATATTTTTATCAAATGAACTAGGCTGATTCTAAACTTTTTTCATCATATTCTGTATAGACAAATACTTCAAAGGGATTTTGAACAAAAATATTTCCCTTACGCCCAGAAAAATATGAGATTTCTTTTGTTTCTAACTGTTTTTTTCAGCTCCTCTATCCATGGTTCTGACTATTTACCTTTTAATGAGAAATATGAAGTGGAGAAGTAATGAGAACTCTAAATTTTCTGCAGGCTGAATAAAATGCAAATGAGGAGCTTCCGGTGTCTGACAAAATGATGATCTTCAGAATACAAATAAGGAAAAAGCCATGCTGACAGCAAAAGCTATTTTTATATCCTGTTATTGGCTTCTAGGCATAGCGGCTTTAGAAGGACAACATCTGGATTCCAGATTCCAGGCAAACCACATACTTTGAAATGAAACATACCTAGCAGAACAGAATTGATCACAGAGAAAGACTACTTATTTTTTAAATCAAAGATGAATTCTTTCATACTTTACCACTCAGGCCAATACTGACTGAGAGTCTAAATAGGAGAAAGTCAAATAGCTAATACAGTCAGGAAAATCAGCATGCAGTAAACCTTTTTCTGACCTGAACATGTCCTCCTTTCTATTGAGAGGAATCACCTAGGTATTCTTTCTTACATGGGCTGATGAGTTAAAGCCTTATACCCAGGGGTACTCGTGCAATCTTCTATTCTGTAAGAATGTTTGTAGTGTAGCCTCTCCTGATTTAGCCTGACCAGAATTTAAATCTTCTATAACATTTCTTAATTCAGTCCAAGTTAGGTAGGGAATAAAAATGGGACCTTAGGGAATATGGCCAAGTAATCATCCTTACTTCTTCCTATCCCTTCTGCCCCACTATTGAGTCACTATTTTGTTCTCTTAATCAACAAATAAATCTTTACCCAAAGAATAGATATAAAGTCTCTTCAAATTCTATTGAATTATATATTTGGGGCTAGATGAGACTGTTTTTTAGCCCGTTCCTTTTACAATGGAGGAAAATGAGGCCTTAAGAGGTGAAGTGATTTATGTAGAATGATGAAGTGAGGAAATATTGAATTATATATTTGGGGCTAGATGAGACTGTTTTTTAGCCCCTTCCTTTTACAATGGAGGAAAATGAGGCCTTAAGAGGTGAAGTGATTTATGTAGAATGACGAAGTGAGGAAATAATACTTCTTCCTGTTGCACTGATTGAACTGAACTCTAGAATACTGTAGACTTTATTGAAAGATATTCACACCCACTCAAAAAGAGTTTAGATTGATTTTTGTCATATGACCAGGTGGATGAAGAAGTTGCCAAGATTATGGCATTTCTTTTGGATGATCAATGTATAGAGCTTGTCCTTTAGTATGCATATCTTGGACAGACATTACAAATGGACAGTAAGTTATATGCAGATTTAAACAAGAGGAGGAGAACAGAATAGATTGCCTTCTGGGAATTATGAATTTGTTTAAATTACCTCAAATGTCTGAAAACAAAGGCTCACCTTTTAAAAAACCACCATTAAAGTGGTATATCTATAAGGGTGGGAGATATTAAATACAATAGTCTTTGAAGAGTAGAAAATGTATATCACAAAAAGGGCAATGAGGAGATGCTTGCTGGCTATGAGCAGTCCACATTTTGTAACCAAAGAAAAATTCTGAAGAATACGAGTGTAAGGTATCAGAAAATGTATGATAGTGAGAGGAAATGGCCTGGTCATGTAATGATGAGATGAAATAATAGAGAGAAAGCTAGAGTACTTCATTCATATACTCCTGATGTCATGAGTAACTAAGGAAGGGATCTACCATGTTGGAAGGACCATCCCTCTCCATACTGATGAATTTATTGGAAGACACAGACAAACATGAATTACATAATATTGGCTAGCATGGATGACATGGGATGATAGATAAATAGCCAAAATACTTCATTAATATGCTCCTGATGTGAGGAGAAAGGAAGGATGGTTTCCAGCATATTGGATAGAATGCAACCTTAAATTTTAGTGAACTTATGGGAAGGCAAACAAGAGTTACATAGAATGGTCAACCATGAATGGGTTTCGATCTGTGTCTTTGGAATTCAATGAGAACATGAATCCACTGTAGTATTTATATATTTATATTTATGCAATCTTTTTTCTTCTTCCTATCCAGTTTTGAATTCAACTCATTGTCCTTTTCTGTGTGTATACGCAATATATATACCGATGACTGAGATTTTTAGATTTTCCATTGAACTTCGCAGACTCTTTATTATAGTCTAGAAAATAGGTATTCTTCAGTAACTCAGTTTTTCCTGAGTTCAAATTGGTTTGAATGCCAATGAATCTTATCTGGAGGCTCTGCACTATTTTAGAGCTTGGTGCCATTTGTACAAAGTCATATGCCAGCTGGAGCATCTGTATGGTGTCACCATTTACAAGAAATTCTTCTTCAGCTTGAACAGAGAACATAGGAATAGAAACAGAAAAGATAAACCAAGATTCATTTAAAAATCTCCAAAGTTATCTTAATGATCACATTATTAGATGCCAGCCTTCTTCCAGTGAGTTTGCATGCCTGCAAATCCTAAAATACTATAGGTACCAAGAAATAGACAATAGATATGATCCAGAGGGTCATACTTACATACCATTAGAAGGTGCATAGTGGATGTAACCAGGTCAGAATATATGACAATAGGGAATTATAAAAAGAGAATCAGTTTTATTAAAAAAATGCATGAGCAATAAAGGAGATAGGCTGGTCAGATAGTAAGAAAGTTGGCTAGTCTGTGTGCTCATCTTGTGTCTACATGATGTAAAGAAAAAAGTGAAGAAGGTATTCTAACATATTGGATGTATTCCTCTATATCAGTGGTTCCCAACATTTTTGGCCTACTGCCCCCTTTCCAGAAAAAATATTACTTAGCCCCCTGGAAATTAATTTTTTAAAATTTTAATAGCAATTAATAAGAAATATAAATGTACCTGTGGCCATCACCACCTCCCTGGATTGCTGCAGCACCCACCAGGGGGCAGTAGCACCCACTTTGGGAATCACTGCTCTATAGGGTATTTATGAGGAGTACATAGGCAAGGGTCAAAAAGGATAAGCAAATAAGAACCATTTGTTAACTTCACTATTGGTGATAACCACTTAGATGAGATCATTAATATAATTTTAGTGTTGATAATAGCTTTTCACATGTTTGTAACTTCAATTTCAAATATACTGAAGTATCCTTAAAGAGAGACCACATCATGTACGTTTTTTTTTTAATCAGCCACTACACCTAATCCAGAGCTAGGAATATCATAGGCACTTCATTAATATTGGCTGATTTGTTGATTTCATGTGAGAATCAGAAAACAAAGAATAGATTTCAATTGATTCCAGAATAATTAGAGTTCAAATCAAGAAGGAATTTTAACTGCTCTGAATTACAATATCTTACCAATCAATGAATCAACAAGCATTTATTAAGCACTCACTATGTACCAATACAATGCTAGGTATCAAGGATATAAAGACATAAAAAAGAGTTTCCTAAAAGGTAATCACATTCCATTAGAAGAATTAGAATTTTTATATATAAGTAGTTAAACTTACCCATATATACAAAAAAAATAAGGCAATTATGGTGGTATAGAATGGCAGCACAGTGAACCAAGGGAAGGTGGAGTTCACTTATAGAGAAAAAAGAGATTATAGAATGTGTGAGGTCATGATTCAGAAGGATTGAATGATGATGTTATTGACATACATTTACAAAAGGTACCAAGATGTAAAGGTTGGGATAGAATGAAAATGTAAGGTAAAGGGTTTTGCAAAAGCAGATGGCTGAAAATAGCAGTAAGTTCAAGGAAATGAGGAAAGTACCTGGCCCAGAGACAGATAAAAGTATGAAAATCCCAGGCAGGCAGGTTTGCTTTCCTGGTTTTTATTGCCAAAGACTTTTGAGGTCAGATGCCAAAAGTGACTATGATACTTTTCTGATGAATCTATGATCTCATCCATGAAGACACTCCATCCACTGGTGAATATAGTAAGCCATCCACATTTTCTGTCTTTCATAACTCTAGTCCTTATTATCTCATAAGTAGTGCATAATTTTTTTCCACCATAAATGTGTGATTCTTCCAGATAACTTAGCACAATGCTTTGCAGAGAGTAAACAACAAATACATACATGCATACATATGTGTGTGTTTTTTGCATACATTCATACATTTCCTTATATTGTGTGAATACTAGTGAAGTGAATGAATCATCCATCATTTATCCATCATTCTTATTGCATGACTTCCTTTTTAAAAATAAAGATAGGAGTGAAGCCAAGATGGCATCTTAGTAGCAGTGAAAACTGGAACTGCTCTAAGCATCCTTCCAAACCAATCTTAAAATAGTGCCTCAAAATTACAGGAGTCAGAGATCCAAAAAGGAGATGGAGTAAAGGGAGTCTCCTATGGAAAATGACTTGAAAGGTAGGCAGAGAGAACGAATTATCATGGGATAAGGGGGAATTGGAAGTAAAAGTGCACCCAGAGGAGTGCTGGTTGACCACCCCCGACCAATTATGCCAAGCTCCAAGCCTGGGCATAGGCCAATCTTGGGACCCTGCCTTAGTCAACAACAGAATACCTTTCAGCCAGTCCTTGAAGTCTGAAGAGTTGGCACCAGTCCTCGGAGAGGCCCAGAAAGCCCATTCTGTGGGTCTTGGTTTTTTCAAGCCTGTACTGCAATCAAGTCCCCAGGTCCAAGACTGCTCTAAGTCCTATAAGTCATTAGCAGAGGATACAGAAGCAGTAGTTTCCAGAACTCCCAGTCCAGAGGTAAAAAAGAAAAAGGCTGAGAAAATAAGCAAAGATCAAAAGAAACACATAACCATAGAAAATTTTTTATGGAGACAAAGAAGAATAAGGCAGTAATTCAGTAGGGAACAGTAAAAGCAAAGCAACCACATGAAAAACTTTTAAAAAATGGGAATTGGTCTCTGGCACTGGAAGAACTCAAAAAAGAATTCAAATATCAAATAAGAAAGGTGGAAGGAAAAATGGGAAAAAAGATATTAAAATAATGCAAAAAGAAAATAACAGCTTAAAAAAGCAAAACTGGTCAACTGGAAAAAAAGGCACAAAAGTCTAATGAAAAAAGTTTCATGAAAAGTAGAATGAACCAAATGAAAAAGGGAGATCAAAAAATCATGGAAGAAAATTAGTTTTTAAAAAGTAGAATTGGGCAAATGGAAGCTAATATCTTCATGAGACATGAAGAAAAAAATAAAAAATAAAAAGAATGAAAAAATAGAAGAAAATAGGAAATATTTCATTGAAAAACCAATTGACCTCAAAAGCGGATCAGGAGAGACAATCTAAGAATTATTAGACTACCTGAAAGTCATGATAAAAAAAAAGCCTAGACATCATATTACAAGAAATTATCAAAGAAAAATGCCCTGAGGATAAAATAGAAATGGAAACAGTCCAGAGATCACACTTCCTGTAATAAATTCCTAAATGACAACTCCAAGGAATGTGATAGCCAAATTCAAGAGCTCCTAGTCCAAGGAGAAAATACTGCAAGCAGCCAGAGAGAAAGAATTCAAATATCATGGAGCCCCAGTCAGGATTACATAGGCTGGCAGCTTCTACAATGAACCATCAGAAGGCAAGAAACTGGGTTTATAGCCAAGAATCAATCACCTTCCCCTCAAAATGACTATATTCTTTCATGAGAAAATATGGCCATTTAATAAAATTGAAGATTCCCAAGCATTCTTGAAGAAAAACCAGACTTAGAATACTTGATGTCCAAATATAAAATTCAAGAGAAGCATAAAAATGTAAATAAGAAAGAGAAAATTTAAATGACTCAATAATGTTGAATTGCTTATATTCCTACATAAAAAGCTAATATTTGTAACTCTTAAAACATTTGTCATCAAAATAGTTAAAAGAAGTATACCTATAAGGAGGGTGTGGTAGTAATCTGTTTGGGATGATATGCAAAAAAATCAAGGGGAGAGAAAAAGAGGATTGTATTGAGAGAAATGTGAAGAGAGAGGTAAAATGAAGTAAATTATATCACAGAAAGAGGCATGAGGAAAAATCCATTACGATGGAGGGGAGGACAAGGGTGGTGATGGGTAATATTTAACCTCTATTATCATTGAAATTGACTCAGAGAGGCAATAACAGCCAGATTCTTTGGAGTATAGAATCCTATATTACCCTACAGAAAAATAGAAGGGGAATAAAAAATGGAGTGGTGAGGAGGAGAATAATATAAGGGAGGGGGAAGTTGGTAGTGACTAGAAGGCTCTATAGAGAAATAGGAGGGGAATAAGAAAGGTGATGGTGGAAAGGGGAGTAATAAAAGAGGGAAATAGAGGGGAGTGATAAAAGCAAACACTTGTGTGGAGGGATATAATGAAAGGGAAAAGTGCAATAAGGGGAAAGCAAGGTAGTGATCATAACTGTGAATGTAAATGGGATGAATACACCCATAAAACAGAAGTGGATAGCAGAGTGGATTAAAACTGGGAAAAACATTAATTGCTCCTGGTTAGGCTGAACTAGTGAATAGAAATTGATAGGCCTACCAAAATTAATTCAGTTATTCAGTGCCATACCAAGCAAACTACCAAAAAATATTTTATATAACTATGGAAGAACAAAAGGCAAAGAATATCACAGGAACTAATTTAAAATAAACACTGCCATCATTAAAGAGAATGAAAATGAGGAGACAACATATAAAATTTATGGGATAAAGCTAAAGCAGCACTTAGGGTGAATCAAGAATACTTTGAGACCAAAAACTTTAGCATAAGTCTTTGGCTAGAATTTGATCAGCCCCTGACCTGATCAAATTCAGAGTGAGATCAAAAGCTTACACACAAGCCTGAGGAAAGTCTTTAAGCTATCCTCATCTCAAGGATCAATTGAATCAGCATGGGAAGGGGGCTATCAGAACTCTCAGCCCTAAGATCATCAAGTAAACTAGTAACAATACAGAAAATAATCTGAAAATAGCATCAAGGAAGGACTGAAGTTTAAGAGGTATCCCAACTTCCCAGAAAATGGAGTCTACCTATAATTAGATAGAAGAAATGAACAAACAAAATAATGATTAGTATTTATTTAAAATCATCAACAACTATTATCTGCAATATGGGTAAGTTAGAAGACTTCCCAATAAGATCAAGAATGAAACAAGGAAGGCCATTTTCACCACTTTTATTTAATATTGCATTAGAAATGCTAGCTTTAGCAATTAGAAGAAAAATGTTTAAGGAATTAAAGTAGGCAATAAGGAAACTAAACTATTACTCTTTACAGATGATATTATGGTATACTTAGAAAGTTCTAGAAAGTCAACTAAAAAACTAGTTGAAACAATAATTTTAGCAAAATTGCAAGATATAAAATAAACCCTCACAAATCATCAGCATTTCTATATATTTCTAACAAAGTCCAGTAGCAAGTGTTGTAAAAAGAAATTCCAATAAAATCACTGTAGAGAATAAGAAATACTTGGGAATCTATTTAACAAGACAAACAAAGCAACTATATGAATACAATTACACAACACTTTTCACACAAAATAAAGTTAGATCAAAAACTGGGAAAAACATTAATTGCTCCTGGTTAGGCTGAACTAGTGAATAGAAATTGATAGGCCTACCAAAATTAATTCAGTTATTCAGTGCCATACCAAGCAAACTACCAAAAAATATTTTATATAACTATGGAAGAACAAAAGGCAAAGAATATCACAGGAACTAATTTAAAAAAAATGTGAAGGATGGTGGTGTAGTGGTACCAGATCTTAAATTGTACTGTAAAGCAGTAATATTACAATCTGGTATTGGCTAAGAAATAAAAGATCTTAAATTGTACTGTAAAGCAGTAATAGCACAATCTGGTATTGGCTAAAAAATAAAAGGGTGGATCAGTGGAATACAGCAGGGGTAAATGACCTCAGCAATACAGTGTTTGATAAATCCAAAGACCCTAGCTTTTGAAATAAGAACTCAGTATTTAACAAAAACTGCTGAGAAAATTGAAAAACAGCATGGCAAAAATTAGGTATAGATCAGTACCTCAAACATTATATCAAATTTGGCAAACCTATGATGCATGTTCCAGAGGGAGACACTCAGCACTTTCTGTGGGCAAGCATGTTTTCCTCCCATCACAGAATTACTAGAGTTGATTACTGGAAAGTTAGAGGGATGTAGGGTGGAGCTGCGCCCCTACCCGTCTCCATGCAAGTTGCAATTTGCACTTGGTCTCTAAAAGTTACACCATTACTGCCATATATCAAGATAAGATTAAAATCAATATATAGTTTAGACATATGGGATGATATAAATAAATTAGGGGAATATATAATAGTTTATCTGTCAAATGTGTGAAGAAGGGAAGAATTTATGACCAAACAGGAGATATAGAACATTACAAGATGTAAAATGAATGATTTGGATTATGTTAAATGAAAAAAGTTTTTCTATGAGCAAAACCAATGACATCGAGATTAGAAGAGGAAGAACAAATTGGAAAATTTTTTTCATAATGAATTTCTCTGATAAAGATCTCATTTCTCAAATATATGAAGAATTAAATCAAATTTATAAAAATTAAAGTCATTCCCCAATTGATAAATGGTCAAAGGATATGAATAGGCAATTTTCAGATTTGGAAATCAAAGCTATCAATAATCAGATGAAAAAATGTTCCAAATCCCTCTTTAAGAGAGAAATTTAAATTAAAACAACTCTGAGGAACCACCTCATACCTACCATATTGGTTAATGTGACCATAAAGGAAAATGACAAATGCTAGAAGGGCTATTGCAAAACCCGAACACTAAAGAATTGTTGATGGAGCTGTGAATTGAAGGGATTAAATTTATGGTTGGACCAAATATAAGAGAATGTGGCCACTGATTTTAAAATTAATATAGCTCAAGTCAAAATGACATTTTAGCAGCTTTATTTACAAAAAGAGGGAAAGAGTGAAAGCAGAGAAATGTAAAAGGGGGGTAAAGAAGATATCTAACCTAATACACTAAATATTTGCTCTGGTACCTGCCTCCACTCTTGGAGGGCTAGTTAACCCCTGAACCTGAGAACTTGGTGGTCAATTAAGCAAGGGTTTCATCCATGTGGCCTCCTCTGAGAGGGAGGTCTCTCAGGTGCTAATCTTTCCAGAAGCCAAGAAAGGAGGGTTATCTTTTTTCACTCATCTAATCCAAAGTCCAAAGGGAGAAGATCCAGGAGCAGTCTTTACAAAAGCAGTTCAAATTGCCAGCCCCAGATCCTTCACCCTGAAGATTCAGGCCAAAGACCTCAAAAGACTTCCTGACAGGAAGTTTAGGCCTCTTTTATGGACCTTTCTTTATGTAAATTTCTGTCCCTCTCCCCACTTTATGAGAACCAATTGCAGTCTTTAAATTTTCTTACCACTGTCCAGGGGACAATCAGTTGCTTCTGAAGGTGCATCTCACTTTAGTAAGTGGCTTGTGAATCTCCCCTATTTAGCATTAAGTAGGGGTGCCTTCGCTTTTGGTTGATTAAATTTAAAAGTAGGCCAAAGGAGAGTCAATCCCATCCTCACAATCCCCTCTGTGATCCTTTGGGAAACTAGTCTCCCCAATGGATAATTTAACATAATTATCTTATTCCTGTAAACATCTTCTAAATACAGGTGCATATAATATTGCACTTTCTAAGAGGAAACTACTATAGTTAGAGATAAGAGGGAAATAGAAGAGAGAGCAAGGAAAACCAATGTTTTCTATGTGCATTGACAAAAAAAAAACAATTGGGGGTAGTCCCCTTTGGCATAAAAGTTTACATTAAGAATATATGTGTTTAACCCTCTTCAGTTCAATCATTCAAACATTCCAAAGTTCATTCTGGATCTTCTGATTCAGGGTAGGTTTCTTTATGGCACTTTCTCTGAACAGTTCATTTTCTTGATTCAAGGAGTTAGCAAGTTCCTTTTCCTGAAATTTTTCTCCAACTAAAAATTTTAAATCTTGGATTTTATGAAAATTATACAATTTCCCCCTGAGGAGGGTATTGACCAACACCCAGATCAACTCAGAATACATGGTTGAGTTATGGGGTTTATAGATCATGTCAAAAGAAAATTAAAATCATAAAAAAGGAAAGACAAATAGAAGAAAAAAATTAATCTTTTGGAGAAAAGAAAAAATCAAAATCATAATCAAAATATCAGAATATATGTATATAAAAATTTTCTGAGTAAACAAGAATAAATCCATAACAGATTCTTAAATCAGGGTCCAATTAGAATGATTTCTGTCCCACAAGTCTTTAGTACAAATGTAGTAATACTGAATATTGCACTTACACATTGGCAGCCAAAACTATAGGAAGTTGCTATAACAAGACTAGATTTTTGTATAAAAGGGAAATATGTTTCCCTGGTCTGATTTTACATTAACTCTCAGGGATAGGGCAGCCAAGATGGTAGCCAAACTTAGGTACTTGTTGGAATGTGGCATGTGGGGAAGACCTGCATCTGATGTATATCAAACGGCTGCAACCTCAAACCTTCAACATGTCCTTTTTCTTGGTGCACATATCATCAATCCCACTGGGGTTGGTTGGTCTCCTTGACCTTGTGGTCATAGACACTGTGCAGATTAACTTTGTGCTTCCTTGGCACTGTGCAGTGGCTCTTTTGTGATCCCTTCTCCTGAAATCAGACAGAATCATTAGTCAAAGTCCCATAACATCTATCAATCATTGGCAGGTTTCCATAGTCTAAAGCTTTTGGATATGCATGGATATTAGTACAAATGGATATTTTTATTCTATTGCAAAATGAAAAAAGGTTAATGTTAATTATATGTACTTTAAGTACAAGAAATAAGAAAGGGAAAAAATCAGATATTCTATTAAAAAATTTAAAAAGCAATAATAAATAAAAATTCAGTAATTCAGTGTGTTCCCAAAACAGTGTCCACTTGTAAATGGACTTTTATCTCCAGTGCCTGTGACAGGATATAGTCAATCAGTTTCAATAGAAAGTACTCTTTTTACATGTGAGCAATAAATCCAAGAGTCCTTTTCTCAAAATTTTATAGCTGTTGGAATGGTTAACAGTACATGAAACAGATCTTCCCAGGCAGGCTGAGTTGCTCCAGTGTTCTGTAAATTCTTTATGAACACCTTGTCTCTTGGGTTCAGGTCATGAAGTGAAAAGTCTATAGGTTCTGCTTGTACTGCAGCTCTGGATTCATGGAGGTCATGCAATTTTTTCTGCAGTTCCTGTATATAGGAAACAATAGAAATATCCCCCCCCCAATAGTGATGTATATGCTAGAGATAAAGGCTTAGCCTATATGGGGGATGCCTAAAAAGCATTGCACATGGTGAGATGTGTAGATTTCCCCTGGGCCTGCTTCTCAGATAAAATAGAGCTAGAGCGAGAGCTTCAGGCCATTTTAAAAAAATCTCAGAGCCTAATTTGCCAAAAATTTTTTTTAAGTTTTTTTAAGTTTTAGTTTTAAGTTCTCTGTTCATTCTTTCAACTTGGCCTGAGCTCTGAGGATGATACAGTACATGGAATTTAGGAGTTATCCCCAAGCAGGAATAAATTTGGGACAGGACTGAATTGGTAAAAAGAGTTCCCATGTCTGAATCAATTCATGCTCACAGGCCAAAAAGAGGAATAATCTCTTTTAAGAGTACTCTGGCAACAAAAGTTGCTGTGACTCAGGCGGTAGGAAATACTTCTGGTCATCTGGTTAGGTGATCCATTATAACTAGACAAAATTTATAATGTCCAGCCTTTGACATTGTAATGAAATCAGTTTGCAGATTTTCAAAAGGTATGTAAGCCAAAGGACACACCCCAAATGCCTTGCCATGAAAGGCATATTGGTTTATGCTTGGCAAGTGGGGCAGGCTGCATACACTTTAGAGGCTATAGTAGTAATACCAGGGGCTATCCATCCTCTTTTAACAGTCTACAATGCCCTTTATAACAAATCAACCATTTTTATTCACTGATTGGCATATTTGGTGATAAAAAACTTCTAGGGAGCAAGGGTTTTCCTTCAGATGACACCCATACTCGCTTTTGATTGATTAGATTTAAAAGTAGGCAAGTGGAGAATCAATCCCACATTTACATCCAACCATTTTGGAGGGCAATTTGGAATTATGCTTCAAAGAGCTATAAAATAATGCCTATCCATTGATCCAGTAATATCACTACTAAGTCTGTAGCCCAGGGAGATTTAAAAAATGGGAAAGTTTATGGACAAAAATATTTTTAGCTACTCTTTTTGTGGTGGTAAAGAATTGAAGAAATACTCATGTTGATGACATCTTAGGTCTGTGGAAGTATCCAAATATTGAAAGAAACTTTATGTAATAGAATCTTGCATTTATAAATAAATTTAACTCATCAATTCCCACCTTGGCTATATAAATTACCTTTTGATAAATCTTCCTGCCTCAGGTCCTTCTAACTTAAGTCTATAGTTCATTCAGGAGGCAAAGTGGTTTTGCAAAGGGGAAGGTGTGATTATATCCCTTTCCTACTCATTAAACTCTGGTGGCTCCATATTACCTCCAGGCCCAAACCTAAATTCCTTTTGCATTGCGGTTCTTTACAGTTTTCAAACCCCTTTTAGCTGTCCGGGTCTATTAACACATTATTCCTTTTTACACAAAGAATAGTCTAGCTATACTTGTTGTGTGCAGATGCAAAGCATGGAATCCCTGCAAAGGTACAGGTAGAGCCTCACCCAGAATTCCAGGGGACCCCCCTGGAGAACTTTGGGTGAGGGGCAGTTGAGAAGGGTTGAAGAGAGTTAATTTGTGGGATTGGATGTGAGCAGATACTCTGCTTGTTTCTCCTGACTTGGGGTTTCTCCTGAGAAAACATTGTAGCTTAAGCCAGTAGTTTCTACTTATAGAGTTAGCCTATTTGTCATTTCTATTCTTCATTAATATAATTATATAATTATTTAGTAATTAGAGAGTAAGATATTTATCTATAGCAAGAGAGCCAGTTTTAGTTAAATGCTTCATCCCTCCAGGGAGGAGGGAGAAGGGGGCATCAATTTAACAGTTTAGGGTCACCTTTCATTTATCCTAAACCCTGGATTTATATAATTTTCCTTGTTAATTCCTAATATAACTTATTACCTTCAAAGCTGTGCCTGATAATTATTTGGAAGATACTTACAATTCAGTCTGAACTTCTAGATTGAATCCTGTTGGCTGCCAGGTTAAGATCTCCTCTGTCCTCAACAGTTAGATAAATAATTTCTATATATCTCCTCTAACTGACCTGAGAGGAATATAAATTCAAGAAAGAAACATTATTGGGGTTTCGGCCATAACAGAAACTCACCAGAAGAATCTTATTCCTGTCTTCATTATCAACTGAAGCAGAAGCAGTTAGAGGGGGAGGGGTTTGAGAACCAGGAGTGTTTTACCCCCTCCTTTCCTCACTGTAGCCTGTCAATCTCTGGCTCTTAACTTAAAGCAGCTATCTGGTCCTGAACATTTATCTGCTTCTCCAAACTATCTGTTATTATAATCATAACATACTGCATTTCGTACTATCTCTTACCTACAACAATCTATCTTCTGCTTCCATGATTTTTGTATAGGGCCGTGTTAGCAAACCTATGGCACATGTGCTAGAGCATGCTGGAGGGGTATGATCCATTCCCCCTCTCCATGTGGTCCTGAGGACATTTCTCACATGACCTGCCCCTCTGTCCAGCAGCCCAATGAAAGTGCTTCCTCCTTCCCCTGTCTAGGGGAAGGTGGGGGGCCCACATGCAGTGTCAGGGTGGCAGTTTGTGAACTTGGTGTCTATAAGGTTTTCCATCACAGGTATAGGCTGTCTCCTATGTATGAGAGTGCTCTCCTTCCTTATCTCTGTCTCTGGGAATCTCTGGCTTCTTTTATGACTCAGTATAAATGTCATCTTTCCTTGTTCCCTAAACTACTAGTGCTTCCTTCTTTTGGTGTCCTTCCTTCTGCCCTTTTAATATCTTGTACATGCTGTCTTTCACATTAAAATGTCCCCTCCTGAGGACAGAAACTCTTTCAACTTATTCACTCTATCTCTAGCACTTAGCTCAATGCCTGATACATAGTAGGTACTTCAATTCTTTTTTTTTATTTGTTTTTTTTTTCAGTTCCATGTAGAAACAATTTTTGACAATTGTTTTTTGACATTTTAGGATTCAGATTTTCTTCCCATCCCTCCTCACTCCCTCCCCAAGGTCATATATAGTATAATGTAGTGTATTCTAGTTAATCACTTACATTTTTGATCATTAATTGAAAATATTTTTATTTTATGGTAGAAAAATATATGCAAATACAATTTAAAAGTCACATTACATATTATTTACTTATAATATAGATTTTATTTAAATATTATTTGTATTTGGAATGCAGGCAATATAAAATATGTAATTTAAAATTAAGAATCTTAAAAGGAATAGAGAAATTGGCAGCTAGTTTTCCATTTTACATACAGAGACTATTTGGGTCTTGTTCTAACTCTATGATAAAAAAAAAGACAAAGGTCTTCCTAAAGTTTTTTTCTATTGAGATGATCCACCAAAGAAGTACCATCATTGCTTGCATACCAGTCCAACTAAGGAACTAGAAGCCTAAAAAGAAGACAGTAAGGAAAAGCTACTTAGAGAAGGATCTTCGAGATCACCCGTCCAAACCCCGTCAATTTATAGGTGAAGAAAATGAGGGCCAGTAGGGTGAGGTGATGCATTAGCAAATGCCTAGTTCTATTTGATAACAATTCTTGCTATGCTTTAATACCAAATGACATAAACAAGTACATAAAATCATACAAGATAATCTTTGATATGTGCAAAAATCTCAGAGAAGGCAGGTATAGCCTTTAGTAATGATATAATGGATTTTTGATTTATTGGAATATGTCTTCATAAAACATAATATAGTCAAGAGACCTTATAATCTAAAGCAAGCTCTTTCATTCTTAAAATATTGGGGATGATCATTATCAGAGAAATGAAGGAAATTGCAAAAGATATCTTTAGTAATATCTTCCTGTCTTCATATTCATTGATAGTATGGAAATAACATATTCCATTATCCAAATACAGTGTTTCCTAACCAGATAAAAATAATAGTCTACTGGGACAATGAAAATGACTGAGCATGGCTTAGGGACGATAGTGGGTTGGGATTTGGTGGGGGGGGATTGGGAAGATAGTGAAATTTAATGACCTCTAAAATAAGAGTGCTTCCCATACTCAAGTCTCTGATGCCAACATACTATTAGTGATTATGTCACTTTGTCAGTAATTAAAACTTGGATTTTAAAGTCCATGGAGGTCATGAAACTGACAGTGGCTCTAGGAATTACAAATCTATTATTATTGTTAATTTATTTCAAATGCTTTGGTTCACCTTGTTCATTCCTCGGGAAAAACACTTGGATTTTCTCTTTCCAAAAATGAGGTTAAGTCTCAGAACATGTTCATTTATTGAAGTGGTAAGCAACTGTAGCTGAATATCAGCCTTTTCATCACTGCTTTCCTGTACTGTGTGTAGCAATCCATGTATACATTAATTGTGATATTATTTTAAGAGTGCTCAAAGAATGACTCTTGTATTGCTTATGATTGATTTCTGTAACCTTGAGTTGAATTAAACCTCAACCGTGCCAAATTCCTAGCCCTTCTCTAAGGCTACACTCCGGAATACTGGTCAGTTATCTCAGGCTCCTTATTTTACCAAAAAATGAGCAATTGGTATCAAGACCTTAGGCCATATGGATTCCTGATCTAGATGTCTGCTCTATCTATTGCTTTAGGTTCCAACAGTTTGTATCTCGTGATGTTCATCTCACATCAGACCACTTGGCTCCCCCCTTTCCCCCATGTACGGTTGTAACCCCAATAAAAGTAGCTATATGACAGTTGAGAAAGAAGCTCTTGACCATCAGAGCTCTGAACCATCTAAGATCTTGACCACCAGAGCTTACTTGCTGTCTGTCTACCTTATGACAAAACTTTCTGTGACTATGTGTCTTTATTCTCGCCTTATGTTCTCTTTCCACTAGTTTTTAACCCGCTACCCATTTTCACTCAGTCCTTGGTTCCCCTTTCTGAGTGTCCAACCCTCTATGAATCTTCGTGGAGCTGCTGGATGGCTTCACTATGCGTAATCTGATGGAGAGACGTAGCTAAGGGAAGGGAGAAGCTTAGGTCTCATTCATGTCCTACACATAAACCCTCTCAGATCAGAATTCAGTGCCTACCAGAGTTGACCAGTTCCACATTTATTCTAAGTAAAGTCTTGGCTTCTTTTTCTTTATCATACCATCTGCTGAGTCCTTCATCCTTTCCAAGATCTCTTAATGAAATCATGCTAACTCATTAATTCCCACATACTTCATTCAGATGCTCATACCATACTCCCATGCTATTTTCCATTCCCAGTTCATTTTCCAAATAGTAAGATGAACAATAGGTCATGTTTTATTCCTACTCTTAAAAAAGGTCCAGGGGATAACTGGCATGGTAGAAATCTACATGTTCTTAAGTTTTGAAAGTGCAACCATTTCCTTTGGTTTGCATTCTCAATTTCAAGCAAAAGGAGCTTGATCAAAGCTTGGAGCCTGTGGCAAGCTTTATTTAAAACTGTGGGACAAGTGGCAGGAGCCAAATAGTAAGCAAAGATGCTTACTATTAAGAGATATTGTAAAATACAACCTTGAATTAATGCTCCTAAGTGTCTTGCAACTTACGGCCAAAATTAGTTTCCCAGGGCCATAGCTGAAAAAATAATTTAAATCTTTAGGACACAAGATGCTGGACTAATGGGCTCCTATTGAGATATGAAGGGCAGTTAAGATAGAGACTTGCAAAATGAATCATTACACATTTTAAGTAGAAACAGGGGATAAAATAGTAATAAAGTTTGATGATTTTCCATACCTTTGTTGTTTCCCTCTGTTCAGATACTCTGAGAATCAGTCCTCTAATTATCTGACAGTTGTGTTGCTTTTAGCACAGACTCTCTTTATGTCCATTTTCTCTAATTGTATTTCTTTTGCTACTTTTGTTTCTCTCAATGGCATTTATACCTAATCTATCAACACAAGCAGAATTGAATATGAACACTGAGAGTCCCAAGTATGGTGATTCCTTTGTGCTTCATGATGAAAAGAGTTTTTATTAAAACTTTGCAGGTCTTTTCCATCATCTGCCCTTCCAATTTCACCTTCATATGTTCTTAGAAAGATCTTGTATAGTTGGATCCCTTTCCAACCTTTCTTTAAACTGGATTTACTCTTTGCTAACTCATTCTTTTATGAAATTATTCTGCTCATAATCTTGAAGTAGGTTTCTGTCTAATAATTTTTTTAAATTTATATTCAAAATCATTGTTGGCCTTATGGTATTTTCTCCACTTAGCAAATAATTCAAGTATTTGCTGACATTCATTTTCTGTTGTTTTCTTTATTTCTTAATTATGATGATTTTTCACAAATAAAACTTCTTTTAAAATTGTAATAATTGGTATTAATAGCTTTTCACATATCATATTACACTTTAGCATTAATGACATTTAAATAGAATGAATTCAAACTTTCTCACATTGATATTTAAAATTGTTCTTTCTCCTAATTTTCTGTTAGTTTTCCAGTTGTAATCTTTATTCTAACAAGTATCCATTCTAACAATTGATTGAGAAATTATTCTGAGATTATATTAACTATTCATTTCGAGTATATTAAATTATAATCAAATTGTATTATAGAAATTATTCTCAAAAATTGAGAAAGAAAAGATGTTACCAGACTCCTTTTAGGAATCAAATATAGTTCTAATGATTATAGTTAGTAAGAATAAAATAAAGCAGACCTAGAGGCGGGAGGTCCTAGGTTCAAATCTGGCCTCAGACACTTCCCAGCTGTGTGACCTTGGGCAAACCACTTGACTCCCATTGCCCACCATTGCCACTCTTTCACCTTGGAGCCAATACACAGAAGTTAAGGGTTTAAAAGAAAAGAATAAAATATAGAATGAGGACTACAGACTAATATCTTCAATGAGAAGTCAAAATTATAAATAAAATCCTAGCAATTTATATTAAACATTCAATTTGGTCAAGTTGGAGTTATACCAGGGGCATAAAAAGTTCAAAATTAAGGAACCAATTTACATAATTAATATATTAAAAATAAAAACAACAAAAAACACATGAATATATCAATCTATACCAAAAAAAAAAACCCTGATATTATGTCATGCTCTCTTATGCTAAAAATCTTATTAAGTACTGGCAAACAAAGACAATTTGAATGTTATTTTAAAAGTATCTAAAATATAGAAAACTAAAGTTAACATCATATGAATTACAAAATACTATAAACTTTGCTAATAATCACAGAAAGAAAATAAGAATATGTGTTTTCTTTTCCCTCCTTTTTGACACAGTTTTCCAAATGGTTGCGCTAGCAGTATAATGAACAAAAGAAATTAAAGGCATAAAAAATAATTAAAGAGAAGATGAAGCTATCCATATTTTCATATGATGGAATACTGATTTATCTCTAGAGTATTAGAAATTCAGTGTAGAAACTAATTAAAATAATAGCTTTGTTAAAGCAAAAATTAACAAAATCAGTGTTTCTATTTAGCAATAAAAGTTAATCAGAAGAGATGAGAAATCTGAGAAAGGGCCATCCCATTCAAAATAAAGATCTACAAGTCTATCTACCAAGGTACATTTAATATCTATAAAATAAAATTATAAAATATTCCTTAAAGAAATAAAAGACAACAGCACTATTTAAACAATATCATATTCATCTCTGGGCAATGCCAATATCATAAAGATGATAACACTACCAAAATGAATTTACAGGTTAATATTATGCCAATCAAATTACTAATGGGATACTCTACAGAACTAGATAACAATAACAGAATTTAGGTGAAATAAAAAAAATAGGTTACCAAAAGAAATAATAATCAAAAGTAGGAAAGTGTTTCCAGACCTCAAACAGTATTATGCAGCAGTAATTATCCAAACTGCCTTGTTAATGGTTATAAAAATTTTTTAAATAGATCCATGGGACAAGAGAAGAAAGAATTGGAAATAACTGAAATTAGTGACTGCATCTGATAAAACTGAAAACACAAATTATTAAGGAAATAACTACTCATTTAACAATAAATGCTGGGAAAAGTAAAAAGTACTTTGAAAAAAATTAGGTTTAGATTTTTAAAAATGTGCAATATATGCCATAATAAATTCAAAATGGATACATGACCTGAACATTGAAGATCATACCATACAAAAAATTAGAAGAGAAACAGATCAGTTAGTTTTGCAGATGTAGTTAAGGAGTCAATTCTTAATATTAAAAAAAAAGGACAGAGGTAGTTACAAAAGATAAAATGGATATTTTTTATTATGCAAAACTGAAGAGCTTTTCAATAAATAAAATCAAAGCAACTAGGATAAGAATGGAAACAACTAACTTGGGAAATAATCTTTACATTATTACAAAGTATTTAGGGAATTAACAGGAATAGATAAAACAAAAGACCAAAAAATCAGTATATGAAAAAAACATTCTTAAAAGAAAAACTGCAACCACATGAAAAAAAATGTTCTAAATCATTGATAAGAAAATTAAAATAAAAATATCTGAAATTTTATCATGCACCCAATATATTGGCAAAGATGAAAAAAAAGAGTCAATATTAGAAGTGTATCTTCTTAGTATAGCTGTGAATTGGTACAATAATTTTTGTAATTACTTTGGAATTATGTTAAGAAAATGACAAATGTTAATTCCCTTTGACTCAAAGACTGTGCTGTTAGGCATATAATCCAAAATGAAATGTGACAAAAAGAAAGGTCCCATATTAAAAAAAAAGTAATCACAGTAGTAGTTTTCAAAGTAACAAATACTAAGATACAAAGTACATCATCAATTAGAGAATGACTAAATAAGTTATCGTTCATGAATGTTATGGGATATTATTGATCTGTAGGAAATGATGATCATGACAGATGCAGAAAAGAATGTGAAAACATGAACTGATAAGTGAGATGAGCAGGGTCAAGAATACAGCATACAGGGGGGGCAGCTAGGTGGCTCAGTGGATTGAGAGTCAGGTCTAGAGATGGGAGGTCCTGGGTTCAAATCTGGCCTCAGACATTTCCCAGCTTTGAAAAATGACCCTGGGCAAGCCACTTGACCCCCATTGCCCACCGTTACCACTCTTCCACCAAGGAGCCAATACACAGAAGGTAAGGGTTTAAAAATGTAAAAAGAAAGAAAAAAAAGAATACAGCATACACAATGACTATCACAATGCAAAAGGAATGTTTAACAATTCAACAATGAAAATGGAATGCTACAGTTATAATGACCCCAGTGAAAAGTTTTGAAATTGCACTCCCTTCCTTTGGAGATATGAAAAATGATGAGTGTAGAAAATTGCATATAATGCCAAACTTCTTAGATATGGTGATTAGTTTTTCTTAAATTTTAGAACTTGTTATTTGTTTATAAAATATAAAATATATTTGTTATATTTGTTATGTATAAAACTTATTTGTTATAAGTTTAAAACTTTATATTTGTTATATACTTATTATGGCTCTATGGAATGGGAAGGAAAGGAACAACATCATGAATTATAGGTCACATAAAACTCCAAACTATAAATAAAATGTACTTTAGAATATAATTAATTTATTTTTATCTTATTTGATATTTTCCTTATATAGAACCTTTCAGTTCTATCCTTGAAAAAAGTATTCACGATGTGTAGTTAAGCGACTCCTTTGTAGTCTTTAAGTCTTTGGTAATTCTAACTATTTTTAATTCATGTTTTTCATCACTCTGATGTACTCTCACCTTTGAAATGAAGTCATAAGTTAATAATAAGTTTTTACATAGCACTTACTATCTACAAGGAATTTGTGAAGTATTGAGGAAACAATGTAAAAAAAGAACAACATAATTCCTGTCCTCAAGGAGCTCATATGCTAATAGATTCCTAAGATTGAAAGGGAATTTTGATTTAATTTGGAGGGTCTTGTCAAGTTCTTTAGAGAATTTCTTTACCTCTATATACTTTGTGACAAATCCTCATTCGTAAATGACAATGACTTTGGTGGTCTTTTTCTCAAATCACTTTAATATGAGATGACCAAAGTTTCCATGAAATTATGCTTCTTGATGCTTTTAGGCATATGATAAAAACAACTTTGCTTTTACTTGCCTCTTCAAGGAGAACCCAAAAGGTATCTTTCCATTTAGTTACAACTTTCTTGTGTCATCTGTATTTTGCTTGTCATGAATTTCAGGGTTGGTACAATTCATTTCTTCCTAATAGTGTAGGAAATAAAGTGAATATAGAGTGATAAAATTAAAAATATCATGGTTTTAAAGGATTTATTGAAAGCCATTTAGAAAAATGAAGCCACGTGCCTGTTGAGTTATTTTAAAGGGATCTGCCATTTGCCTGCTCCTCCCATCCTTGCTGGGCTCCAGGATCACAAAAAAAAAAAAAAAAAGCAAGGGAGGAGTTACAGCCAACTATATAACAATAATGTGACCTTGTAAACATGGAGGCACAGGAGAGATTAAAGGGGTTTTGGGGAAAACTAAGGACTTATGGGTGATGAAGTCCAAGGTTCAAAAATCTCCATTTATACAATAGCATGTTTCATCATCAGTCATTTTGTGCATTCAACTTGGATTTAGAATTCTCCAAACTAAGTTCAGATTTATAAACAATTTAAAAAAGTAATTCTTAGGATAATATTTCCTGCTTTGTGCATTCTGTCACCATCACTACATATGTGGAAGGAGCCTACACATTATTGGGGGTCACTTTGCATTTTTCTTTTTTAATAGATTGCTCTGGACACATATTTCATCAAAAATTTCTACATTCATAGTAACATTCTACTTGGGAGAAAATCTACATTACAAATATATATGTAATTGGAGCAGAACAAATTCAAAATAAATAAAAGGTTGTTAATTAGCAGATATTGATGGAAAAGGAGAGTACTAACATCTGTGGGGATCAAGAAAGGGTTTAAGAAGAAGGAGGTCCTTGAATTTTTTCTGAAAAGAAGAGATGGTTTGTATAAGGTTGATTTGAAGTAAAGATGTGTTCTTCATAAAGACTTTATAAAGTCACAGGGGACTTAAAAAGTCACAGGGGATGGCCAGTGCAAAGACAGAGAGAGGGGAAATGGATTTTTATGTTAGAGGAATAATCAAAGAAGTTGGTGAAATTATTGCCCTGGCATGAAAACATCTAGAATATGCTTTTATTTCTTGACATCACATTCATGGAAATACTGACCATCATCTTCAGAAGACAGAGATTAAGATGGTAACTGAACAAAAAATTTTCTATATCAGGTGATGTCCATACTTGAGCACAGCTGTTGCTCCCCTCTCCTTTTCCTGGATTCTTTTTCTTCTGTAAGAAAAACATCCTCAATATCTTCAACAAATTTTAATTTGCTATGGCCTCCATCTCTTCATCATTCTGATTTCCCTCCTCTGGATATTCTCTAGTTTATCAATGCCTTTCTTTACTAGAAATTAGCCCAGTGTTTCAGATGAGTTCTGATGAGGGCATTACCACAATAGGCTTATCATTTAAGCTTGTAAGATTGTGTGGTGTGAAATTTGGTTGTCTTTACACATACAATCTATTAGAAATTGAAAATAGTATGATCAATCCTTACCTTGTCCCACTAGATACAGGGAAGATGTTAGCAGGCAAAGGTTTCCACAAAAAGGCACTCTTTGGGAGTGAGTATGTGAAAATAACAGGATTCTGTCATCCATGGCACAAACATCCAAAAAGAAAAAAAAGATGAGTGGGATAAAAATAATGAACATCCATGTCATTGTAAATTATTAATTTTCTGCCAGAAGATAGGAGTTTAAAAAAAGCAGCTGTTTATTCCTTTCATGAAAGGGGCCACTTCAACAATGGACTAAAGACGTGCCCATTGACTAGGCATAAGGAAGCAATATATTCAGGTTCCTAACACAAAATCCCCTCTTCCCCACCCTGTCCAGCTCCCCCATTGGGCCTTGACTTCCTATCTAAACATATTTGTTCTAACCTAGTTCAGGGTACAGAAGAAGTGTTATTTTAACATTTTTAAACAGTAAGGGGAGCAACTGAGGTATTTATTGCTCTTGAATCAGTGACCTTTCATCCTCTATCAGCTCCTTTCCTGGGGTTGTCCAAAATTTTTAGATAAATAATCAACAAAAGGTTTTTTGTTTTTTTTTTAATTTAAAAGAGGCTAGCCATCCTTTCCCCAATTAAGGTAATTGGATATTAGCTAGAGCTTTCATCTGGGGAATACTGAGGATGGATATAGGCCTAAATGTTTATTTTGAGAAACACTCATTTTATTTCACTCAGCTCTAAAGGAATTGAAAAAGATATATTAGCCAACCTGAGATCCAGAATCATTACTGGAAAGCCAATAGTTATCATTTTCATTCAAGACCTTGGCATAGAACTGAAAACTTCTCTAGAGAACACATACACTCCAAGAAAGCACATATATAGACATACCATGAAAGTTGTGCAAGAACAACATAACCTCACAGATGCCATTTTTCCAATATCACAAGTTCCCACTTTATGCTTTCTTTCTCTCTGCCAAAAATAATTAGTTAGGCAGCACTCTAAAGAGGCAATATTTGTCCTGGCCAGAGAGTCCTAATCCTTTCTGATCTTTTGTTTTGACTGCAAGCTGCCTTTGAAGACCTGAGAAGTTAAGACAATTCAGAGGCTATTCCCAAAGCCATTGCCTTGTTGTTCCTACAATTTAACTGTGCTGCTTACTTGCTGTGATTAAAGAAAATGGGGACATGTTTTAATATTTAAAAAAATAATAAATGAACATTTTAAATATATCAAAATGTTTCTGTTTCTGTATTTTTTTCTAATGGCAGAGCAATTCCATGTGCTACTTGTGAAGGGCTAAATTCCATCAGTGTTTAGAATATAAAATCTGCTGTACTTGGAACATGTAGGATGCACACTTTTTAAATACTGAGGGCATGGGTAATGCAATTTCATAACCTTGTCTTGGAAGAACAAATCCCATGTTCTGGCTCTGATTTCTTCTCTGAGACTATCTGGAATCTTGTAGAAATTCACTAGGTTCAATGATTATAAAAAGCAATGGGAGATCTCTGTTGGCAATTTATGATTTCCCTTTCTTGGATGAATGACTTAGATAAGACTTGAATTGTACTCTTTAGATCAATGATTCCCAAAGTGGGCGCCACTGCATCCTGGTGGGTACTGCAGCCATCCAGGAGGGTGGTGATGGCCACAGGTGCATTTATCTTTCCTATTAATTGCTATTAAAATTTTAAAAAAATGAAATTCCAGGGGTGCTAAGTAATAATTTTTCTGGAAAGGGGGCGGTAGGCCAAAAATGTTTGGGAACCACTGGTTTAGATTTTTGAAGCCTGAAGCATGTGTTCCTTCCTCTGGAACCAAAGCAAGTATATCCAGCTACCTCATCAATCAGATCAGGGGGAAGTTATCTGTTATATCTCTGATCACACCCATTACATTGTAGATGAGGAATCTAGAGACCCCAAACTTGTGGCCTGGTAGGATCTGATGAACCCCAAGTTTTAGATTTGGCTTGTGAGTTGGAGACCCCCAAAGCTTGTGCTTGTTCCCAGTTCCCCTGAGAATCCACCCTGAAGGGAATCTCAGACTAGTAGTTGTGGACTGAATAATGGACCCTAGTGTAAATGCTAATTATCCTTTTGTCTTAAGTAGTCTTCCCCACAGTATCAGAGACCATTTCCCTGGAAGACACACCTGGGCAGGGACCATCCTTTTAGTATTCATTGTAAGTAGCACCTTCCTTTACACCCTGGCCTCTGGCTATGATTCCTTTCCCAAGCTTGATTATATACTGTCAGTATAGTAATGTCAGTCATCTTTCCCTGCCCCTGGATCTTCCCAAATAGTATATAAGTTCCCCAATTTCTTTTGTTCCTTGGAGTAGTCATCTAGCAGAGTGGCACTCCCAGGGGGCAGGGACCTGAGCAAGCAGAGTTCAGTCCTTAGACTCTGCATAAGGTATTGCAGGCAACTCTGAGTAGAGGCCTACTCAGCCCTGTTACCCCTTTCCTTAATTAAAGAGTGGCTTTTATAACTATTTAATAGTTCTGTGTTTTTTTAAGTCGACAACATCATATTCCCATCAGAAAACAAAACGATAATTTGACAAGTAAGATATGAATATAGTTTTCTGAATTCTAGTGGGAAAAGGTTTAGGATTACCAGCATGGGGAATCTATTTTTTCCATATTCTCAAGACAAGAGTCAAAGGAATAAATTCTCAAGAAATCAATCAGTTTTATCTTTCAAGTGATCTAACTTTGATAAATGAATCTATGTAAAATGGTTGAATTTCCTCCTCCATTCTCCTCTGAGTAACATTTGTTTTGCTATGTTCTTTTTGCTCTGTTACAGTGTGATTATCAAGTTGCTCAACCAGAAAGGAACTGAGCATAGAAGTAGTCATTTCCAAGGAAGAGATGAGTTGCCCCTGACTTTACATTCTCTTCTTTCCCAAAAATACTCCTGTCTTCCTGCAAGTCAAATTAGAATGGACTTCTTTCTGTTCTCAACCTCAAAACACCCATGAGCTATTTCTTTCATAGTAGATCGAAAAGATAAGATCTTCCAGTTGCCATCCTTTCTTCTCAATCATGGCAGTCTCAATATATGAAGAAAATTAGAAAATCCAGTACCTGTTGTATGGGACAAATATCCCAAATAAGCCTTTAAGATAAGAGACAGTGTTCATCATGATGATTTTGAAAAAAACTAGAAAAGACCTACATGATCTAATGCAGAGTGAAATGAGCAGAAAGAGGAAAACATTATACACAGTAACTGCAATATTGTGGAATGATAAAACGTGATAGACTTTTCTACTAACAGGATTACAATGATCCAGTATAATTCTGAAGGACTTATGAAAAAGAAAGTTGCCAGGGTGATGGCAGGGACAGAGGAGAGAAGTAGGCATATTTGACAGACATTACAAAAGTCAAATTCACAAGCATGGAATTTGGAACTATGTCGCAAGAGCACTAAAAGACTGTCTGCCCTTGATCCAGTGATACCACTGCTGGGTTTGTATCCCAAAGAGATCATAGGGGAAAAGACTTGTACAAAAATATTTATAGCTGTGTTCTTTGTGGTGGCAAAAAACTGGAAAACGAGGATATGTCCTTCAATTGGGGAATGGCAGAACAAATTTGGTATCTGTTGGTGATGGAATATTAGTCAAAGGAATAATGAACTGGAGGAATTCCATGTGAACTGGAATGGCCTCCAGGAACTGATGATGAGTGAAAGGAGCAGAACCAGGAGACCATTATAGGCAAAGATGAATATACTGTGGTACAATAAAACATAATAGACTTCTCTACTAGCAGCAATCCAGGAAAACTATGAGAGACCTATGAGAAAGAAGGCTATCTACATTTAGGAGAAGAACTATAGGAGTAGAAACACAGAAGAAAAACAACTGTTTGAACACATGGGTTGATGGGGATTCTATTGGGGATGTAGATGCTAAACAATCATCTTAGTGCAACTATCGATAATATGGAAATAGGTCTTGATCAATGATACATGTAAAACCTAGTAAAATTGTGTGTTGGCTATAGGGGTGGGGGAGTTTGGGGAAGAGGGAAAGAACAAGAATCATGTAACCATGGGAAAATATTCTAAATAAAAATTTTAAAAAATTCACAAGCATGAGAATAACTTGGACGGGGGAATGAGATGTAGTGAGAAGTCTAGGATAATTTTAATTGTATACTTGAATGACTGGGAAGATGGTGTTGTCCTCTACAATAATAAGGAAGAGTTTAGGAGGAGAAAGGTAGTGAGTTCTGTTTTGGTCAAACCGTGTTTAAGATTTCAAGTGGACATTCATTTCAAGATGTCTGAAAGGAAGCTGGAGATGCAAGTTCAGATGCAATTAAAACCATGGGCGCTAATGAGATTACTAAGTAAAGTATAGAGGGAGAATAAAAGAGGATCCAGGACATAACTCTGAAAAATATCTATGGTGAGGTTTGATCTGAAGGAAGTTCCAGCAAGGGAGATAGAGGAGAGTTCAGATAGGTAGAAAAGAAAACCAAGAGGGAATGGTGCCCTGGAAATCTAAAGAGAAGAAATTATCAATGGAATAAAGTCATTAAGTATCAAAGAGAAGTTAAGGAAAATGAAATTTGAGAAAATGCCATTTGATTCAGCAACTAAGAGATCATTGATAATTTTGGAAAGAGTAGTTTTGATGTAATAATAACAGTGATAATAACTTTGGAAGGATGTTGTCCTCTTACTTGCACTGTCAGCTGAAGAACTTTATGAAATTCTACTTTTCCCTAAACATTTTGAGCTAATGTCAGAGGTGCTATACACTAAATAGCATGAGTTATTAATCTGTCATCATGAAGAAGCTGGCCACATAAGAATATGTAAGTTAAGATGGCCTTCATTTATTACTGAGGAGATTATTGAAGGAGCAGTCCCAGAGCCAGAAAACTTCCAGGAGACAAGACAATAAGGTGACTTCCTTATTGGGCCTTTATGAGGAAGACACAATTACTTGAGCACTTTTTATTTTACCTTCAACCCTGTACCCTCTGAAGTTTTCTGAGAAAAATTGGAATATCTGGGTTTATTTTTTAAAGTATTTTATTTTACCAATTACATGTAATAACAATTTTCCAAATAAGTTTTTTTTCTGAAATTATGAGATTCAAATTGTCTCCTTCCCTCCCTCCCCTCCCTCCTTGCAGAGATGGTAAACAATTTGATTTGGGTTATAAATATATTATCATGCAAAACCTATTTCCATATTATTCTTTGTTTTAAGAAAATACTCATATAAAATCAAAACACCTAAATAAAAACACAAACACTGTTTAATTTTCATCGAATCCAAGATTTAACTTTTTTTTTTTTTGAGAAAACATTTCAGGAAAGAAACTCTCTTTTCTTGAATGAAGAAAATGAATTATTTGGAGAAAATGCCATAAAGAAACCTCCGCTGCATCAAGAAAATCCAGAATGAACTTTGAGGTGAAACTGATTGAACTGAAGGGGGTCGAACACATTTATTCTGAATGAAAACTCTTATGCCAAAGGGAACTGCCCCCTAATTGTCTTTTTGTCCTTGCACTTAGCAAACTTTGGTTTTGCTCTCTCTTTCTCTCTCTCTCTCTCTCTCTCTCTCTCTCTCTCTCTCTCTCTCTCTCTCTCTCTCTTCTATTTCCCTCTTATCTCTATTGTATTTTCCTCATAGAAAGTGCAATATTGTATGCACCTTTAGTTAGGAGACTTTTTAGAGGGATAAGCTGATTATGTTAAATGATTAATTGGGGATATTAGTCTCCCAAAGGATCACAGGGGGAATTATGAATATGGGATTGACTTTCCCCTTCCCTATTTTTGAATTAATCAACCAAAGCTTGAACACCCCTAGTTGACACCAGGTGGGGGAGTTCACAAGCCACTTAGAGAGCTCTACTCTTTCAACTAAATCAGTCAGAAACTTGTGAATCCTTTGACCTTTATAGAATGAGAGGTGGAACCTACAAATGCAGCCCCCTTGGTAGTGCTAAGCAAGTTTAAAGACTGCAATTGGTCCTTGTAAAGTGGAGGAAGGGACAGGAAGGAACATAAAAAAGGACTATAAAAGATGATGAACTTCCTGTCCAAGAGGTCTTCATCCTGAATTTTTAGGTTGAAGGAGCTTGGACTGAGACTACGGCTCTTGGACTGCTTCTGGTAAGATGCTCTTGGATCTTCTCCCTTTGAATTTTCTCCTTGTGAGTGAAAACATGACCTTCCTTTCCTGGCTTCTGTAGAGATTAGTTCTGGAGAGATCTCTCTTTCTTGGATGAGGCCACATGGGTTGAACCTTTGCTTAATTCACCACCAACCCCAGGCTGAGGGGTTAAGGAGCCATGTGTGGGTTCAGCCAGGGACCAGAGCAATATTTAGGGTGATAAGCTAGTTTCTCACTCTACCCTCTTTCATGTTTCTCTACTTTCAGTCATTTCACCTCTTTGTAAATAAAGCTAGTGAAAGTCATTTTGACTTGGACTATATTAATTTAAAAATCAAAGACCACAGTATTATCTTAGAATTCTTATATATTTAGTCAGATACCTTAATTTAATTCCTTACAATACTAAAGTGAAAAATAATATTGTTTGCTCTGCATTCCAACTGCAACATTTCTTTCTCTGGAGGTGAATAGCATTCTTTGTCATATGTCCTTCAGAACTGTCCTGAATCATTGTATTGCTGAGATTAGATCTTTTACAGTTGATTATCCCACAATATTATTGTTACTGGGTAGAATAAATGATGTTTATTTCACTCTGCATCATTTTATGTAGGTTTTTCCAGCTCTTTCTGAAATCATCCTGTTCATCATTTTTCACAGCATAATACGATTACATCAATATCATATACCACAATTTTCTCAGCCATTTCCCAATTGATGGAGATCTACTTTATTTCCAATTCTTTCCCATAACAAAAAGGGCTACTATAAATATTTTCATGCAAGTAGGTCCTTTCTCATTTAAAAAAATCTCTTTGGGATACAGACCTTATAGTGGTATCACTGGATCAAAGGGTATGTACTGTTAGATAGCCCTTTGGGCATAGTTCTAAATTGCTCTTCAGAATGGTTGGATTGATTCTTACCTCCATCAAAAATACATTAGTGTTCCAATTTTGCCATATCCCCTCCAACATTTATCAATTTCCTTTATTGTCATATTGGCCATTCTGATAGATGTGAGGTGGTACCTCAGAGCTATTTTAACATATTTCTATAATCAACAGTCATTTAGAACATTTTTAATATGGTTATTGATAGCATTGACTTCTTCACCTAAAAACTGCTTGTTCATATACTTTGACTATTTGTCAGTTGGGGAATGGCTTGCTTACACATTTGATTCAATTCTCTATATATTTGAGAAATGAGACCTTTAGAGGAGAAGTTTGTTTTAAAAATTTTCCCCTAGTTTGTTGTTTCCCTTCTAGTCTTGGTTACATTGGTTTTGTTTTTACAAAAACTTTTCATTTAATATAGTTAAAATTATTTATTTTTTCTTCTAATATTCTATCTTCTAATAGGAAGTGAGATTTTGGTCTATACCTTATTTCTACAATACTATTTTCTAGTTTTCCCAGTAGTTTCTGTCATATAGTGATTTCTTATTCCAACTGCTGTGGTCTTTGAGTTACTTTTATTGCTAATCTATTCCATTGATCCACCATGGAATTTCTTAGCAAGTAGCAGATTGTTGTGATGATTACTGCTTTGTAGTACATTTTGAGTTCTGGTACTGCTAGGTAACCTTCCTTCACATTTTTTTTTCATAAATACCCTTGAAATACTTGATCTTTTTTTTTCCACATGGATTTTGTTAAAATTTTTTTCTATTTCTTCTATAAAGTACTTTTTGGGAGTTGGACTGGTACAACACTGAATAAGTAAATTAATTGTGGTAGAATTTTCATTTTCATTATACTAATTTGGTCTACCCACTTGTAATGAATATTTTTCTGATTGTTTAGATCTGACTTTATTTGTGTGAAAAGTATTTTGTAATTGTGTGTATATAATTCCTGAGTTTGTCTTTGCAAGTAGATTCCCAAGTATTTTAGACTATCTAAATTTATTTTAAGTGAGATTTCTCTTTTTATCTCTTGCTATTGGACTTTGTTGGGAATATATAGATATGCTGATGATTTATGTGGATTTATTTTGTATCCTGCAACTTTGTTAAAATTATTATTTATTTAAACAAGTTTTTAGTTGATTCTCTAGGATTCTTTAAGTATGCCATCATGTTATCTGCAAAGAGTGATAGTTTAGTTTTCTCATTTATCTACTTTAACTCCAATATCTTTCTCTTCTCTTATTGCTTAAGCTAGCATTTCTAGCACAATATTAAACAATAGTGTTGATAATGCGTACCCTTGTTTCATCTGTGATCTTATTGGGAAGACTTCTAATTTATCTCCATTGCAGATGGTAATTATAGATGGTTTTAGATAGATACAATTTATCATTTTGAGGAAAGGGCCATTAATTCCCAAGTTTTCTAGAGTTTTTGTAGGAATGAGTATTGTGTTTTATTGAAGGTTTTTTCTGCATTTTTTGAAATAATTGACTTCTGGGTTTCTTTTTAATGAAGTGAGAATCCTAGATAAAATAAATCCTTGAGATGGGTCTAGTTGCAGAATTTGATTCTATCTCTGCAGGGGATTTGTCTTTTAAACATATTTTGTTTGCGTCCCAACAAACCTTAACATGAGAATCAACATAGTATAATTAATTGAGAAATCTCCTTGGAACCCAAAAGAGGCAAATTCAAGTCTTGCTTCTGAACGATACCAGGTCTAGGAGCCTGGAAAAATTATTTAACCTATTAACTATATAACCAATTCTTTAAGCCTGTAAGTTGTAGATAAAGTGTCAACCTGAATTGGTATAAGGCAATCTTGGAGTTCCCTGTTCCATCATAAATTCTGTCCTTGTCCCTCTTACTCATGACAAGAACAACAATTAGAAAACCAGCATGGGTAATGAGAGAGTTGACTTGGATCTAAGAAGCAATGGGATCAGATCCTACCTCTGACACATACAGTTGTGTGAGCATATTCTCTAAGTGTATATGTTGCAGAGATGGTAATGACTTGCTTTTGTAAGTTCATTAAATCAATGAAATCATGTGTTTTATCTTGTCCATAATATTTTTTTTTAACCCTTGTACTTCGGTGTATTGTCTCATAGGTGGAAGATTGGTAAGGGTGGGCAATGGGGGTCAAGTGACTTGCCCAGGGTCACACAGCTGGGAAGTGGCTGAGGCCGGGTTTGAACCTAGGACCTCCTGTCTCTAGGCCTGACTCTCACTCCACTTAGCTACCCAGCTGCCCCCCTTGTCCATAATATTGATGACGATGATGATGATTATTAGAATTCATGTTAATAATTCAATACCACTACCAGAATTTACAGAAGTTTTCCTCAAGAAGTCTAGATTTATATGATCATTAGATAGAAACTATATAAAGGGGAAACATCATTGTAGTAAGTATACAAAATTTTCTTTTGCCAAATGTTTATCAAAACATCACTTATTGGGGAGAATTATATATCAGAAGCTCAATATGTTCTGCAAGAATTCTTTCCTGGTCCTCTTTAATGTTAATGACCTTTCTATGAGATTATATCCAAAGAAGTATTATATAGACACCGATATATTTCTATATTTATATCCATCTATTCACCCATCTCTCTATCATCTATCTTTTTCATCTCCTATTGATCTATAGCTGGTTTGTACATACTTGTTTGTATGTTGTTGCTTTCATTCAAGTATAAGCTCCTTATGAGCAAGGATTGCATTTTTACCTTTCTTTTTAACTCCAGCACTTAGCATAGTGCCTGGAATATTGTTTATACTCAATAAATGCTTGTTTATTTGATTTAAGGAACTCAACCAATATATTAACTGAGACCAGATCATTGTTATCCATTAAACTGCTGCCAATAATCACTCAGACCTAAAATTACCATATAAAAATTCATGCAGAACATTTAATAGGTGTTAACATGCCAAACATTCATGATTGCCTGGAACACTGCTTCCTGAAATTTGCCTACTTACTTCTCTGGTTTCCTTTAAGTTTCAACTAAAATCCTATTTATAGGAAGTCTTACTCAACCCCTCTTAATTCTAGTGCTTTCTTTCCTTTAATTTCCTAGTCATACTATATATAACTTGTTTGTATATATTTGCTTGTTGTCTCTCCAATTTAAATGTGAGCTCCTTGAGAATAGGGCTTGTCTTTTGCTTCCTTTTGTATCCCCAGTATTTAGAAAGTGTCTGGCACATATAAGCCTTTAGTAAGTTCTAATTAACTTCACTCATTGATTTTTGTTTTATGACTTTATAGTCTTAGAGAGGTATCTAAAGAGCACAAAGGTCATATAATTTGCCCAACATCACCCAGTCAGTGTGTGTGTGTGTCCAAGACAGAATTTTAGTCTGTAAGGACAAAAAATTGGTTTACCAAAATATTTATGAGTTAAAAAAGAAGATTGTGGTCACCAATTATAAAAAAAAAATTAACCCTTAAGTCAAAATGACTGGTAGCAGTTTTTATTTACAACAAAGTAGAGATATTAAAGTTGGAAACATGGGAAGGAGGTAGAGAATTATCTAGCTTACTACCCTAAGTGCTGCTCCAGTGAAGTCCAGGTCAGTACCCGGCAAAGGCTCCCTTATGTTTCAATCTCCATGTGGAAGTCCTGGTAGTGTCTTTAGCCAGAAATCCACCAACACAAGCCTCTTCCTTCAGCCTGAGTAACTCACCCAGCAAGCCTCTTCAGTGCAGAATGATTCAGCCTAGGATGAGTCCAGGAAAAGTGATTGGCTCCAATAGTCTCCCTTCAGCCAGGCTTACAAATGCAGAATGAATGAATGAGTCCTTGGACTTGGCCTTTTATACCCCCTTTTCCATGTCACTTTCTATCTCTTTCCCTCTTCACAGGAACCATTTGTAGCCTTTCAATTTGCCTAGCACTGCAGGGGGAGGGAAGGAAGGACAGTGGACTTTGGAGGTGTGAGCTTTCTCTAGTAAATGACTTGTGAACTCTTTTACTTAATGGCTAGCTAAGTGCTAAGTAGGGGCATTTTGAGTTCTTGATTTGATTAACTTAAAATAGACAAAGGGAGAATTAATTCTTTATTCACAAGTTCTTGCTTTTGAATTTTGAGCCCAGCCTTCTATTCATACCTCTATGTTGCCTATATGTACTGTAGGAACAAAGAATTTGAACAGTAACAATATCATTATTATTATCATATGAAATATTATATAATCATCATCCTTACTACAACCTCAGTATATTTGAAGAGAAAGATATTGAAGAAACTCTCTGAAAGAACAACTACTCATTTCAGTGATGTCCAATAGTTCAAAAGATGGATTCATGAGAATACCTCCTTTCTCTGCTTTTGAATTTTATTTCTTTCCATCAACAACTCTTAGCATACATCCTTCCCATTTCCAAGAAGACAAACTATTAAATTCTAAAATCCTTCAAATTTCTCTTTGTCCTCTCCTGCTTTGAACTGCTCAGTACCCCACAATTCTCTTCTTTATACAATCGCTGAGGAAGAAGTGGTCCTACTTCCTATTAAAGCTAATTCTTCCACATGTGATAATCATGTGCTGGTAAATGTTTAACAACCAACTCTCTGAAAAAAATATACTCAGGCTACTTTTGAAAATTTAATTTTCATTGTTAACATCTTCTTGACTACTTTCTTCAAAATAAATAATCAACAAAACAACAAATCAATCCTTATATTTTTCAGCATCTTCTGATTTCTGAGATGCAGATGCTTCAGCAAAAATATTAACAATAGGTTCAAGTTTGTGTTGGTTCCAGCATAACCCTGAATCTGAGATCCCTTATAGCACTGATTCTATAATCTTATTAATAGATTATAATTTATACACTAACATAAATGTTCTATTGAAGATTTTAGCTTAAAGGATCTACTATTTTCCATCAACATGACAGAAATATTAACTGAATTCATCTGGTCTGATCCCATGGTTGAAGGTCTTCTACCTATTGTTTATGCAAAATGACTAATTCAAGAAATTTCATATAATGGCATTTAACTAATACTTATTTTGTGGAGGGGGAAGGCATTCAGTTTATTGCATCACAATAAATTGTTATTCATCAGGTAGGATCTTAATGTATCTATAATCTATGGTTTTTCAAAGTTTCCCCTTCAAAAGATGAAAAGACTTGCTTTGGTCACTCAGTTAACAAGAACCAGAGTCAGGATTTGAACACAGTCCTTTCTAACTCCAAGTTCAGTACTCTAACCAATATATTTACTTTAGATCTCTTAGAAATACGGTCAGGTGATGACAATAAGTTGGAAGAATCTGGTGTACTCTTTTGACTTCTACTGGAGAATCTGTAAGAAAAAGAAAAAACTCCATTCATAAATAAACATTAAATGCTTATTATATGCACATTTCTCATGTGGGGAAAGATTTCAAGGAAATGGTCACAATAGCAGGTTGTACACTCGTATAAAGAATAATTAGCAAATTTTAGAATTAGTAGGTTGTTTCAGTAATGATCAGAGAAGAAGGAAACGAACAAAAATTAAACATTGGTCTAGTTTGAGTATTTTCCTTTTTTTCTCCCCTCATAGTATCTTGGATTTAGATTCAAAAAGGACAGTAGAGGCCAGGTAGTTCAAAATCCTTATTTCATATCTGAGGAAATTGAGGCTCAGAGAGTTTAAGTCACTTGCCCAAAGTTACATAAGTAGTGAGTAATCAACCTAGAATTCTAACCTAACTTCTTTTATTCAAAGCTTAGCACTCATCCCACCATACCACGTTGTCTCATACTCAAGTGAAGCACTTTCCTTTCCCTTCACTCTAATTGGCCTCCATTTGCTTGTAGTCAGAATATCCTCCCTTCCCAATACACATCTGTTTCCCTGGTTAATACTCCTGGTATTCTGGAAAACCCATTGGAAAAGAGTTCCTGGGAAATGACTCTTCTTGCACTTTCTACTGTGACCACTGGGTGGAGCCAAATGGTTAAGTGTAAATGAAGATGAAAACTTCACTGGAAATATTCAAACAAATGGTCCCTATTTTGTCTTCCCTTGCCCTAGGACAACTTAGTAGTTATGGAGTTCAAATTATGTGGCACAGATGAAACTAAAAGGGGAAGTTAACAATCAGCAACTAAGGACTTTGCTCTTATTTCAATTCAATGAGCATTCATGAAGTCTTTATGTATTATGCCAAGTTCTGGAGGTCTTGGGGATACCGAGCAAAATGAACCATACTATATTATCAAATAACTTAAATTCAAACAGGGGGATACAACAGGTATACCAAGAAAGTAAATATAAGTTATATGCAGAGTAAATATGAAGTAATTTTGATGAAGGAAACCTAACAACTGGATGGATTCATAAAAGACTTGTGTAGTAGAGAGAATTTGAGCTCAGCCTTAAAAGGCCCTGGGCATCCCAAGTGGGGAAGATGTGAAGATGGGATTAAATCTACCCTGCCCATTTTTAGATTTAATTTCCCAAAGCTTACACACCTGACTTAAATCCTTAAATTGCAGAGGTCTATAAACCCATGTGTGCAATAGTGGGTGATGAATCTGAATTGACTAACTGCTCCCTCGGCAGTCCTAAGCAAAGCCTTTGTTATAATTGATACATGTAAAATGGGAGGAAGACACAGGAAGTGATGAAAAGAATAGTCTTTATAAATTGCAAGAACTTCCCGGGATGTTCTCTTTGGCCTTGAACCCTGGAGGAGCTCTGGCTCAGGACCTTAGATTGCTTTATACATCTCCTTAGAACTACCACATGGGTGAGTGAAAAAGGCTGACTTTCTTCCTTAGTTTCCCCAGAGGTATGGAGAGCCTCTGGAGAGGTCCTTAGTCTGGGAGGAGTCCTTGTGGCAAAACACTTGTTAAATGACCTTTAGGATCTCTGACTGGGGTCTCTGGAGCCTGCCAAAGTAAAGCCAGGGCTTGAGCACATAGTCTTGCTTATTAAGCTAGATCACTCACTCTGCCCTCTTCTCATTTCTTCACTTTTACTCTTTCCCTATATTTTATAAATAAATTAATAAAAAATCATTTGGAATTAATTAATTAAATTCATGGTGACCACTCTATTAAATATTCAGTCCAAACATAATTTTACCCTTTATAAAGATGAGAAAAGAGTTCCAGGAGTGGAACAGACAGCCTATACAAAGGCATGGCAGTAGGAAATACTTAGCAGTTAATAGGGCATATGCTTCTGTTGATTAGGAGAGGGTAAAATGTAAGCGATACATATTTTAGAGTTCTTTGCAAGAGATATCATTGAATCCCTAGAACTGGATGATATTAACACGTAGACTCTCAAGAAAGAAGAGGACTGATGGTAGTAGAATCTTGGGATATCCACAAACAGGAGGTAGGACTTGAGTGACAATCCACAAAAGGAGATGTAGAAGGAATAATCAGACAGCTAAGAGAGTAATCAGAAGAGAATAGTGTAACACAACCCAAGGGAAGAAGGTATCAGCAAGGTTTGAGGGCTGAATCAAACTGCTTCAGGGAGGTCAAGAAAGCTGAGAACTAGAAAAAAAAATATTGGTTTTAGAAGCTGAGGTCCTAATAATAACTTTGATATCTTTTGTGGTTTTTATTTTAAGATTCAATGGATTTGCCATAATTGTACCTTGGTTAGATCTCTGGGGTTCTTTGTGGATAATTTGGCAAATCTAGAAAATAAAGTTCATTGTAACACCTTCCTGAAGAGAGGGACTGGACTTCATGGCCTCTGTAATTGTCTTTCAAAAATATAAGAATTCATGAAATCACTTTGATTTCATTAGGACCATACTGAAATTATTTTTATCTTTTTTAATTATGGATGATGGCATGATTTAAGAACATTGCCAAACTAAAGGAAACTAAAAGGAAATTGACCAAAGTATAATGGGAGACCGTAGACCATGGTACATGAGTATTGGTTGAAATAAGTAGGGATGCTTAGCTGGGATAGAACACATATTGTGTTTTCAGATATTTAAAATACTACCATATGGAAGAGGGAAGACTTATTCTGATTGTTCCCCAAAATCAAAACTAAGAGAAAGAGGTAGAAGTTTCCAAAAGGCAGATTGATGATGCTTATGATAATGATGGCATCATTTTTATATAAAAATGCTTTAAGATTCAGAAAATATAATGCATTGTGATTTCATTTCACAAGAGTCCTGTGATGTAGGTGATAGTATTTCTCCAGTTCTACACATGAGGACACAGAGGTTGAGAAGAGATTGAGTGATTTGTCCAACCTTACAAAGCTAATGAGACAAGATTCAGATACTGTGAATAAATATTAATATCAAATAAAAAGATAAACAAGATACTTTTTTTTATAAACCGAATAGTCTATCCATTTTGCCATCTTTTAAAAAAAAACACCTTACTTTACATCTTAGAATAAATACTGTGTATTGGTTCTAAGGCAGAAGAGAAGTGGCAACCATTTTGAACTCTTGCTGGGCTCTCAAAGAAGGAATTGCTTCTCAGCTGCTGATTGAATTATATGACAGTTGTTGAGAAGGTAGGATGGTACTTTGGGAAATAATATCAAACTTGAAACTACTTTTACCACTAAACCTTGGAGATATTAAGACATTTGAGATTTGCTTATGTGATGTGAAGCAAGTCACGGGACCTCTCTGGTCTCAATGCCCTCATATGTAAACTAACAGTTACCCTAGATGACTTGTGAGCTCTCTTCCAACTTTAAATTTTGTGGATCCTTTCAACTTCCTCCAAAATCTAAACTTTTGTGGTTCTTTCAAATGTCCATCTGAGATCTATTTGACCAAGTCCCATGTGTTTGGTGCTGTGGTGGCTACTAGACAGGATACGAGGAATAATTCAATCTGGTCCCATTCAATAAGCATGTACTAAGTATAAAATAACATAATAATTATGGAAAGATGAAGATACAAAAAATGTTGTTCATCCCTTAAGGAGCCTATATTGATTCTATTGAGGAGTTACAATAAAGACCCAAAGTATAGGCCAGAAAAATTGATCAGATAATAAGACTTGGTGCTGTTCCTCATGAAGTCAAAAAATTCAGTCATAGTTCATTTATGTTAACTACAACTTGATGTGGGAAGGGAAGAGAACTAATTAACAAAGATGTGAGATCCCCAATATTTGAATCTTGGTGTTAAATATTACCCCCTTTAAATTACTTTTTGTAGATGTAAATTTTTATGTCTAGAAGTTCTGTTTTTTTTTATTTACTCCTTTGGAGTAATGCAAAAATGCACACACTTTTCATTCCTGAAGCTAGGACTCCATGCCTATCTCCAAAAATGAGAGGTCAATAAATAAATTAGCCATGTGGAGAATGCCCCTTCTCATCCAAAATGGACACATAAGAATGTCTCTTCAAAGATATAGGCTCCAGGACCATGAAAATGAATAAAGTTTCATAAAAACAAATAAATACCATAAAAGAAAATTTAAACCTAACCTCTGTCCATCAGAGTCCTATGGTGCATAGACGCTGGAAGCAAGAAAATCTAGAAGAATGAAGAATTTCAGAGCCCACATGAGGAAGCAAGACCTCTTTTCCTATGAAAAGAAAATTTATTTTTATTTGCTGATTACCTTTTCTGCTTACAGTACTTACTCAAACAACAGACCTAATGCCAAAATATTCAAAAGCCAAGAAGAACAAACCTCCTACTTGGAGAACTTGAGGACTTCAATGTCCATAATCCTTCAAGGCAGCATTGCACAGTAATTAGCATTTTACTTGGAATTAGAAAATCTGAGTTTGGACCCACTTATACTACTTATGTCCTCAATTGACCATGAGTGAGTGATTTTATCTGCTAGTCCACAGTTTTCTTATCTATAAAATGAAGAGTTGACCTAGGTGTTCTCCAGGATCCTTCCCAGACTTAAATCTATGATTCTTTTGCTTGAGGACTAGATTATTACACTAAAAAATAAAAATAAAAAAAAAGCTTTTGAAGAAATTTTGTTGCCGATATGTGTTTTTCTTAAGGGCTGACTTTCTTTTTTCTTTTTTTTTTTTTTCTTTTTCCTAACAGAGATAGATTTGGGTAGACAACTTACCTATCCAGAAAGCATTTGCTGTTAAACAGTGAAAGAGTAAAAGATAAGACAACTTGAGCCTTTTTCTAGCTTCTCATTTTTGGCATTCAGTCATTTTCAGTCATGTTGGCCTCTTCATGACTCGATATGGGATTTTTTTAGCAAAGATACTGCAGTGTTTGGTCATTTCCAGCTCATTTTATCCATAAGGAGCTGAGGCAAAAAGTTTAAGTGACTTGCCCAGGATCGCTCAGGTAGTGTCTGAGGCCAGAATTGTTGAACTCAGGAAGATGAGTCCTCCTGATTCTATGCCGAGCAATCTATCCACTATGGCGCCTATCTTCTCAAACTCTCCCAATTCATAGTTGCTTTGTATGTCTATATACAAGTAAATATGAGTTGATATCATTCTATTTTTAACAGAGTTTGAAATGTACAGAGAGGAAGATTGAGCATTTTTAGAATAATCTGAGAAGTCTTCATGGAGGAGGAAGTAGGATAGTAGATATTTGTAACTCTTATCATTCTGAGTGCTAAGAAGTATTTAATAAGTACTCTTAGTAGATGCTAATAAAGGGTGAGAAGAATATTTATCCATTCAACCCAAAATTGAGGCTATACAACCTGCCCTTCTCCAGGCCACTGGAAATTTAAGGGTATATATTCCCATTAATCACCAAACAAGAGCAATCCAAACTCCTACTTCAGATCTGACTTCTCAGCAGAGAGCTGGGTTATGGCCTCTGGGAAGCTCCAGAGTAAGCTAATTTTTTTCTATCTCCAAATTGAAAACAGCTTGAATTCTCTAATGCCTTTGTCATTTACTAAGGCAGATGGAAGCTAAAGAAGGCAAGTCTTGGGAAAAAAGAAAAAGAGAAAGGATTAACTTGTGAAGAGTGGTTGTAGGCCTGAAGGTATTCAATAATATATCTGGATGTCTTCAACAGGGCCCTCACCTTGAGTCTCATTACTACAGGCTCTAAACTTATAAAAGACAAAGATGACATGACAGTATCTTCTTCACTGGGCTAACTTATGAAAACAAATCTATTACATAGGAAAGAGGAAAACATGTATCAAGGATACAGAACAAATCATGACTTTTGTCCACAGCAGGAATGTTGATGCAGTTGGTTAAATCATAGAGGTCGAGAAGGGAGGGAAATGAGGGAGAAAAATCATTTGTTAGCTTCCCTGTCATTTGAATAGGGGTTTTCGTGTCAAAAAGCTATATGGCATTCTATTTTCCCCTTGTATTGGCTGGGTGAAGTACAATTTGGGAGTTCTTGAGCTATTTGAAGGATCTGATTCTCATCATTTCATAAACTTGGAATTTGTATTTCCCTACTTCCATTTTGTGGCTTAGAAAGAGATAAAGAACTTTGGGAAAATGAAAAATTCTAATGAAAATTCTCACACTTTTTGCTTGTAGACTGTAAGATCATTGAGGGCAGAAACTATTTTCTGGGTTGTCTTTGTATCCTCAGTCCCTGGGACTGTTCTTGACACATTTTATAGACATTTAACTTAGAGATGTTACTACTAGGCATTTATCCCCAAAGAAATCATAGACAGAAAGATCTAGTCGACACTAAAATATTCTTTGTTGCTGTACAATCATGTCTGATTCTTAATGACTCTGGAGACTATAGCACACCAATATTTTATAGGGTTTTCTTGGCAAAGATACTGGAGTAGTTTTTCATTTCCTGCTCCAGTGGATTAAGGCAAACAGAGATGAAGCGACTTGCCCAGGATTGCCCAGCTAATAAGTGTTTGAGGCCAGATTTGAACTTGGATCTTCCTGACTCCAGACCCAACACTCTATCATCTGAACTACTTAGATGTCCCTAAAATATTCATAACAGCATGTTTTATGGTTTTAAAAAACTGGATATACCATCAATTTGTAAATGGTTAAACGTACTGTGTTTAATTAGTGTTAATGGAAAATTACTGTGTTCCAAGGAACAATAAATATGGAGAATTCAAATAAGCATGTGCATATTTTTGAGCTATTGTGAAGTGAAATAACATGCCCAAGAAGAGGAATGTTTTCCTCCTAACTTTTCACCATATATTGTGAGCATTGAGAGCAGAGATTGCCTTTTAAAAATGTATTAATTGGTTTGTTACCTTAAAATTGCCAGTTAACTCTCTTCCTCTCTCCTTTTCCCCCACTAGAGTTAGTAAAGAGAGATATACCTCTGCCTAAAGTTTAGGAATTTTCTTAATTGGGGGCTCTGAGCTTTTGTGATTGTATTACTAATTTTTAGTTTAATGTAAACACCATAAATCAGTTGAGGAGGGGATTACAGAGAACAGAGAAGCCATTTTTATTGTCTTTTTTTAAAATAAGCTAATTGTTGCAGTATGGTAAGGCTAAATAAATTTCCAGAGAAAATATAGAGAAGAGAAGGCACCAACTACACCCAGTACAGAAACATAAATAACAACCAATACCATATTAAAGAAAAAAGAAACAGACCAAAAGACAAAAGATCCCAACAGAGTTTGATTGCTTTGGGGGTGGGAGCAACTTTAGCTTGGAAGCAGGATGTTTCAGTCTGACTTTGGGAGGCTGAGGCTAAAATTATTTCACATGGAAATATTATTAATAAATAATATAATTCAATATTAATTTCCCTCTAGCTCCCGTATAGGAAAGCAAATAGTTTCAAGATCTTCTGACTTTCTATTGGATTTCGTATCAGAGCCCACTAGTAATATTTATTTATGCTGAAGAGGAAAGTATACTTAAATGTTTTCTTATTTCTTCTTGTATTTATTGTTCTACCATTATGCAATCAAATTGCAAAGATAACAGCAAAAACAACTCACACTACCCAGACTCAATACTTGGATCAAGTTGGAGCACATTGTTCACTGGGTATGGACAAAACACTCACACTTCCTTAAATCAATCAAATACACTTTAATGAGATAAGATGAGAATTTTGTTCTAATTGGGTTAGGGATTTGGTAACACTCTATGGATGCCATATACAATGAGAAACCTACTTTAGACCTCAAGAAATTAAAGTAAATGGAAAAGAGAAAGTGTTTCAGCTGAATGTCTCAGAAGAAATTGGTTGCCAGGAGAAGCAAATTTCAAAGTCTCAATCTCATCACAACCTCTTAGTCAGAGGAGTACCAGGCAAATTTTGAGGGTTTGAAGTATCTTTTTATTTCCCATCTTCCCATTTTAATCCATGTGACTCTCATGTCCCACAAAATTTTGTCCTGAGCCCTCTTCTCTTCTCCCTCCACTTTACCTCAGTTGGTTGATCTCTTCCATGGGTCCAGTTATTATCTATCTCCATGCAGATGATTCTCAGATCTACATATCCAGCCATAATCTATCCCCTGAGCTGAGCCCCTACGCTAACTACCTTTCAGATATCTCACATCATATGTGTTGTAGACATCTGAAACCGAACATGCTAAAAGCAGAATTTATTCTATTTTCCCTCAAAATTAACATTTTCTCAAGTTTAAAAATACTTTTGAGGGACAATTTATCTTCAGAGTCACATAGGCTTATAAACTTGGCTTAATCTTTAACTCACTATATTCACCCCCCATATATATAACCAGTTATTAGATCTCTATGTTTTTATTTTCTAACATCTCTCTTATATGGGCCCTTCTTTCCACTCACAGCCACAACCTGTTCTCTCACCCTTGTTCACCCATATTGTTGCAATGACCTTGTAATTGGTCTTCTCATCTCAAGTTTCTCTTCACTCCAATATATCTTTTTTTTGAATTGCAAAGAGCTTATCCCAAAGCATATCTTCCCAGCATCACCCCATCCCTCCTTACTCTCAATAAAATCCAGGGTCTTCCCTTTTACTCCCACTATTAAAGATATGTTCCTCTGGCATTTAAAGCCCTAAAAACTTGGGGTTTTCCAACATTTATGATCTTATACTTAACTCTTTTCCACATACTCCATACAAATTCACACTTATCTCTTTGCTATTACTCACACTCCACATTCCGTCTCTGAATTTCATGCTTGACATGTGGTCTCTCATACCTATAATGCTCTTCCTGCTATTTTCCATCTATTAATTAACATAGTTTTCTTTAATAATTTCTTCAAATTCCATCTTTTAATAGAGGACTTTCCCAGTTTGCCCAGTTGCTAGTATTTTTTCCTCTTTGTTTACCTTTAATTTTCACTGTATATATCTTTTATATAATTATTAAATTTCACAACTGATGCCTTCCCACTCTCCTGGAATGTGAGATCCTTAAAGTCAGGAACTCTTTTTTTTTCTTTTCTCAGCACTAAGCAGAGTGCAGGAAACATTGTAAGCTCCTAATAAATTAAAATTGAATTACTGACCATGAAAAAAAATCCTCATTGAGCCTCAGTTTACTTATATGAAATGAAAGAATTGAACTATATTTGACATTTGATTCCTTTTAACTCTAAATCTCTGATTCTCTGATTTTTCTTTTAAAGAAATAATTCATGGAGGTTAAATGAATTGTCCAATGTCATCTTCAAATGTTTACCCTGCTTTATCCTTGTGCACTGGCTTGTATATTCAAACTTTTACCTCTTCGATCATCAGGCATTATGATTTGTAACTAGAGAGTGTTCTACAGGCAATCAATTTATTTCTAATTGAGTAGCAAGTCAGTATGCCATTTCAATTTAGTCTGTCACCTCTGTAAGTAGTAGATAGCACCTCAGCTGTTCTTCTGAGGACCATTTAAAATGCAATCATTTTTAGAATTAACCACATTTAATTCCTCAAACACCTCTATCCTCTTTCTTTGCCAAGTTATTGTTGTCAGCTTGGTGCAAAGAGCTCTGCCCCATGATTCATTAAAATGATGTAGACTATACAAAGCTTAATGCTGTCCCATCAAGAAGAATTTGCTGCTTATTGTTTCTCAGCACAGCCTTAGAGAGATCTACTGCCTAAACAACCTGACTATATTTAGAGGGTTCTTAGTAAGACCAGATTTTACCCAATTTATTTTTGTTTCTATGTGATGGGCTTTTTTATCATGTCTTTTTTCTCTTTCGAAAGGAAGGTAATGGAAATTTCAAGTATACATTATTCCTTTAGACTCTACAAATTCACTTGTCCTAAAATGATCCATTAACCTATACTAGGATGTTTTTTAAAGAGAAAAGATAGATTTCATTCCATGTCTCTCAGGAAATGCCCTTTGAGTTCATTTTATACTATATGGTGTTTTTGCAGGCACATTTTCAGATGTTAGTGGGTAGAATTACCTTGCCATAACTTTTTTCCAAAAACATGTTCACTCTAAACCTCTAATTAATTCATAAAAGTCACATGGCCAACCTCTGCATCTAACCACTGAAAGGAAAAGTTTACATCTTATTCTAAATGCAAGAGAATCACTTTAACTTCTTGACCAGGGAAATGCCATGGTCAGAATTGTTTTTTGCAATCTATTTTCAGATTTTATGGAGACTGTATTTGAAAGGGGAGAGGATGATTACACAGAGAACAATTAGGAAAATAACTCATAAATTCATGCAAGATGTGATAGGGCCCAAATTAGAATGGCTGTGGCATGAATAGAGAGCCAACAACATATGCAACAGAATGGGAATAAAGGGAGCATCAACAATTGATGAATGATTGGCTTTGGGAAATAAACATGAGTCAAAGGTTCAGCTTGATTCTTTAATTAGAAGCTCCAAGAGTGGTGATGCCTTTTGTAGGAAAGAGTTAAGAAGAGGAGTTTTCTCCTAAGAAAATTATAGACACAAAATATATTTATACGTGCTATAATTATAGATGTGGAAAAAATTGGGAACAAATATATGTCCAGCGATTGTAGAATGAATGAGAAAACTACTATGTGATCATAGCAGAATATTTTCTATGTATGAAAAATGTAGACAATTCAGTGATGAACTCATGCAATGCAAGGAGAGCAGAACAGAAAAGATGATAACCATAGGGGCTTAATATAATGTGAATGAAAACAAGTACTTAAAGATAGCAGGACTCACATTAAACACAATGGCTAGTGTTTACAGAGGATAAACATATGTCCTTCCTTTCCATTAACACATAATGAAATACAAGAGTGGAAAATGTTGCCTACTTTCAATCCCAATCATTAAATTAAACAGTTTTGTTAAAAGGTTGTTTTTTTAAGGGAAGGTATTATGTGTATGTGCTAATTGGGGATGTAATTGAGAAATAACCTGTCAAAACAAAATATACTAATTAAAAGAACCAATTTAATGGTAAAAAATATTACTCTATAGGAAAATCAAAACCTTCAGGATGTATGTAATAGGCCATTTGCACAATATTTTCCCCTTCCCCTTGAGTTTCAAAACTTTATAAGGGATTTTCAAGAGGAATGTTGATCTATTGCTGGTGTCAGTGACCAACTTTATGATATGAGTGATAATTCAGGCTCCTTTCCGTTTCCTCCTTTTCTATATTACTTCTGCCAGGCTTCTAAATATAAACAACCTCATATTCTCTGGGGTCTAAAAGAAACTTGATTATGGCATATAGATTTTAAAATTTTTTATTACATCAGAGGGGTAATTTGGGGTATGGAGAGTTATGGCATGGTACAGTTAACAAATCAATGGTCTAGACCAGCGATGGAGAAGATTTTAGAGACCAAGTGCCTAAACTGCAGCCCTCACACTAGTTGTGAGTACACCTCCATCTTACCCTAGGCAGGGGAGGGAGGGAGGAAGCATTCCAATTGGGCTGCTGGGCAGAAGGGCAGCTGAAGTGAGAAATGCACTCCAAGCACTGTGGAGAAGGGGAGAGGAGGAAATGGGGAGGGAAGTAGCCCCTCAGGCATGCATGGCATCAGTTCCCTAAAATGTGTCTAGGTCAATGGAGTATCAATGAGAGTTAATATCAGGCTTCCCCAGGTTTATAAAAGGAGTCGAATGGAAAAATCCTTCGTGTGTGTATGTATATATGTATGTGTGTGTGTGTCCATACATGTAGTAGATAAAAGAGTTTCTTTTCTAGATTAAAGATCAGATGACATTTATTGGCTTACTATAATATCATGAAATAAAGGGCACCATGAGAAACTGAATGGTTCCACAGCCTAGAATTGTGACTTATTTTGTATTGGGATTAACAAGTGACACTGAAGGAGGATCTAATTCTGAAGTCCAAGGTCCATTGCCTACATATTTCTGCCTTCCAATCCAGGAGACAGACCACTTAATCTTTCTCAGAGCGGTTTACTCTTGAAGACAATTACTGAATAACTGTCTTATTATGTTTATCTTGAAGTGTTTAAATGATATCTTATTACTCTATTGGTGGGGCTAATTAGAAAGTCCTTTCCACCCCACAGTATGTTCATAGTACCTTAGATCTAGAGCTAAAAGGGATATTGTAAGACAATGAATCCAAACCCTACTCATTTTATAGATAAACAAATAGGTTTGGTGCAGGTGATGTGACTTGGTCAAAGTCATATAGGGAGGGACAGTGGATAGAGAGCCAGCCAGACCTGGAGATGGGAGGTCCTAGGTTCAGATCTGGCCTATGACCATTCCTAGCTGTGTGACCCTGGACAAGTCACTTAACCTAGCTCCTTCTGCTCTTCTGCTTTGGAACTGATACTTGTATCAATTCTAAGACAGAAGGTAACAAGTAAAAACAGACATACAGGTCGTAAGCCACCTTTGATTTTGGAGTCTACGAATCTTTCCACTAAACTATTCTGCTTCAATAGTGATAAATTTCATTTTATATACACACATATTAATGGGTCTTTTAGAAATCATGAAAAAGACAACATTAATCATTATACTTTAATTGATTTCAAACAACTATATTGTGCAAGGTACTTTAATAGATACATGGGAAGTAGATACATGGGAGAAACAAAGATGAGTTAGGAATAGTTCCTTCTATCCAGACCACAAAATAATTGACAAGAATACGGACAAATTTTCACCCATTTGGAACACAAGGTCAAATCTAATAAGTACAAGATTAAGGTACAAATTCTATTAAGGTACAGATGAAGGAGATTTTATATCTAGTTGAGATCAAGTCAGGTTTCCTTGGTGACATGGCTTTGAAAATGGACCTTGAATGATGAGTTTGATTTAAATAGATGGGCATGGAAGCAAAAGAAGGTTAGGTAAATGGAATACTGCATGTAGCTATAAATAAAAGAAAGAAAAAAATGATGAAAATATTCTCCCAACAAGAAATATTACTCTCATCTTCTGAATTACCTATTTTCTTTCTCTTTTATGGTTATTTTCTATTTCTAGTTGTTATTGTAGTTTTTGTTTTTCCTACCTATTAGATTGTAAGCTCCTTGATGACATGGACCATTTCTTACACATATTCATATTCCCTATATTATCAGTCAATATATTCCAGGAAAAAAAATCTTAAGATCATTTAGTTTAGTTCTCTCATTTTGCCACAGTTCTAGTTTAAGTTCTTCCATAAAAGATCGAATAATTCCATTGACAAGTTCCTAGATATTAGAATAGAGTCTTCTTAACTGGCCTTTATTTTCCTTCTCCCACATTTTTTTCTCATTACCACCAAGCCCAAGTCTACTAATCAACTTAGATCATCATCTCAACTATTCTCTGAAACCTTCCATTTCCATTGCTGCCTCCAAGGCTTTGCTCTAGTAGTCTTCCTCAGCTTCCCACTCCACCCCACCCTAAGTTGACATCCCTTCCACTCTCAATATCTGTCCCTGATAAAAATGAAAATAAACATCATACAGAGGTCAGTGGAGGAGGGACATCAGGGTACAGTATATAACGAATGTTGAACTTCTGTTTGTTTGTTTTTTAACCCTTACTTTCCACCTTAGAATCAATACTGTATATTGGTTCCAAGGCAGAAGAGCAGTAAGGGCTAGGCAATGGGGATTAAGTGACTTTCCCAGGGTCACATGGCTAGGAAGTGTCTGAGGCCAGATTTGAACCTAAGAATTCCCATCTTTAGGCCTAGCTCTCAATCCACTGAGCCATCCAGCTGTCCCCCAATGATGAACTTTGAAGTAGAGTAATAGGAGGATGTCAATTGGTAAGGAAAGAGAAGCTGGTCACATGGTACCAGCTATCTAGCCAGAGTTATCCACTGATGCCCTTTCAATTTCACAAGGAAATAAAGGAGGCTTCCACCTTACTAAGTAGACTTCTAGGGCAAGAAGAGCCCCAAATGGGCCAGGATAGATAGGTTTTAATCCATATTACTGGAGGAGTTATCCAAATTGATATGCTCAAATACATCTTTAAGCATATCAATATGTCTCTTTCCTTACAGAAAAGCATTGGGTATTTTCTATTTCTACTCTCAGTTCTATACCCAGAGAAGAGAATTAGGAAAATTAGGGAAACTGTTATGGATCTTTTGAGACATTTTGTTTCTGACATGAAAATATTCCAACTGGTATAGATGACACACTGTGTGATGCCATCAGGAAAGAAACTGATATCTGTTGGTGATATCAGTAATAAGTATGAAGGAGGTTTTCTAGACACAGCTCAGTTATCATCACAAATCAGCCTCCAGAGACTTGTAGAATGAAAATGGCAAGAATTCTCTTTTCAAGTGCTTGTCAAGGAAGGAACATCAGCATTCCATAAAACATACAAGGCTTCAGTTATTCAGATATAATGCATTATGAAAATCACTTAATTCTCTTTCATGGAAATCAGTATTTACAGTGACAGGAGTAAAACTGGTTCTTTAGAATTCCAAATATGTAAGCCTTCTTTGTAGAAGTGAAATTGAAAATGTTTGACTGACACATAAGACTTATTTATTCTGTCTTTAACTATGAGAGGAGTCTAGGACTTGCTGTGGAAAGATTATAGCAGCTATTTTCTTTGAGAAACTGTGGATGATCAATAGCCTTCGCAAAAAATAATTATAATTAAAATGCTAATCATCATTTGAGTCTTGTTTTCAAGGTTGCAAAATGTCTTAAATACATTTGTTTCATAATATGGATTAAGTGGAAATGAACCACCAGATGGAGTCAAAGACTGGAGTTCAAGTCCTGGCTCCCCCATTTCATAGTTTTGTGTGTTTGAGCAAATGATTGCTTCTGGAATCTCAGTTTTCTTATCTATAAAATGGAGACCTGCAGTGATTCCTGATTGCCTCTAAAGTAGAATATAGACTCCTCCCCAAGTCACTATAACCCTTCATAATCTGACATTAATGCCATACATAGGGTTTTCTTGGTTAAGATAGAGTGCTTTCCCATTTCCTTCTCCAGTAGATTAAGGTAAACTGAGGTGAAATCACTTGCTCAGGGTCATAAAGCCCGTGTGGGTTATATTTGTCTGAGGCTGTATTTGAACTCAGTTCTTTTTGACTCCAGACCCAGCACTCTATTTACTGAGTCCCCTAGTTTTATCTATCTACCTGAAGGATAATTAGGCACAATGAGTCTGGGAAGATAAAATGTAGTCAGTCAGAAGAGATTGCAGGAATCTCCTTTAGCCCATATCCAGAAGAAAGTTCCCAGAATCAGGAAAATAGGAATCCAAAGCCAGTTTTAGACATTCCCTAACTATGTGACCCTGGGGAAATCATTTAACATCTTTATCTCAATTTCCTTATCTGTTAAGAGAGGTTAAATAATAGCACTTATTTCTCACAGTAGTCATGAAGATGCAATAAGGTAATATTTTTAAAATCTTTGTAAAACACAAAGTGTTCTATAAATGCTAGTAATATCATTATTCTAAAATTTTCCTAGTAGTCAATATTCCCCTTTCCTATTATATATTAATAATTACAGGTTAAGTCTCCCAACTCACCTAACTCTATAACATTTAGTCTTAGATAGTTGCTAAGCTTAGGTTTAGATCAGTGGTTCCCAAAATTTTTTGGCTTACCACCCCCTTTCCAGAAAAAAATTATTACTTAGCCCCCTGGAAACTAATTTTTTTTTAAATTTTAATAGCAATTAATAGGAAAGATAAATGCACCTGTGGCCATCACTGCCTTCCTGGATCGCTGCAGCACCCACCAGGGGGCGGTAGTGCCCACTTTGGGAATCACTGGTTTAGATAGCTGCTTGGGACACTGAGAGGCTAAATGACTTGATCAGGCTTACCAGGGCAGTATATATCAGAGGAGCAATGTCAACTCATATATTTGTGATATTGAAGTTGGCTCTCTATTCCCATTCTATTTATTAAAAAAAAGTTTTTTTTTTTCTTTTTTTCTGTAATATAAATCTATTACTTGGAATTCTGTCCTTGGGGGCCAAAGAAAATGATCTCAGTTCATCTCTGTATGACAGACTTTTAAGCCTGGAGATACTCATCATCACCAAGTTATTTTAATTTGCATTTATCTAATTCTTAGTGATTTAGCACAATTTTGCGTATGGCTATTATTAGCTTGAATTTCTCCATCTGAAAACTACTTATTCATGCTTTCATGTCAAAATCACATATCAATTTGGAGGATGTCTTGATATACAGTACAAGCTGTTGCTCTCTACCCACTTTCTGTTATACTGTTTTCCAGTATGCCCAAAAGTTTTGGATGAATGATGACTTTTTGCCACAATGACTGGTATTTGGGGTTCTACCAAACATACTTATTTGCTTCTATATATTGTATACCTAATCTGTTCTAAGGATAAATCTTTCTATTGTCTTATCTAGATTTAAATTGTTGTGATGTATAGTGTGGAATGTCATATTGTCAGGCATTCTTCTAAGTTTTGCCTCTTAATTTTCTTAATATTCTTAACTTTTCTGTTGCTCTGGATGCATTTTGTATTTTTTCTAGCTCTATGAAGTAATTACTTGGTAGTTTGATTGGTGTGGCACTGAAAATGTAAATGAAATTCTTCAACATTATCATTTTTATTATATTAGCAACATCTATTCATGAGCAATTGACATTTCTCCAATTATTTAGATCTGTATATTTATTTGCATAAGGACCTTTTTGTAATTGTGTTCAATTATAATTTTACTCATGTCTTTGCAGGTAAACTCCCAAGTATTTTATACTATGTATAGTTATTTTATTTTTGATATTTTATTTTCCCCAAATTACATATAAAAACGATTTGAACATTTTAAAAAAGTTTGAATACCAAATTCCCTCCCTCCTCCCTCTATTCTCCCCTTGTTGTGATGGTAAGCAATCTGATGTAGATTTTACATATGAAAACATGTAAAATATTTTTCCTTATTAATCCTCTTGTGGAAGAAAATTCAAGTAAAAAATGAAGAAAGAAAATAAAACATAGTATTCTTTGGTCTGTACAATAATCAGATTCCACCAGTTCGTTCTTTGGTAGCAGTTGACATTTTTTATTAAGACCTTTAGGATTGTTTTGGATTATTATTTGGTTATGAGTAAATTATTCACAGTTGTTCATTGTATATTATTGCTGTTATTGTTTACAGTGTTCTCCTAGTTCTGCTTATTTCACTTCGTATCTATTTGTGTAAGTCTTTCCAGGGTTTTCTGAAATCCTGTTCATCCTTTATACCACCACTTACCCAGCCATTCTCAAATTGATGGGTAGCTGCTCAGTTTCCAATTATTTTCTACCACAGAAAGAGCTACTATAATTTTTTTTAATGTATAAGTCCTTTTCCTTCCTTTTAAATATCTGTTTGGAATACAGACCTAGTAATGATACTGCTGGGTCAAAGGGTATATGTTTTTGTTTTTTTTTTAAACCCTTGTATTCGGTGTATTGTCTCATAGGTGGAAGATTGGTAAGGGTAGGCAATGGGGGTCAAGTGACTTGCCCAGGGTGACACAGCTGGGAAGTGGCTGAGGCCGGGTTTGAACCTAGGACCTCCTGTCTCTAGGCCTGACTCTCACTCCACTGAGCTACCCAGCTGCCCCCCAAAGGGTATATGTTTTGTAGTTCTTTGGGCATAGATTCAAATTGCTCATAAAATGGTTGAATCATTTCACATTTCTCCAAACAATGTAATGGTGTCTCAATTTTCCCATATTGCCTTCAACTTTTGTCATTTTCCTTTTCTGTCATAATAGGCAATCTTATAGGTATGGCGTAGCACTGCTGAGTTGTTTTGCTTCACATTTCTCTAATTAGTAGTGATTTAGAGCATTTTTTTAAACCCTCACCTTGGGTCTTGGAGTCAATAGTGTGTTAAGTGACTTGCCCAGGGTCATACAGCTAGTGTCTGAGCTCAGATTTGAACCTAGGACCACCAGTCTCTAGGCCTGGCTCTCAATGTACTGAGCTACCCAGCTGCCCCTAGAGTGTTTTTTCATGGCTATAGATAGTTTTAATTACTTTGAGAACTGCCTTTGACTATTTATTAATTGGAAAATGGCATATTCTTGTGCATTTAACTCATTTCTCTATGTATTTGATAAATGAGGCTTTTATTAGAGAGAAATTTTTTTCACCATTATGATCACTGTGTATTACCCTCCATCTTATTTCCTCCTCTGTTTATCCTACTCTCACTTATTTCATGCTATCCATTCTCTAAACTGCTTTGCTTCTAACTACATACTCCTTCAATTTGCATCTCCTTCTATCTTCACCCTCTCTTATCCCCTTCCTCTCCTACTTTATTTTCTGGCAAGATAGATTTCTACATCCAATTGAATATGTATTTATTAGCTCTTTGAGCTAATTCCAAGGAGAGTAAGGTTTAAGTACTGCCTTCCCCAAAGCCCTCATCTTTTCCTCCACTGTAAAAGCCTCTTCTTCACTCATTTTATATGAGATAATTTATCCCATTTTACCTCTCCTTTCTCCCATCTCCCAATGAATTCTTCTTTCTCACTCCTTAATTTTATTTTTTAGATATGCCAGCATATTTGGCTCATACCCTTGTCACCTGTCTATGTATGCTCTTTTTAACTGCCTTAATAATGATATGGTTCTTAGGAGTTACAAGTATCATTTTCCAATGTATTTTAGTTGTTTTAAATGAAAACTTTCTTTCTATCTCTTCTTGCTGAATATTTTTGAGCTTTGAAGGAATACTGATTTATATCACTTTATTTTATATCTTACAATCAAGTTGAAGTTTTAACTGTTCCAACTAGTTTTTTAATTGATTCACTAGGGTTTTCTAAGTAAATCCTTATCTTATCTGCAAAAAGGCTCTTTTGTTTCCTCTTTGCTTTTATGTTTACCATCATTCTCTTTTTCTTCTCTTACTGCTATGCCTAGCATTTCTAGCACTGTAGTGGTGATATTTAAGCATCCTTCCTTTATAATCAATCTTATTGGAAAGCACTCTGTAGGATCCCCGTTAAAAATAATGTTAGCTCTCGGTTTTAGATAGACACTACTTATTATATTAAGGAAATATCCACTGATTCTTATATGGGGAGGCACATGTGTGTGTTTTATAGGAATACATGCTGAATCCTATCAAAATATTGATATAATGATATAATTTTTATTAGCAATAGATGAATAGATTTTTCCTGCATTCCTAATATAAATCTAGACTGATTATCTTTTATTATCTTTGGGATAATTCTTTTTAAATTTTAACATTTATAATTTTTTTTAAGTTTTGGATCAATATTCATTAGGGATATTGTCTATAGTTTTCTTTCTCAGTAAATATTAAGAGTATATTTTATAGACTGTATTTCATAGAAGAAATTTGTTAGGACCTCTTAATTTCATATTTTTCTCAAATCATTTGATAATGAAATAATTTATTCCTTAAATTAATGATAAAATACAATTTTAAGTACATCTGTTCTTAACTCCTCCTTTCTGGGAAGTTCATTTGTGGGTGATAGAATTATTGAAATATTTTAATTCTGGTTCTGTTAATCTGAGCAATTTACATTTTTGTAAATATTCATCCACTTGATTTAGACTATCAGTTTTATTGACATACAATTGGGCACAATGACTACTAAAAATTCCTTTTATTTCTTCTTCACTGTTTGCAAATTCATCTATTTTTCATTTTTGATGTTGGTAATTTAGTTTTCCTCTTTAAATAATCATGTTAGCTAATGGCTTATGTATTTGAATTTAAAAATAAACTTCTAGTTTTATTAATTTAATAGTTCAAATTTATTCAATTAATCTAATAATTCAATTTTGTTGATGTCTCCTTTAGATATCATTTTCTTTTACTTACTATTCTTTGGGCTTAAGTGATTTAATTTCTAATTAATATTTATCTTTGCTTAAGACTTTATTGAATATAATATTTATTAAATTATGATAAATAAAAACTTGTAATATTTTGGCTTTTCTGCACTTGCTTGTGAGTCTTTTGATATCCTGATACATGATCTATAAACTGCACAGGTAAGAAATAGGTGATCTTCTTTCAGTTTCCATTGAATGTTTCCCAGATAGTTATTTTATCTACCTTTTCTAAAATTCTATATAACCATTTAATTGCTTTGTCATTTGGGGTTTAAAATTAACTAGGTCTGAGAGGGGTAATTGGCATTCATCACTATAATGGTTTTACTATTTCTCCCTTTAATTTAAATTTTTCTTTAAGAATTTAGAGGCTTAGCCATTTGGTACACATATGTTTAGTATTGGCATTTATTCTTTGTCTTTGGTGCATTTCAGCAAAATGTTATTTCCCTGTCTATTTCTTTTAGTTAGAATTATTTTTGCTCTTGCTTTGTCTAATATTATGATTGCATACAATGTCTTTTTAAATTTAGTTAAAGCAATAGATTCTCTTACAGCTGAATGAGCTCTCTGTCTTTCTACTTTGTCTTTCCTTCAAAAAAAGTTGTTTGATTTTGGTTATGTCTGTGGTGAAAATTGGTTGACTTGTATAAGCATTTCATGTTCACCATTTCATCCTTTTTCAGGAATAGAACCTATAATTAATATCCCTACTTCCTTAGTCAGCATTCCTTATTAGATAATCTAGAAAATATATATTTTTTTAATTTTACTGATTCTATAGATAGCAGGGAAGTCTCTAGTTGTATCATATTGATTCTTTACCTGAAATTTGTCGCAGTTTGCCTCAGTTTCATTTTAATCACTATAGCTACTTGCAATATTTTTTCTTGGGCTAAGGAGCTCAAGATTTTGACTATAATATTACTGCAAGTTTTAATTTTTTAGTTTCCTTTAGGAATCAGTAGATTCTTTTAGGTTCTGATTTGTTTTCTTGTTCTAACAGATTTAGGTAGTTTTCTTTTATGATTTCTTGAAATATGATGTCGAGACTTATATTTGTTCATGGGTTTTATAGAGTCTAATAATGCTTTAGCTATTTTTATTTGATCTGTTTTCCAGGTTAGTTGCATTCTCTTATTTTTTTCAGTTTTTATACTTTATTTTAGCATTTCTTGATGTCTCATAGAGTCTTTTGATCCTATTTGGTTAATTCTTGTTTTTAGGGAGTTATTTTCTCAGGTAAGGTTTATATCACTTATTTCAAACTATTATTTCTTTTTTCCATATCATTTTTTCTTCACCCTCATTTCTTTTCCCATGCCCTTTCTTAATTTGATTTAAAAAATGTTTTAACTCTTGCTTAAATTCTTACTTTAGTTTTCATAGGAATTCCTGTTGGATTTGTGTTCAAGCTACATTTTTATTTTAGGCTTTATACAAGTCTTTGAGTTATTATTTCTTCTGGGTTTATTTTGTGAGCTTTTCTGTTGCCAACATAATTCTTCAAGGAAGGATGACCTTTTTTGTTTGCTTATTCTTCCAGCCTACTTCTGGAATTCGAATTTCATATTATGTCTGGAGGGATGTCTGGGCTGAGCTTCTGTCCTCTGGGACCCTTCTGCTACTTTTCTGGGGCATGGAATGTTCTTCCAAGATTCTCTGGGTTAGCTCAGTCTAGAGACTTGCAAACTCTCAGTGCTCCCAAAGTTATAAACCTGGGCTTTTTGTTTAGATCATATTTGTTTATTGTCCTTTTGGTCTGCAAATTTTTGACCTATGCTAGTACTCACAAGACATATGTTAGTATGTCCCTCAATAAGAGTTTCACCAGACTGCTGTAGGACTCATCTGCTATTAGTGTTCAGGAGAGGCTCTGCAGAAACAGAGACTAAACTGAAAGCTTCCCTTTTATTCTGAGACTTCTGATCTAATTATTCCCATGAGTCCTTCAGCTTGGGCTAGAGGCCAGAACTGAGTTTCTGCTCTGATTCTGGAGTCTAGGGCTCATAGGTACCCTTTGCTTATGAATTTGTTCCTCATTTGATACATGGCCAGGAATCTTGACTATGACTACTTCTAAAGATATTAATGGTAATAATAGTAATAGGTAACATGTATACAATCCCTACTATGTACTAAACACTTTTTACAAATATCTCACTTAATAGGCATAGGGAATGATCATAATTAAATGAGCATGAATGTGTGTCATGGTCAGGTCTGCATTTTAGGTACCTGATGTTGGCAATTTTGTTTAAGATGGATTGCAGAGGGCAGAATTTGGAGGCAGAGAGACAAATTGGGAGATTTTTAACGTGGTCTAGGAGAAAGGGGATGAGAATCTAAAGTAGGATGTGGTTGTGTGGGTGCGAAAAATGGAAAGAATCAAATGATTTTATATCGCTAGAAACAAGACTTGTCAACTAATCCCATATGGCAGGGTAGGGAAGAGGAAGGAATGCTCTCAACAGTTGTCAAACTTTGTGACTGGAAGGAAGGTAGCTTTCTCGCAAAAAAAGAAAGAAAGAAATAGAAAGAAAGAAAGGGAAAAAAAGAAAAAAAGGGGGATTTAAGAACAGAAGCTTAGCCAGCCAAATCTCTAGCCTGGGATCTTGACAGCATCTGGGTTTTTCTGACTCTGAGGCCAGCCTTTTATCCACAACTTCAAATAGTCTTAAAGAAACATTATTTAGGATTTACTTCAATACTATACTCTTAAGAGTTGTCCCTCAGTTTTGACATTTTTTAAATGAGTCTTCCTGCTCTACCAAGTTTTCAAGGTTGTTGTGGGGATCAAAGGAGATAACAGGCTATAGAACTAGAAGGACCTCTAAGCTTATTTTTCCATTTTATAAGGCCCAGGGAAATTAAGTAACCTATTTAGTATCATAAAAATAGAATATAGCAGAAGCAGCATCCAAACCAAGATCCTTTGATCATAGGGCCAGGACTTTTCCTAGTATTATCATGATGCCTCTGTTGTAGACACATGAAGACAATGTAATATTGCTAATGTAATGTTGTTTTAAGAATAATAGCTCATGTTTATATCATTCTCCAAAAGTTAGGAAGATGCTTTCTCTATATTAAAATAGTTAATCTTGCAATACCTCTTTAAGATAGGTGGTGTTACCATCTACCTCTTACAATTGAGGAAAATGAAGCTTATAGACATGAAGTCATTTTCCCAAGAGACTTGACACGGCTAGCAAGTATTAGAGGGAGAATTTGAACTCAGGCATTCTAGACTCTAAATTTGGTGTTTATTCTGTTAAACCAAGTTGATTCTCATAGCCTACCATGATTCTTCTTTGACAGTCTCTTGTCATCATGCTTTCCAATGTCCTGAGCTAGAGAAGACAGCTTCTCTTGATAGCTATAGTCATTACTAACAGTACCCTGACTTTATATATATAACCCCTTACCCAGAATGAGCTTCAGTAATACTGTTGTGGGAAATGAACTAAAAATCTACTGTACTTCACCCAGGAAACAGAAGGGGGCACTCTAAGAATATTTTAAATTGTGCCAGGTCTTTTCCTATAAGAAACCTATTCCTGTGAAATGGGTTTTGTATATTACAGTGAGAGGCACTGATATTAGGGGATGATCTCAATAGTTCAGCCCTTGAAAAACTTCCAGAGGTTTCCATAAAGACCTAACTATAATAGTTAAGAAAAGTATGAACCAGGGTATGATAGGAACAGAAAACAGAGTTAAAAGGTTACACTTGTCCCAGAGATAATAGCATGGAGTAATCTAAAGTGTTTGCATTAGGAGTAGGTGGACTTGGGTTCAGTGCCTCCATCTAACACTACCTGTGGGACCAAGGGCAAGAAAATTGACCTGTATGAGCTTTAGTTATTCCATCACCTCAAATGGCAGTCAGTCATAGTACCCACCTCCTAGAGTTGTTATGAGGTCCCATTTGCTGCAGTGTATGTCAAATGATTTGAAAGAAAGAGAAATATTACCTATTTTATGCTTACTTCTATGAGATCATTGGATTCTCACCACGATCATGAGAAGCTGGTAGGATGGTAATTTTTGTGTGCTTTTGTGTGTATGATTAGAGGGAGATACAAAGGAGATACACCTTCTCTGAATCATAGTTTTAGAGAGCAATCTGGGGCACTGAGTGGTTGTCATTTGCCCAGGGTCACACAGCCAATGTGAGTTCAAGATTGTCCTTGAAGTCATGTCTTAATGACTGACAATGGCTCTTCATTCCAACATGTCTGGTTATTTCACTGGAGTTATTTATTATCTGCCTTTTACTGATAGGAAAACGGGAGACTTGGGGAGATTAATTGCTTTGTCCAAGGTTATAAAGGTGGCTAGTGTGAGACTCAGATCCTATCACTCTAAGTCCAGTAACGTATTTTTTTTGTTACACAGAATAGCATCAAAGAAACACAGAATCTCTATGTTGGAAGGAAGCTCAAAGGTCATTGTATCCAATCTATACTAGGACAACAATCCTTCCTATTATATACCAGCTACACAGTCATTTAGCCTTTGTTTGAGGACCTCTAATTAGGGGAAAAGGACTCCCTTCCAAGGCAACCCTTTGCACTTGTGAAGAGCTGTAATTGTAAGGAAGCAACTCCACCCCCTCCCTTTTGTGTAGTATAGATTTGGTCACTCCTGGGCAGACGTTGCCAAGGAGATCAAGACACCGGAGAAGGATGCCTTCGGGTTTGGGCCAAGATTTCTCATCATCCCCCTCCTCACTTTCCCTAGAGAATTTTTTCCTTTCCTTGAAGTTGAAAATATTTGTGGCAGCAAGAAGCAGGAAGAGAAGACTTTTATGATCTACTTACTCATTGTGGCTATCTATTCACAACAATTAAACTTCCTTAGGGAATGCCAATGTGCCAATGTCTTGTTTTAAATTGTTAATTCCTAATAAATGGTAGAACCCATACTGTTTTTTTAAATTCCAAATCCAGTGTGTTCTCCCATAAGGAATGCTTCTTCCTCAGACTTCTCCAAGTGCTCAATTTGTGCCTCCCTCTTTTTCTCCCCTTTCCTTCTCTTTCTATACACACACACATACACAAACACACACAAACACATGTGTGTATATTTCATATAGTGCTGGTGCATATATAGGTATTTCATACAATGTGTATATAATCTATATATCATACAGTACTAGGCATTTTATATGCATCTATTCCCCACCCCCAAATAAATTGTTATGTCTTTTAAGGAATGCAGGATGTCTTAAATATTTTCTGTTTTGCCCTAGCACAATACTCTAGAATCCATGATTCTCTACAGATAGAAATTCTGTCAACCCACTTAGTAGATAAGTAAGGACTTCCAAACATTGTGATTAAGTGATATGCCCAAGGTCATGGCTAGTAATTGTCAGAGGCCAAATATTAACTTACATCTTTTAAAATAAGTCAAGCTAACAAGCATTTATTGAGCATCTACAGTGTTCTAGACACCATACCAAGCACTGAGGATACAAAGTGAGGCAAAGACAATGGCTGCCCTCAAGAAGTTCACAAACTATATCACCATGGTGGGGTGCCCTTCTCTATCTCTATCATTTTTCTTTATCTCTACACCTGCTCTTAATCTATATCTATGCCACCTCTATAAATATAATATGCACATATATAAACTATTCATTAGATATAGAATTCAATATAATATACCTATGTAGAGAAAGAAAAGGGGAGAGAGAGGGAGACAGAGAGAGGAAGGAAAAAAGAAAGAGTCAGAGAGAGAACTTAATAAATGAATATTTGTTGAATTAAAATCTGTGATCATAGAGTTGAAAGCTTTGAGGTCTTTCAACCCAATTCTCTTACTTTGTAGAACTCCTCTGAGACCCAGAGGAGGGAAATAAGTGACTTGCAAATATGTAGTTAGTGACAGAGTTCAGACTCAAACCAATGTCTTATGCCACTATGAATGACTGACAATTTTACAAATAATAGATTATTTTTAAAGAAAGAGAAATGTTTGAAATTACTTGGAAGCTTCATCCAACCAAGTTTCTTTTTTTTTTTAGACTCTATTGGTTCCAAGGCAGAAGCATGGTAAGGGTTAGGAAATGGGGGTCAAGGGACTTGCCCAGGGTCACACAGCTAGGAAGTCTCTGAGGCTAGATTTGAACCTAGGACCTCCAGGCTCTAGGCCTGGCTCTCAATCCACTGAGCCATCTAGCTGCACCTCCAACCAAAGACCAAGGCCCTAGACAATTGTTGTTGCTGTTGTTGTTTTTTAAAGATATTCATTGCAGTGAGAGGGAAGAAAAGATAAGAAAATTTAGATCTCATGACAAGAGTCTCTATTGGAGGAGAGACTTACCTCTGAACATTGCCCTATTAGAGAAGGGGAAACCAAGACCTTAGGAAATCAAGGGACAATCATAACTCTACTCGTAGTGTGACTGATACTAGCAGAAAAGGGAAAAAAATGTAGGGCCAGATCATGGCAGTAGAAGGAATTCATCTACTTCCTTTCTGTTTGCTTCTTAATAAACAATTCATTGATTAATAAACATTAAGTGATTCTTGTTTTTCTCTCTACTAAGACTTAAGGATATAAAGAAAAGTGAAAAACGGGATTCCTTAATTTAAGGAGTTTATATTCTAATAGATAACATGCATATGAACTATACCAATATTGTTAATATATTAATTGTGATCAGTACTCAGTGGATGAAAGATAACCTTGGAGTAGAGGGTTCTGTTAGCTGGAAGAACTGGGAAGGATGAGTAGAAAGTGATCAATCTTGAAGGAAGTCAGAAGGTGAAGAGATGGAGGTGGGGATCAGAAGCCTTCCAGGCATGAGAAATAGCCAATGTGAAGACAGAGAAATTAAATGGAAACTGGAGTCTAAAGAATAGCAAGTGGGTTAGTTTGATTGAATGATAGAGAGAATGGAGGGATGCAATGTGTCAGACCAGACAGGTAAGAGGGCATCAGACTATCCACTTTAAATGCCAAAAGGAGAATTTTATATTTCACTCTGGAAGCAATAGAGAACTGTTGGAGTTTACAGAGCAATAGAGTAGTGTTGATAGCCTGAAAGCACACTGGATGTCTGGATAGAATGGTGGTCTCAGTGATAGGAAGACCTAAAATCTGTGGAACCTGGGCATATCATTTAACCTCTGTTTGGCTCAGTTTTCTTATCTACAAAATAGGGATGATAATAGCACCTATGTCCTAGAGTTGTTGTGACAGTCAAATAAGATAATTTGTAAAGTGTTTAGACCAAGTGCTTAGCACATAATATATATTATATGCATGCTAGTTAATATTATAATCATTGTTGTTATTACTGAGACCTAAGTTTTAGGAAAATCACTTTGGTAGCTAGTTGTATGGAGGGATTAGAGTGGTAGGAGAGGAGTATGAGAAATGAATTAGGAGGTTATTGTAACAGTCCAAAAGGGAGGTGCTGAACTAGGTTGGGGGTCTTGTCAGTGGAGATAAAGAAACACATCTGAGGCAAAAACAATAGAGAATTGTTGTTGTTTTAACCCTTACCTCCCATCTTAGGATCAATTCTATGTATTGGTTCCCCCATAGAAGAGGGATAAGGGCTAGGCAATGGGGGTTAAGTGACTTGCCCATAGTCACCCAACTAGGAAGTGTCTGGGGTCAAATTTGAACCTAGGACCTCCCATCTCTAGACCTGGCTCTCAATCCATTGAGCTACCCAGTTGTCCCATGTTGTTGTTTTAAATCTGGATTCTAAACCTAGTTTTGTTTTTCTAGTTGCTGACAGAATAGACCTTGGACAGTATCCTGATAGCCATACCCTAATTATGGCCATGAAGCACCTAGAATAAGATTATTGGATAACTCTACCAATTCATGTTAAACTGTCACCTTGTTTGATGGTTTTGAAAAGTGTAAAAAATAGAAGTGACAGTAATATCAAATAAACTCTGTTTTAGAAATGCTTCTGGGGGAAATGAATATTCATATTTATGAATCTCAAATACAAAATTCAATCTCGGGATTAAAAAAATAAAAAAAAGAACTGTCTTATTTTTGTCAAAGTAGAGACTCCATCAGCATGAAAATTGAAGTGATGTAAAACAAACTTAGCATTAGGAATTTTGAGAGCTGTTTGTGTCCTTACTTAACCTTATTCCATCAGGCCCAATTCTGAGGGTTAGAGAGAAAAGACAATAAGCCCAAATTTCCCATCCTGATTTTCTAAGTGTGAGCTACTTAACATATGCAAATGTATTAGGAAAATTTCCAACCCTGTTGAGATAAGAGGAGCTGAGCATTACTACCAGTCACACTGGAATCAAAGAAGGTAGAAAGGGTTTGCTGAAGGTGGATCCATTACATTCTCCTATAAAGAAAGGAAGTCTATTGAGAATGTATTGTAACTGTGTTTTCTTACTGATCTATTAAGTAAATTGATGGATTATATGACAAGGATATTGTTCCATAATTTGCAAGTACAATTCTCTCCCTTTTTTTTGAAAATTTGAATACTTGTTCATCTTTAGTCTTATGTTCTCTCTACCACCTTCCTTACTAGATAGCCCAGTGTATAGAGAGTGAATCTGGTGACAGGAAGACCTAAGTTCAAATTTGTCCTTAGGTACTTTCTAATTGTGTGACTCTGGGCAAGTCACTTAACCTCTATTTGCTTCAGTTTCTTCATCTGTAAAATGGAGATAATAATAACATCTACCTCCTTGTGAGTATGAAATAAAATAATTATAAAGTTCTTTGCACAATATCTGGTACATGGTAAGTGCTTTTATTATCATCTATCATCATGCTCATTGGATTAAAGCTTTGCATATCAAGCGGTTTTCTCATGAGATTCACAAAAGTTTATGCTATTTGTGTAGGAGAAATAGGAAGGAAGAAGTATACGTCTTTTTCAGCCAATGATGGATAGGCTAATGTGAGAAATAAGGATGTATCTAAGCCATCATTCTGAGCTGAAGATCCAGCTTTAGTTGTGGAAATGAAAGCTGGAACTCTCACCTCACATAGCCTGTGGCAAAGACCCCAACTAGATGTTCAAAGGTTTATTTTATAGGTTTTTGACAGTTAATTAGCATAAGCGATTAACAAGACAAAATGCATGTGACACATTAAAAACATGTTAGAAGGTTTGGGAGCACATTTTGGTAACATTTGATAAAGAAGTAATAAATTCTAACAGGGTCAAAGGAACCCATCTTGGCCAGAATGCTCTGAGGAGCCTATAGTGAGCCCAAATCTTCACAGGATCAAACAAAACCTGGAGATGCCAAGGTTTCCTATGATCTCGACAGGCCAGCTGTCCACTCATTGTTCCAAATGAACACAGCTTATTTCTTACCGCATGAGTTTCAGCTTCCCTAGATAACTACACAGACCTGAAGTTTTTATTCCTCCATCAGAGACTCCCATTATAGTTTAATGCTATAATAATTTAATTTATCGAACTATATCCTTTCTAACACTATGGTTACAATCCTATTATTATAACTGATTTCTTATAAACAGTTACCTTTAGTAACTGGGTCTAACTTTTTTTAAAAATAATAGCTGCAGTTACCTACCTAAAGGATTACATGTGATTACCTAGTTTATGATCAATAATATAGAAGCAATAAAGGCAATTTCCTTTTCAGTAGGGGCAAGATATGGTATAACAGTGCTCCTCAAATTTTTTTCTTACACTTAAAAAAAATAAAACCCTTACCTTCCATCTTTGAATCAGTACTGTGAGTTGGTTCCAAGGCAGGAGAGTGGTAAGGGCTAGGCAATGTGGGTCAAGTGACTTGCCCTGGATGAACAGGTAGGAAGTGTCTGAGGCCCTGTTTGAACCCTGGATCTCCTGTCTCTAGGCCTGGCTTTCAATACACTAAGCCACCTAATTGTGCCCTCCTATACTCTTAAAAATGATTAAGACAGCCACCAAAATTTTTCTTTTATATGGAATTATCTACTAATTATTTGCCATATTAGAAATTAAAATGTTTTAGTTTTAGTAGGAGAATGGTTTTAACCTCAATTACTCCCTGAAAGAGTTGCAGGTACTCCTGGGGATTCATCAATCATACTTTGAGAAATATTGCTATAGTGGATAGAGAGATGCCTATAGATTCAGGAAAAAAACCTTGGTCCTTATCTCAACTCTGACCCTTATTGACTAGATATGCCATTCTCTAAGCCAGAGTTGGGAAAACCAAGAGCAGCAGGTAGCCCAAGACCCATAGTCCTCTTGAGTGTGGCCTGAACCACAGATTAAAATGTAATTAGGAAATATTTAATAAAAAATAAAATACAATAAAGCATAGAAATGTTAATTAATGTGACTCTAGGTCAAAATGAGAACTACAGGGATCTATGACGTTAGGTTAAGTGGCCCCCTCTTCAATTGGATTCTTGCCCTACTGTTATAAGTAACTTTCCAAGACTACCCAATGCAGAGAAATGCAAACATATTTTGGTGGAGGAATTTCCTCACCTAGAATTGTCCTATACCAATAAAATCACAAGTCCAGGACCTGTTCCTCTCTTTACCATATGCATGAGGTTTCATTGCCAAACTAAAGATATAGTTCAGCATTAGAAACATGTCACACTGACTCTGGGAATGGATGACAAAGTTAGGTGTTTAGGACCTAGAGTTGACCAGAGTAAAGAGAATGGGCTGGATTGCCTTGTCCTTTTAAAGGAAAGAAGGAAGGAAGGAAGGAAGGAAGGAAGGAAGGAAGGAAGGAAGGAAGGAAGGAAGGAAGGAAGGAAGGAAGGAGAGAGGGAAGAAGAGAGGAAGGAAGGAAACTTTTATTAGCATTTACTACATGCCAGGCACTATGCAAAATGCTTTGCAAATATTATCTTGTTTGATCCTCACCAGAAGCCTGGAAGGTAGGTAAATCATTCTCATTTTATAGTTTAAGGAAACTGAGTAATTTAATTAGTCAATAAAAATATATTAAGTACTTGCTAAGTGTCAAGCATGTGCTAAACCCTAGAGATACAAAAAGAGGCAAAAGACAGTCTTCCCTCAAGGAGTTTACAATTAAATATGATAAACAACAAGCAAATGAGTACATGTAAAGCTTTGTTGTTGCTGTTTGCTATGGTTGTTGTTCAGGCATGTCTGATTCTTCATGACCCCATGGGCAATTGTACATCAATACTGTCCATAGGATTTTCTTGGCAAAGATATCACAGTGGTTTGCCATTTCCTTCTCCACTTGATTAAGGCAGAGTTAAGTGACTTGCTCAGGGTCACACAACTATGTCTAGATTTGAAGTCAGGTCTTCCTGACTCCAGGCCTAGCACTCTATCCATTGAGCCATCTAGCTTTCTCAAAAAAAGCTATACGCAGACTAAACAGGAAATAATTAATAAGGGAAAGAAAGATACTAGAGTTAAGGGGTAGGAAAAATATTCTTATAGTAGTAGATGGGATTTTTATCTGAGACTTAAAGGAAGTCAGGAAAAATAGGAAGGGGCTTTGAATGCCAGAAAGAGGATTTTTATTTGATGCTGGAGGCAAGAGGAAGGCTCTTGTTGAGTAGGGAGTGATGTGATTGGACCTGAATGTTAGGAAAATCACTTTGGTGGTTGAATCAAGGATATATTGAATAGTGAGAGATTAGAGGCAGAGTATCTTATCAGTGGATCATTGAAATAGTCCAGATGTTGAGTTTTGAGAGTCAGGGGTTAAGTGACTTGCCTAGGGCCACATTGCTAGGAAGTGTCTGAGGTCAGATTTGAACTTAGGTCTTCTTGACTTTAGAACCAGAGCTCTTATGTTCTATGATGTCATCCTTCTATCATCAATTTGTTGATCATCCCACAGTCCATCACTCTTAACTATTCTCATCTTTTTATGATATTCTTCCAGAAATGCTGCCTGATTGCAGGACATACAATGTCAGTTTCCAAAAAATCAAATTTGGAGGTCCTCATAGGACAATGGAGATGTATGCCAGTGTACCTTGTACTGCAAAGATCTATAAGCAGTCTTGTGTTGAATTTACCCAACTGGTAGTTGTGAACAGTCTTCCTTAATGGAAAATAGCACGTAAGTGAAGGTACGGAGGATGTCATTGGGTAGAAGTACAAACAATAAATTATGTGGGCTGCTGGTAGGGAGAGAGAAAAATAAATCACTTGTCCTGTTAATATTCATGACATGTTAACAAGAAGATACTAATCACATTGAATGGATGCTTTGTGAAAAATGCAACCTATTCTGCCCCTTTAGAGTGAGTAATAATAATAGTAATGGCTAGCATTTACATAGTACTTACTATGTGCCAGCCACTGTGTTAAGTATTATCTCATTTGATCCTCACAAAAATAGGAAGAGAGGTGTCATCATTATCCCTATTCCACAGTTAAGGAAACTGAGGCAAATATACGTTAAGTGACATTCTCAGCATTACATAGCTAAGTAAGTATCTAAAGCAGCATTTGAATTCAGGCCTAATGGCAACAGGCTTAGGGCTCTATCCATTCTGTCACCTAGCTTCCTCTTGGGTTTAAGAAAATAATAACAACAGTACCAACATTAGTGAGAAAACATATTGATCACAGCACTGAGATATCTCCTAAGATATTTTACTTATGAGGCCATGAACCCTAAGAAATACTTGAGGCCACTCTATGCCTAATTTTGTTTAACTAAAGAAGAAACAAAATCACTTATGAAAATAATTTTTGAGCAAGATGAGATTCAGAAGATAAGAGTGCCATCTTGGGAACTGTGAATTCTAATCCCTGCTCTGTCACTAATTAGCTGTGTGACTTTGGGAAAGACATTTAATCTCCTTGGGTCTCAATTTCCTTACATCTGATGGAATGAGTTCTTGACAAGAATGGTCTTCAATTACACCCTCATCCACTAAGCCTGGTGAGGTGTCATGCACATAACAGGCACTCAAAATATATTTGTTGAATTAATGGGGGGATTATATCAGATGATCTCTAAGGTACCTTTGGTTTCTCAGTTTTGATGGTGACATACATGCTTGATTACTCAGAAGAATTCTCTTCTAGTTATGACCATATTAAATTCTATTTATCAAATCAAATAGGTACTCAGAGAAATGTTTTGTATATGTTGGGATTTTAGTGCCAAGAATATATGAAAATATATTTGGACTTTAGATTCCTGACCCTACACACACACACACACACACACACACACACACACACACACACACACACACACACTCACACACACACCCCACTCCTCAAGCATATTGACCTTAAGTGAAAATCAGTTACCATCATAAAATCAACTTTGGATGTTTTTGATTTCCCAGAAGAAATGGGAAAAACCCATCTGGCATGGTTCACCATCACTATAAGGAGATCAGTCTTAGCAAACAGTGACAAGGATAAAAGAAGAAAAGAAAAAGTCACATCAAGTTACCACACATTCATTAAGCACTTACTAAGTGTCAGACACTATGCTAAATGCTGGTGATATAAATACTAGTTAAAAAAAAAAACAGGCAGTTGTTGTTGCCAAAGAGTTTACATTCCAGTTGGAGGAGATGATGCGTTAGCTGAAAAGGGTGGTGGTTGTATGGAAGTTACTGGCATTGGGTGGGTGGGAATGAGGCAGAGTCTGCAGAATGAAGAATAGCTGGTTTGGGCTTTTCTTCAAAATGGAGATTCAAGGGAAAATTTGCCATTGGAAGAAGGTGACTGACCACAAGAGTGGAAGAAAAAGGCAACTGAAGCATGGCGATAGAAGAAAGAGATAAAGTATCTGGGAGGTGGATGAAAGACATAGAGAGGAGTGAGAAAGTGATCAATCTATCACTTGTATTTTTGTTGCCCGAAGTAGGTGAAAATAAAAAAAAATGATGGTTAGGTATAACAGTCCTCAACGCATCCTTAAGTCAATTATTTGTGCAAGAGGGAAGAGAGAATAGGAAGCCCCTTGGGACACCTCTGCATATGGGAAGAGGTTCCAGACACTGAACTGGTTGTTGTTGTTGGGGACACCCAATAACACTGAGGTGGAACTCATACAGAACAGCAATACTCTGGAGAGGAGAATGGGAAAGCTGAACACTTGACTCACCCAGATTTTTGTGCCCTCTAATGACTGGTGCCTTGAGACAAAACCTGGTCACTCAGTAGTCCTTGTTTGAAGTTTATCCAAAGAATGAATGAATGAAAAAAATGTTACTATGTCCCAAGAACTAGATTTATAAATATGAATGGAAGATAGTCCCTACTCTGGATAATGTTATTAACCTCAGAATCAGGAAGACCCAAGTTCAAATTGCCTCAGACACTTAACTAGCTGTGTGATGTTGGTCAAGAGAGCTACATCTCCATTTTCTCATCCAAAAATGGGGATAACATTAGCAGTTACTTCATGGGTTTGTTGGAAGGATCAAAAGAGATAGTATGTGAAATGCTCTGCAATTTAAAAAAAAAAAACCCTTACCTTCTGTCTTGTACTTCTGTATTGGTTCCAAGGTAGAAGAGTGGTAAGGGCTAGGCGATGGGGGGGCATCAAGTGATTTGCCCAGGGTCACACAGCTGGGAAGTGTCTGAGGAAAGATTTGAACCTAGGACCTCCCATCTCTAGGCCTGACTCTCAAACCACTGAGCCACCTAGCTGCCCCCTGCTCTACAAATTTTAAGCACTATATAAATGCTAGTTGTTGTTACTGACAAGGAACTTAGTTCAATGGGGAGATGTGACATATTTTGGAGAATGTTGACCAAGAGTGTCTGGGAAGTCACAGGGATGGGCAAGAATGTAGATAAGTAAGATTGTCATCTGAATAGAATGTGAATGATGTCTTGGACTGGCTAAATAAAACATGGCCTTGTAAGTTTATACTCATGTATTTATCAATCAGAACAATGTGATTCCAGGGCTAGGGAGAATTAAATCCCTTAAGGAATGGTCTTTAGAGGCCTGATGATAATCGTGATCCTGAAGGCAAAATGACAGCCAGGAATTACAAGGAGAAGAATGTAAGAACAGGCTTTCATGTTCTCTTTTTAAGCCAAATTGTAACATTTTTGATGAGAACAAAATAAGTCTAAGGTTAACTGAATTTTCTCTGTCCCAAGCATTATTGTGCAATCATGTATTGGTTCTTTGTTACTGAGCTGGTTGAAATGTAAGTGCCTAGTGCTGCCCTAACCGTGAATTGCAATCTTCTTTGAAGAGTTAAACTTTTGGCAATCCAAGGGCAATAAGAAGATGCATGCATGGTGGTTATGAAGAAACTTACTTATAAATAATCTTCTCCAAAATATAATGCACGGCACGTATGAGCAGTAAGGAGATGGGCAATTTTGGTAGTGAGAACAAGGAATAAACAAACAAGAACAACAACCCAGCCAGCATTATGCCAGTATGCTGGAAGTATTAATAGGTACAGTGGGAGGCCTCTTAGTGCATTGGACATATCCTCTAGGCCGGCTTTAGGAAAAGAAATGAGTAACAATGGCTGATGAAGAGAAGGCTTGGCTGCTTTTCCATTCATTCAGTGAGTTAGTCAAACCATGATTAAACACCTACTACCTGCTGATCAATGAGATCCCAAATCCTTCAAAGACAAGAGGGGTATGTTTTTAAATAGCATCTGATTAAGGATTAGACTGCTTTTAGCTTTTAATAACAGATTTTAGATGAATTTTAATTTTAATAAATATTTATTATACATTTCAAAGAGGAGCCTTGTGTTTGTTCGCTCAGAACAGTTCGTTAATTTATTACGCCTTTCAAATCAGTGAAAGCTTTAATTTATTTCCATTATGAGTAATTTCCCTTATAATTCTAGCATGATCATATATGCTGAGACTATCTTTTTTAAGTCTCAGAAGCTCTTGGAATAAGCTATTACCAGAGCAATCATTTTATAGAGAAATGTGTAGGGCGTATAGCTATGGCTCCTAACAGCTTTACCTCCACCTACTCTCTTCAGAAATCTTGGGTCTTGCATGGAAAAGGGGGGCTCATAGAAGGATCGATCATGTGACCTTTTCTCATTAATATTTTTTTTCAACCACCTGAGCTAACCCTCTACAGACATACTGAAGCGATGGGGAGTATTGATTTTCTTTTTTCCCTTTTCAATACATATGTTCCCCACTGGAGTGGGTTTTGAGCAGGAGAGCTGGAGTTTCTTAAATTACATCCAAATCCATTAAATGCTACACTATTTTAAACTGTTGAATGTCTCTCCTTAGTGATGATACTTTCCCTTCCTCCTCCCTATATTCTACCATTAGCACACACACAGAGACACACATTTATGCAGACACACAATTCTTATAGTAGGAATACACAACACTTTGTGGCATGAACACGCACATCGTCAAGGCATTTTGTAGTAATATTCTATAACTACCCAAGATACACACTTTCTTTTTCTCTCTCTGATTAGTTTGATGATCTTACTTCCTTTTTTTAATATCCATATTTCCCTCTTTTTTCTTCCTTAAGCCTTTGATTTCCTAATGGCACCCCACATGTATTTATTTATTAATTTTTAATGTTTGATTTTTTTCCATTACATTTAAAAACAAATTTTAACTTTTTTTTGGTTGCAAATTTGCATTCCAAATTCTCTACCACCCTTTCTTCCTTCACCACTCATTGAAAAGGAAAACAATTCGATAAAGGTTATATAGCCTAGGAATTTTTTGATCAAAAAGTAGACACTGACCCTCAACTTAGTTCATCTATCATACCAGACAAATATAGGGAAATATTATACTATTTATACGTTTGGTCATGAAAACTCACCATGATTTTAAGTCTTTAGTAGCTATTCCCTAAAAGATCACAAAGGGTTGTTGTTTTTTTTTTTTTTAAATAAAATATTTTGTACTTCAAGTCAGAAGCCCTGAGTTTTGTTTCAGACTCTGCCCTTCTCCAGCTCTCTGATTGTAGGAGACTCAGTGTCTCTGGACTTAACCTCCTTTAAAAATGTTTAAATAAGGGGGCAGCTGGGTGGCTCAGTAGATTAAGAGTCAGACCCAGAAAGAGGAGGTCTTGGGTTCAAATTTGACCTCATACACTTCCTAGCTGTATGGCCCTGGGCAAGTCACTAAACCTCCATTGCCTGGCCCTTACCACTCTTCTGTCTTAGAACCAGTACCCAGTATTGATTCTAAGACGGAAGGTAAGGGTTTAAAAATTTTTTCTTTTTAAATGAGTGGGCCAGATTTGATGACATGCCATTCCTTCCAGTTCTGAAATTAGAGAATTGTTTCTCTAGCTTACTACATGCCTCTGACTCTCTGCTTCTGATTTTCCCATATTGCTCTCAACATAGAACTATTCAATGAATTCAATACGCAATTAAAAAAAAACTTTAAAATTGCAGAGTTCCTCTTTTTTAATTTAAAAAGGAGATGAGTAGAGTGTTTTATGTTTATCTAAAATTAACTAAAATTGCCTTTCACTTATATGCCTTGGTTAAAAAAAAAATAAAAGCCAAGCTTCCCCCTTCTGCTACCAGCTTAAAGGAAAGAGAGATTAATGAACCCTGCTTCTGTTAGGCTAGTGATTCCCCCAAGATAACTAGTATACAGTAAGAGGTAGGTAGCATTCTGTCTTTTGCCTCCATGTCTCTGCCCATGCCTCTATCCTCTCTTTACCAACAAACTTTCAGAGACTAATGAGGTGGCTCCCTGAGGAGGGGGTCATTGATTTTACCTCTATATAGTATGGGGTTAGAGAAGAATGACATCCTTTGGCTGAAGCCTGAAGGCATAGAGAGATGGATGGAGCAGAGAAAAGACTGGGCGAGCCCAGTTGTGCATTGCAGACATATAGGGCATCAGCCACCAGAGAGCAGCATCGGGTGCCAAGCTCAAGGGGAAGGTAGTAAACTTCTTTCCCGTTGGCTTTGCAGACAAATAGCAGCAGGCATCTTTTTTTTCTTCCTCTCACTCCTTTCTGCAGTCTTCTGATTTGCCTTTTCTTTTTTTCTTTTTTCAGCTTTAGTTTTCTCCTAGAGCTTTCTATCTCTGTTACCTGGATCTTTCTTCCATGATGCAATTGTGTTTTTTGGTCATGTTTGCTTCATTTAGATAAAGAGGGGTTCCCCCCCCCATTATTTTACTCTTGGCTGGAAGTGCTACCTCAAGTGTGCTAAGAGTATGCTAAGTGGGTAGGGGGAGCAGCTCAAAAGAGATTTTATATTTGACAGGATATTTCAGCAGACTTCACTTCTGGTCTGTTGGTCAAGGAGATCATCGGAGGGCATATTTTATGAGCCATTAATTTTTTATGTTTCATAGATAAAGTCCCAAGGGCCAAATTGAACTGGAACTGAGAGCTTCTCTCTGGTTGCCCCTCAGACCTCAAACCTGTCTTTCATTTCTATTGACTAGTCACTCACTGTGTCTCCCTGCTTGGCAAGACCCTGAGGCTACCCATAACTCCTCAGCCCAGCAAAGCAGGGGTCAGTGGGGAATATGGGAGGTTTTTGTCTGGAAGAAATTGAATACAGAGGGCAGAGACAGGATTTTGCTACAGTAATACCTAGGAACTGCATCTGGAATAGCCTCCTTTATCATTGTTCCTTGCCATCCTTAGCTCCACTCATGATTCAGCCAAGTGTCACCTTCTACAAGAAGTTCTTCTTGATTCCTCCAATCATTAATGCATCACTGAAATATTGAAATAATGTATTGAAGTATGCATGTCCGTATGTACATGTGTTATATAATTGTGTAGTCATTGTTTTTCTCAACTAGAATGCAACATCTTTAATAGCAAGAATTATTTTTTTCTCCCTCAATCTCTTTATCCCAAGCAGAGAATCATATAGGGCAGTGATGGGCAAACTATAGCCTGGCCAAATGCAGCCCCCTGAAATGTTCTATCCTGCCTGGAGACATTATTCCTAATCTGATGAATACAATGAGTAGGATACAATAAAATGAAACTTCGAAAGAGTTGCCTTAGAAACAGACTGACAGATGAGCATTTCCTTTCCTCTGGCCCCCTCTTTAAAAAGTTTGCCCATCACTGAAGAGGATAGAAGGCCAACTTTATAATAAGCAAAACGGGTTCAAGTCCTGCCTCTGTCCATACTCTCTGAGTAATTGGGCAAGTATTTTAAGTCTTCCATTCTCCAGAAGATTCTGTCAGCCTCTAAGTTGCCCAGAAAGGAAAAGGGGAGGAATGTACTGAGCACCTATTATATAGCAACCTCTCAAGTGCTTACAAATATTAACCCATTTGGTCCTCACAACAACTCTGGCAGGTAGGTGCTATTATCATCTTCAATTTACAGTTGAAGAAACTCAGAAACTCAGATAGTTATTAAGTGACTTGCCCAAAATAGTATCACTAGGAAGTATCTGAGGCTGGATTTGAACTCAGGACATCCTGACTCCAGGCCCAGGACTCTACTGACTAAACCATCTAGTTGTAGCAAAAGGCACATCTCTTTGATTAAGCATTCTCTATATGACAGATACTGTGTGCTAAGTATTGAAGACATTTTAGACAAGCAAGAAGAAAGATAGATCCTTCCCTCAAGGAATTTATATTCTAAGGGGGAAAGACAACACAGAAAATTGTTGATAAGGCTTTGGGTTGGACATGACATAGTGCTCAAGTCTGGAAATTTTTGAACAGAGGCAACGGGTGACCTTTGTATCTTTGATATCCCATAGCACCTGCATTGTGATTATTGTGTGTAGTTAGAATGTTGTACCCCAGGACTATGTTCCTCACAATTCCTTTATCATTTCCCAGAATTTTCTCCACCATGTTGCATCCTCTCTCTCCTCTCTCTCTGTCTCTCTCTGCCTTTCTCTCTCTCTGTCTGTCTCTATCTGTCTCTGTCTCTGTCTCTCTGACTCTGTCTCTCTGTCTCTGTCTCTCTGTCTCTCTGTCTCTCTCTGTCTCTGTCTCTATCTTTCTCTCTCTCTCTTTTTTTCTCTCTCTCTCTCTCTGTCTTTCTCTCTATCTTTCGGCTCTGTGCTCTTGCAGGCCCTGCATGTGCGGTCCTGGGAAACTTTTTCCTTTATTGAGGTTATTACTTTCCTTTTGCTTCAAGTATTTTTAAAAAATAAACTTTGTAAAATATAATACTTGGAGTATTTGGATATTAATTTTTAATCTTACAATTGGAAAGAAAAATTATTCTCATCCACCCATTCCTTTGGGGAAATGTTTACTTGATTGGGGTGACATCCCCTAACTCACTGATGGGTTTTTGGTCTGTCAGTTACCATCAACTTGGTTTAGCCCATCGGTTAAGCATGTGGCTGTGACATTTGCTCTAGCTTCTTGGAGTCACAGGTAAGAATTGATTGAGAGATAGAGACTAAAGGCAAACGATCAGCCATTAAAAGAGCTCAGCAAGTCATCACACATCACAGAGGCGGTAGTCTTCTTTTAACATCCACCCACCTCAGGACAGAAAGGATAGTTTTCTATGATAATGTACAATTCACTTTGTTTTACCGTACTTAGTGTTAGTAATGCCTCACTTTAATTTCTCAATTAAACTTTATTATACACAGTTACGGACAAGAAAAGCACAATATATATGGTGTCAGCAGGTGTTTGCTTATATCTAAGGTTTCAGCCATCTCGGATAGGCCTTGGAATATATCCCCCATATACGATACAGGAGCCTTCTTGTAATTAAATATCCCTCTGTATCCAAGGAGGACTTGATATGGGTTGAATATTCCCAGAACTAAGTCCAGAATGGGCCACCATTAATTGGATCTTGCCGAAATGGCATTTAGTATCTTGAGGATTCCATGGTGGACAAGGATCAGAACAGAAGAGAATATGCAGCTATTCCATAACTGGGTCTGAACAAATGGACACTTTCTCCATGAAGCCATGCCAGCAAGGAGAGAGTATTTTGCTAGTTTCACATCTTTTTTTTCTTTCCATCTAGTTAGGTAGCCCTTATTATCTGCTTGTAAACAGCTATCTCCCACACAAAGCATTACTGAACCAAGGCTCGAGTTTTATAATGGCTTCAACAAGTGGGAAGAGAGTGAGTGGGATGTCACTGAGAGCTGGTTGAAGTATGTTTTAAGTAGATAGATGTTACTCCATTTTATCTACACTAATGGAAGGAGGATTACAAAACAAGCAATTTTGAAAAGAAATCACTTCTCTATGGCTTTAGAATACAACGAGGTACAATATTGATTTCAGATGACTGATGGTGAAATATATCTCTCTCCTTCTGTTGAAGAAATAGTGAGGGGGCAGCTGGGTAGCTCAGTGGATTGAGAGCCAAGCCTAGAGATGGGAGGTCCTGGGTTCAAATCTGGCCTCAGCCACTTCCCAGCTGTGTGACCCTGGGCAAGTTACTTGACCCCCATTGCCTACCCTTACCACTCTTTCACCTATAAGTCAATACACAGAAGTTAAGGGTTTAAAATAAAAAAAAAAGAAATAGTGAACTATGGGTCCACAGTGAAGCATTGGGAGGCATGGCACAAATGTTGGGGGTGGGAGGAGTTGTTTAACTGGAGAGAATTTCAAGAAGTATTTAATTTGGCTCTGTTGGAGCCAGGACAGAGTTAGTGAGGCAGCCAGGTGACATAGAGGATGGAGTGGGAGACTTACATCAGGAAGACCAAAATTTTTTTTTTTTAAACCCTTGTACTTCGGTGTATTGTCTCAGGTGGAAGATTGGTAAGGGTGGGCAATGGAGGTCAAGTGACTTGCCCAGGGTCACACAGCTGGGAAGTGGCTGAGGCCGGGTTTGAACCTAGGACCTCCTGTCTCTAGGCCTGGCTCTCAATCCACTGAGCTACCCAGCTGCCCCTGTTTAGTGTTTTAAGGCTTGCAAAACTCTTTTTTTTAAACCCTTACCTTCTGTCTTGGAGTCAATACTGTGTATTGGCTCCAAGGCAGAAGAGTGGTAAGGGTAAGCAATGGGGGTCAAGTGACTTGGCCAGGGTCACACAGCTTGGAAGTTTCTGAGGCCGGATTTGAACCTAGGACCTCCTGTCTCTAGGCCTGGCTCTCAATCCACTGAGCTACCCAGCTGCCCCCTTGCAAAACTCTTAACAAATATCTAGTTTGATCTAAATGAGGTAGCTGCTATTATTATCTTCATTTTTCTGTTGAGGAAAATGAGGTTCTGAGAGTAAATTATTTGCACAGGATTAGTTACAATAGTAGGATCTGAATATTGGGTTAATCCAATGGAACATTCCATCCAACACCATTAAGGAAGTTTATGTATGTGTGTGGGGTCAAACTCAATAATAGTTAGAACTGACATTGATCTAGTGTGTTAAGACTTGCTAAATGCCTTGGTGAGCTAAGCCTCATAATAACAGCATGAAATAGTTGACATAACATTGACTTAGAGTCATGAGGACTTGGGTTCAAGGCTTCCCTTGACCAGGTTATGTGCAACTGGGCAAGTCATTTAATTTAAGCTACCTAAGTTTATGTGTCTGTAAAACAGAAGGTCTTTTCTGCTTAAATTCCTGAACTATTGAAGCTCTGAGAGAGGTCCCCTGAGAATTATTTTTCCCCTCTGAAAAATAAATATTACATTGGTGATCATAAATAATAGGGTTATAAATGAGTTATTAATTAGTGGTATATAGCTTGGTGACTGATAATTCAATCCCCCGGGTTCCTAGATACTCTTGGGCCAATAACTTGATCTGGGAGAGGCTGTTAGATGACAACAGGCTTATTTAATTAACAGGGTTAGGTATGAAGAAATTGGGGATTAACTAACTTAGAAACAGGTCTGGAATCCCTCCCACCAAGATTCAACAGATTCTCTAAACTGATCTAACTAAAAATCACCCAGCTGCCTAACTCAAATTCTATCCAGATTTTCCCTATGATGATATTTAGAGTAAAGGAAATCTGGAAGGTGAAACAGGTCCAACTGAGAAGATTAGGGATCTGACATCTATTATCTTCAAAAGGATACTCCAGGAATCCAGCAGGTAACAGCAAGTAAATCCAAATTGGAGAGGGAGTAAGGCTTTTGACTCCACTGTCCACCAGTCCAAAATTCAACCTCTTTCCAGTCAGTGAACACTTGATGGTTGGTGATTCACAAAGACAGGATAGTGAGAGAAAGACCAGATAACACAATCCAGGTGAAAGTCTGGGGCATAACTGACTCTCAGCCAGCCCCCCACTCAAAGATCTGGAATCTTTACTCTGCTGTCTGCCTGCCATCTTCACTCACTTTTCTAATTTCCCTTAACACCTCATAGAGATAAGGAACAGGTTCAGAGAGGAAATTTTCTGATTATTGTAGGGGGATTTGAACTCTGACAGTTTCTAATTCTCAATTTAGCCTTCTATCTACTATACTACAAGCAGCAAAGTGGTGAAATTGATAGTGCTGGAGGCAGGAAGACTTGTCTTCCTGAGTTCAAATGCAGTTTCAGATACTTACTAGCTGTGTGGCCCTGGGCAAGTTATCTAGCCCTATTTGCCTCAGTTCCTCACCTGTGGTTGTTGTTTATTAACATTGTCCTTTGTACTAGAAGAAGACCAAAATGATATCACCGGGTTTTAGAGTTGCACGAAGTCACCAGCCATACTCTCTCTTCCAGAGTCGTCAGAATCCAGTGGCAAGACAAAGTCAAGATGACTAGTGATGGCCCAGGATGCAATGGATGACCTTGGCATCTTTAGAGTCTAATCAAGATCTATGTGCTGCTCCACAGTATGTGCTTCTCTAGCCTTCCCATTGGAACAAATTGTTCTCTTCAGCACCTTCTGCTTTATAGATGCCCCAACTCAAAGATCCATCTGAAACATACTGGTTACAATCAACCTGGTTTAGCTCACCTGCTAAGACAATTTCACTGGGGTGTGGTTTCTTGGAGCTGTAAGTGAGAGTTTGGTGGCAGGTAGACAGCAAATGAGGAAAATAGCCCCCCAAAAGGCTTAATAAGTCCTCACCTGTACAGTCCTAGTTTCTCCTGAGCACCCTATATACCCCTCCTCTTCTGTAAAATGAGCTGGAGAAGGAAAGGGCAAACAACTCCAATATCTTTGCCAGGAAAACTCTAGATCATGTCAGGAATAGTCAGACATGACTGAAATGGCTGAACAGCTCCAACAACAGAGAAGTGTAGCATATGTTAGCTTTTCCTCATGAACTATTCCCAAAAGAGAACCACAATCCTCCCACAGGAGACCCCCGTAGGAACATGAATCTGTTGCCTATTTATGGCCTCACTGCTAGCTTAAGTCAGAAGAAAAAACCCCTGAAAAACATGTACTACAATTCTAAAGCCTTGACAAATCCTTTTCACATCTGAAGCAGTAAGTATGATGCTTGTCCATAATACCTCTGGTTCCAAGGATACTGGAGTGATCTCTTTAATTTTCTCCTCTAAGAAGGCTAATGGTCCCTAAGGACCCTCACAATGATAGAATCACTCCTTATTTCAATGGGTGGATTCTGTGGTGTAGGAGCTTCTTAACAAACCTCCTTTGGATGTAAAGGTCCCTAGGCACATGGCTATCCATCCTCCCCAACATACACAAATATCAAGTCTGACACTCATCTGTGTGTCCAAAGGTACAATAGTCAAGTAGGGGATCAATTAAGATTCAGAGAAGACTTAGCAAAGACCTGAGAACTATCTTCAAGTATTTGAAGGGATGTTACAAGGAGAAGGAAATGGATTTTCTTTACTTGGCCCTGAAGAATAGAACTAGGGATGAGATGTACATATTGGAGGTGGCGGGAGGTGGGCTTGATATAAGGGAAACCTTCCTAATCATTGAATGATCCTAACATTGGATAGATTTGTTCTGTCAGGAGAAGATTCCATTCCTTACTTCAAGTAAACACTGGAAGGCCACTTATTAAGGATTCTATATTAGGGAGGATCATCAGTGGCTACTTCATACTGTGAGAAGCTGTGATACAATTAGGATGGGGAGAGGATTGGATGCTATGCCATACAAACATCCCAAGGGGAGAACATAATACCTGTCTACTTAGAATATTTCAAAGGACTTACTTTAGAAACGTGATTTGGATTTCTTCCATTTAATCTCTAGGTATAACAATATGAGCATCACACCTGATTAGGTTTGCCCTTATTGGGGGTGACGCTGCTGTAGAGAACGTTATAGTAGAAGTTCTTCTTCAAACTTTGATGAGGTGGCCTCTCAGACTTCCATCACTGTGATTCAAAGCCATGAGCATTTAAGACTCATGAAGAAAAGGAAAAGGAACAACCAGAAGTCTCTGCCCTCAAGGAGCTTACCTTCCCCAGAAACCCCTTCCAAATCTGAGATTCTGTGTTTCTCTGTTGTGCTGTTGGAGAGGGAGGAAAAGGACTGGAATGGTCACCTGCCCCAACTGATCCTATCTACCACCTACCTAACTATTATGTGTTTTGTGGGAATGAAATCTGAGATCAGCAGTTATAATATATGGTAGTGGGGTGGGATAGAACTTCAGAATGGAATTCACCTACTTCCATGATATGGTCAGAATGGAACTTGGCAATCATTCTTATTCCCTTTCTTCTCTAGTTACACTACATCAAACCCCACGGATTAATATAACTAACTAGCTTCTTTAAAAAATGTAGTCCCAGCCATAGCATTGCTGGGTTTGTATTTATAGCTGTGCTTTTTGTGGTGGCAAAAAACTGGAAAACAAAGGGATACCTTTCAATTGGGGAATGGTTGAACAAATTGTGGTATATGCTGGTGATGGAATTCTACTGTGCTCAAAGGAATAATAAACTGGAGGAATTCCATGTGAACTGGAATGACCTCCAGGAATTGATGCAGAGTGAAAGGAGCAGAACCAGGAGAACATTGTACACAGAGGCTAATACATCGTGGTAAAATCGAATGTAATGGACTTCTGTACTAGCAGCAATGCAATGGCCCAGGACAATTCTGAGGGATTTATGGAAAAGAAGACTACCAACATTCAGAGGAAGAACTGCAGGAGTGGAAACACAGAAGAAAAACAACTGCTTGAACACATGGGTTGATGTGGACATGGTTGGGGATGTGATACTAAGGGATCACACAAATGCAACTATCAATAATATGGAAATAAGTCTTGATTGATCACACATGTTAAAACCAGTGGAAATGTGCATTGGATATGGGGGGGACAAGGGGGAGTGAAGGGGAAAGTAAAAACAAGAATCATGTAACCATGGAAAATTTTTCTAATAAAATAAAATATTAAAAAATGCAGTCAGTGGGGCAGCTGAGTGACTGGATTGAGAGTCAAACCTAGAGATGGAAGGTACTAGGTTCACATCTGGCCTCAGATACTTCTTCCTAGCTGTGTGACCCTGGGCAAGTCACTTAACACCCATTGCCTAGCCCTTACCACTCTTCTGCCTTGGAACTAATACATAGTATTAATTCTAAGGTAGAAGGAAAGGATTTAAAAAAAGTCAGTCATCTGTCAAGGCTCAGCTGAAGTATCACCATCTACATAAGATCTTTCTTGATTTCCTCAGTTTGTAGTGTTTCTCCCCAAATTATTTTGTATTTTCTTTGTGTTAGTTTTATATTTACTAGTCTTGGTAGAAGTTGTTTTCCTTTGACAGAATGTGAGCTCATTGAGGGCAGAGATGGTTTTATTTTTGACTTTGAATCCCCAGGCACTTAGTACCATGTACATACATAGTAGGGGCTTAATAAATATTTTTTATGTTTTACTTGTTTGGATATTTAAATCTCTATCAGATTTTTTACTGTCTCTGGGAAGTGGGAGGGAGAAAAGTTGGAACTCAAAAAATATTAAAATTCATTTTATATAAAATTTTAGGGAAATAAAATATTAAAAATAAAAATAAGAGGAAAAGGCATTTTTGAATACCTTTTGTATATAGATGGCCATTTTATCTTTTCCTCATAACAGCAGATTCTGAATGTTTATAATAGTAGAGAAACCCAATACAAATAACATCATGCAGCTGATTTGACAGAAGCAGGTATTTTGACCTCCATACAGAAAATTCAGGGTTGTTGGCATCTGGCAGATGGGGAGAGGATGTCATAGTCTGGCTAAGAAGGCTGGGTGCTGCTCAGAGTGTTTAAGAAGGCAGGGACCAGGAGCTGGAAACTGACAGTTCTTTGCTCAGAATCCGTAAAACTCCTCTCCATAGATGCTGCCATCTGACAGGAGCTACCAAGTCGGCAAATCTAATTTCAGACTCCCTAGAAAATAAAAATAGGGCTCTGTAGTACAGCTGGAGGGAAGCTTTGGGGCTAATTCCAAAGACTTGGCAAGTGAGGCTGTTTATTATGAGCTGTGACTAGTCAGGCTTCTCCTACCCAAAATCAGTCCAGGCCTTCCTTAAGAGGAAAATGTCACTCCTTTCTCTGACTTCCCTCTTGCAGTGTCGGGGCACATGACTCCTCTGGTTTGGGAAATGTCAAGCATGGAAGGTCATGAGGCAATGGGATCTAATATATAAAGAACAGTGAGCTAGGAGTTAGAAACCCAGGATCTTACCCCAGCTTTGCTATGTGACTCAGGCTGACCCAAGGACCTTTCCTTTTCTATGCCCTAATTATCGTATCTGTCAAATGGGTGTGAATAGCACAAATTAATTTCCCACAAAAATCCCTCAGTGGTCTGTAGCAAAGTATTGTTATCCATTTGACAGATAAGGAAACTGAACCATACAAAAGTGGAATGACCTTTCCAATATCACAGTATGTTAGTATCAGAATCTGGGTTCAAGCTTCAGATATTTGTGAACGATATAACTCTGGGCAAATCACTTAACCTGGCCTGCCCAAGTTTTCTTATTTGTAAAATTTGGCTAGTTATAGTCTCTACCTTTCTGGGTTATTGGGAGGATTAAATAAAAGAATATTTGTAAAGAATTTAGTAGCGTGCCTGACACATAGTAGGTGCTTAATAAATGCTTGTTCTTACTCTTGCAAGTTGAGGTCCAGTGTGAGGTCACTCTCAACTATCTTTGTTCTATTGTTCTGTGGGATTTGGATAATCTGATACTCAGGAGATATTGTCAATTTTCTTTTCACAATCAATCACTAATTGGCTTTATCCTGTGCTCAGCACTAAGTATACAAATATTCCCTGCCTTCAAGGAACTTACATTCTCAAATTGGAAACATTTGCCTAAAAACATACATACAGCAAACTCACAGATGAGATACAAGGTAACCTTTGAGGGGAAAGGAATTAGTAGCTAAGAGGACTAGAAAAGAACTCAAGCAGAAAATGGAGTCCAGGTTGAAGAGCTTGTAGAAAGCCAGGGATTCTAAGAAATAGAGCTGCGGAAGGAAAAACAAAGGATACCTTTAGAGGCAAGAATTGATCTCTCCAAAGTGCAAAGGGAAGATTAAGGCTATCAATTAATCTGCCATCATTTATTAAGCATTGTCTATGTCTTAGGTATTCTAGGAACTAGAGGTACAAAATGTTGTTAGTTGTTCAGACATACTCAATTCTGTAACTCTGTTTGGGGTTTTTTTGGGCAAAGATAGTAGAGTGATTTGTTATTTTCTTTCCTCAAGATTATTTAACTGTTGAGGAAACTGAACTAAAGAGTTAAGTGACTTGTCCAGGGCTATATAGCTAGTAAGGGTCTGAGGTGGGATTTGAACTCAGGTCTGCCTAATTCTATCTACTGAGCCATCTAGTTGTCTTGAGAGATACAAATATAAAACCTTAAAGTCTTTGCCCTTAGATAGGGGGAGAGTACTCCTAAGAAGAGAAATAAGAGGGTCATCTAGGTGGCTCAATGGATTAAGAGCCAGACCTGGAGATAGGCAGTCCTGGGTTCTCATTTGGCCTGAGACACTTCCAGGTTGTGTGACCTTGGGCAAGCTACTTAGCCCCAATTGTCTATCCCTTGTTGCTTTTCTGCCTTGGAACCAATATGTGGTATTGAATCTCAGATGGAAGGTAAGGACTAAAAAAAGAAAAAGAGAAAGAGAAATAAGAGACAAGCATCACCTCCTAGATTTTTAATAACACTTGAATCCTACACTGGCATCACTCAGAAAATATTGGAGACACTTAAAATCATAGTTTTGGGACTGCAAGGGATCTTAGAAGTTATCTGTTCTCTTCTGAAAGCTTATATTCTCAAGATAATACAGATAGTATATTTTAACCAGGCTTTAACTCTTTGTCCCAAAACTCCAAACCCAACACTACTCCCATTAGGTCACATTAAAATGACCTTAAAAATAACTTTGTCCAAACACTTAATGTTATAGAAAGAGATCTGAATCCCATGGATGGAAAATGACTTTTCTAAGGTCACAAGGAATTAAATGACAGATCCAGGGTTCATTAAGTCCTTCCTATCACTCCAAATCCACTTCATTTATTCACTCAAAGAATATACACTATTTTTCTTCTTTTCACTCAAGAAGGAAGCCTGCTAAAGGAACCAAACAGAAATATTTTCTAATAACTTATGATTGTAGGATTTTCCATATCACTTGTCTATATCCATTCTAAGTACCCCCAATCACTTTAGGGCTACGTGGCCTGCTGCAGGAACAGCAATTCTTTCAAATTTTAAGACCAAACAGACATCTCCTTATTAAGACCTTGGGTTGTGGGAAGAAAATGTTGAAGGTTAAAAACCAGAAGGAAATCTATGATAGTGCAGCAGGATGAAGATGATAGCTGTGGCTGTTGAAACCTAATAAAAATCAACCCTCAATATTGAATATTTAATGAAATTTGAGAAAATACTTCTGGAAATGAGGCCAGTTAAGGAAGGCCAATAAAGTAAAGGCAAAGGCAAAAGTGAACACAGGCTATTTTTATCAAGTTGAGGGATGAGCACTGTCCACTTAAATGACAGGGAACATTTGTGGAGAATTTTATGGTTTGTGAAGTGCTTTGAGTCTGTCTCATTTAATGTTCACAATAATAATATGGGATCACGTATTACTACTTTTATCTGTTTTATGGATAAGGAAATAGAGATTCAAAAAAAAAGGGTTACACAACTAGTAAAATATCAGAAGGATTCAAATCCAGTTCTACCATTCCTCGAATTCTAGTCCATTATCCACTATCCACTATATATTTACATATAAGTATTTTAAGAATTCTTTTGAAAGAATAATGAACATGGCAACTGAAATTTAAGTTTTCAGTTATTCAATTGGAGAAGGGGATAGAGTGCTGGCACCCAGAGTCAAATCCAATTTCAAACACTGGTCTTGTGATACAGAGTATGTCACTTAGCCGCTATTCGCCTCAGTTTCCTCATCTGTAAAATGAGAATAATAATAGCATCTACTTCTTAGAGTTGTTGTGAGTATCAAATGAGAAAATAATTGTAGAGCACTTAGCACAGTGCCTGGCACATTGTAAGTGCTACATAAATGTTAGCTACTACTACTACTATTATTATTATTATTAAAGTGCAGAAACTTCTATGTGAATGATTTCATGATAAAAGAAAAAAACAGAGGTCAAATCATTGAACAGACACAAATCCTGCTATTCTCCCAACTAAGGGCTGTGGGTGGTAATTAAACAGTGAACTCTCCATACTGGTACAAAACATCAATATTCCTTTCTCAATTTCATAAATAGCTATGTTGAACTGGTGCCAGCATCTACCATCCCTGGCATCGACTGTTTTGTGCCACACTGTTCCTTCCAAAATTTGATCCTTTTGATCTGCGTTTCTCACATTCTTTTCCACTGGCACAGGCATGTTGTAAGGTTTATCCAGTGCCTCAGAGAGTGTGCTCTCTCCCCATCTCAATTAGGAATGAATGTGAATATGAGAGATTTCCATGGCTAATCAGGCTCCTCATTTGGGTAAGTAAGGCTGCTTAGTTCACCTTTTTATTCTGCTGTCAGTGTGAGCATCTCTCTGTATTAAGTGCCTAGGAAAAATGAAAAGTTAATTAAGGATGTTAGTTATTATTTATTTTTAAAAATTTAGACTATTTTTCCAAGTTTACATGATTCATGATTTCCCCCTGCCTTTTCCCTCCCTTCTCCCAGAGCTGACAAGCAATTCCACTGGGTTATACATGTATTATTATTCAAAATGCATTTCCATGTTATTCATATTTGCAATAGAGTGATCTTTTAATATTAAATGCTAATCATATCCCTGTCAAACCATGGGCTGAATCATGTTTTTCTTCTGTGTTTCTGTTCCCACAGTTCTTTCTCTGGATGTGGAGAGCTTCTTTCTCATAGGTTCCTCTGGATTGCCCTGGGCCATTGCATTGCTACTAGTAGAAAAGTTTATTACATTCATTTATGCCACAGTGTATCAGTCTCTGTGTATGATATTCTCCTGGTTCTGCTCCTTTTGCTTTGCATCAGTTCCTAGAGGTCTTTCCAGTTCACATGGAATTCCTCCAGTTCATTATTCCTTACAGCACAATAGTATTCCATCACCATCAGATACCAAAATTTGTTCAACCATTCCCATTAAATGGACTTCTTCTCATTTTTCATTTTTTTTGCCAATATAAAAATCTGACTATAAATGTCCTTGTACAAGTCTTTTTCCTTATTATCTCTTTGGGGGTACAAACCCAGCAGTGGTATGGCTGGATCAAAGGGCAGGCAGTCTTTTAAAGCCTTTTGTGCATGGTTCCAAATTGCCCTCCAGTATGGTTGGACCAATTCAGAACACCAGCAGTGTATTAGTGTCCTAGTTTTGGCACATCCCCTCCAAAATTTATCACATTCCTTTACTGACATATTGGCCAGTCTGATAGGTTTAAGGTGGTACCTCAGAGTTGTTTTAATTTGCATTCCTCTAGTCAGGAGGGATTTAGAACACTTTTTCATGTGCTTATTGATAGTTTTGATTTCATTGTCTTGCCTATTCATGACCCTTGACGATTTGTCAATTGGGGAATGGTTTGATTTTTTGTAAATTTGACTTCATTCCTTACATATTTGGGAAATTAAACCTTCGTCAGAGAATTTTGTTATGAAAATATGCTCACATTTTGTTGCTCTCCTTGAAATTTTGGTTGTATTGGTTTTGTTCATACAAAACTTTTTTAATTTGATGTAATCAAAGTTATTCATTTTATTTTTTGTAATGTTCTCTATCTCTTGCTTGGTCTTTCATTCCTTTCTTTCCCACAGATCTGACAAGTATACAATTCTATGTACACCTAATTTATTTATGCTTTTACTCTTTATATTTAAGTCATATACCCATTTTGAATTTATCTTGGTATAGGGTGTAAGATGTTGATCTAAATCTAATTTTTCCCATGCTGTTTTCCAATTTTCTCAGCAGTTTTTATCAAATAGAGAGTTTTTGTTCCCAAAGCAAGGATCTTTGGGTTTATTAAACACTAGTTTACTGAGATCATTTACCCCTAGTCTATTCCTTTGATCCATCCTTCTGTCTCTTAGCCAGTACCATATTGTTTTGATAACCACTGCTTTATAATACAATTTAAGATCTGGTACTGCTAAGCTCCCATTCTTCACTTTTTTTTCATTATTTCCCTGGATATTCTTGATCTTCTGTTCTTCCAGATGAACTTTGTTATAGTTTTTTCTAATTGTATAAAAAAATTGGTAGTTTGATAGGTATGGCACTGAATAAGTAGATTAATTTGGGTAAGATTGTCATTTTTATTATGTTAGCTCATCCTACTCATAAGCAATTAATGGTTTTTCTAGTTATTTATATCTAGTTTTAATTGTGTGAAAAGTGTTTTGTAGTTGAGTTCATATAATTCCTGTGTTTGTCTTCGTAGATAAATTCTCAAATATTTAATATTGTCTAGAGCAGTGATGGGCAAACTTTTTAAAGAGGAGGGCAAGGGAAAGGAAAAAAAACTTTAGGTGGGCCAATATAATTTATTAAAAAATAACAATGATATATTTTATAAAATTCTTATATTTTTTGTGATGCTAAGCCCTATTAATGACTGGAAGATTATGAAGGAGAATATGATGAATGAAACTGTGACTGCATTTCTAAAAGTTTCTCATAATTTGGTTAGAACTGGGATGCACTTATTCTTAGAAGAGAAGTTAAATGCTCATCTGTCAATCTGTTTCTAAGGCAACTCTTTTTCAAGTTTCATTGTAGAAAACACCTGTTCACACATATATGATGAAACACACATAGAAGTAACTTTCTGGGAATGAAATATCAGATTTGGGAAAGTGGATTTTGACAAGGACTTGTAGAACTCTTATTTTGGAACATTAAGAAACAACTGCTTGAGTTGAGTGTTATGTTGTAATTCAATCAATTCAAGTTGCAAGTCCGGTTTCATTGTTTCACAGTTCACATTAAAAGGCATACTGAGGGGGCAGCTGGGTATCTCAGTGGATTGAGAGTCAGGCCTAGAGATGGGAGGTCCTAGGTTCAAATCCAACCTCAGACACTTCCTGGCTGTGTGACCCTGGGCAAGTCACTCGACCCCCATTGCCCACCCTTACTGCTCTTCCACCTAGGAGCCAATACACAGAATGTAAGGGTTTAAAAATAATTTTTAAAAATTAAAAAAAAAGACATACTGAAAATTTCAAAGTCTTTTTCAATGATACTGAAGTCTTCAAATCTTTGTTCAAATTCACCATGGAGTCTCCTCAGACTATCTTCGTAACTCTTAAGCTTTTCCTTCATCACTGGGGCTGATGAATTCAACCTTGGGAAGTGAGATAGCAAGCTGATTCGTGAATAGAGCAAGTCGTACTTTAAAACCTTTGAGATGGCCCCAAATATCATTGATAAATTGATTTTTGCCTTGCATCTTGACATTCAACTTGTTCATGTGACAGAGAAGATCCATAAAAAATGTTAAGTCCAAAACCCATGCAGTATTTTCCAGGATTTTATACTCTACAGACCCCTGTTTCTCAAGGAAGAATGTCACTATTTTGTCTTTCAGCTTCCAAACTTGGTCAAAGACGTGCCCTGGGCTAAACCACCTTACATTCGAGTAGTACAGTATATCAGAGGACTCAGATTACATGGATTCTAGAAACTCCCGAAATTGTCTGTGAGCAAGCCCTCGAGATCGAATAGCATTAACCAGCTCCACAATAACATCAAGCATAGGTTTCATATCCAAAGTTGATTTACACAAGGTGTCTTGATGTACAATGCAATGTAGAAATGTAACATTGTTATCTGGATATTTTTATTAAAGATCCCAACAAATCCAGATTTTTCCCTGTCATATTTCTTGCTCCATCTCTTATTATACTACACATGCAATTTATAGGTACTTTCAAAGTTGAAATTCCTTCTATAAATTCATGAAAAATATCTGACCCTGTTGTAGTTCCCTTCAACAACCCCATGCATGCTAGTTCTTCTGTAATACAGAAGTTTTCATCAACACTTCTTATAAATAATAGCAATTGTGCAGTATCATTTATATCAGAGCTTTCATCCATAGTAATTGAGCAGAATTTAAAATGGCCAATTTTTGATTCCAACTATGATAATATGTTTTTATCTATTCCTTTGATTCTAGAAGTCCCTGTTTTCCAAGACAAGCTTATTGTTTCAAAATCTTTTCTTTTGTCAAGACATAAAATATTGCAAACTTTGAGCATGCAGTGTTTAACAAACTCTCCATCAGAGAGAGCTTTGTTACTTTTAGCAATATTGTATGCTACAACATAACTTGCATGTGTAGCTGCTTGCTGAGAACTATTTCCTTTCTTAAAAATACTTTGCTGACCTGATAGTTTTTTGCGTAGATCTTCTGCTTTTTGTTTTCTTTCTTCTTCAATCATGGCTCTAACCTAGACATCATTGTTCTTAGAGTTGAAGTGTCGTGAAATGTCATATTCTTTGTAGACTGCTACAGTTTCATTGCAGATGAGACATAGTGGTTTATCCCTAAAAACTGTGAAAAAGTTCTTCCAAGTCCATTCAGCTTTGAAAAGATGGCACTCAGAATCAACTTTACGTTTCTTAGATAACATTTCAAAATACGCAGAGTAAAACTAGCAAACCAACAATGCTAAGACAGGTCTGAATCAAGAAACGTGTTTTGATATCTAGCTGAGGTGGAGGGTAGCTACTGCGAGGAGGCTCCATTGACCTGGGGCAGAGGCAATGGTGGCAGCAGCCCCTAGAACTCCAGAAGTCATAGCATACTGCAGACAGTAGGGAAAATGTGGAAAACTAGAGAGCAGCATTACAGTTGACCTGGACTCAGAAGTCCTAGGCTGTGAAGGAGGAAGAAAAGAGTTATCGATTTGCAATCCCTCAAGTGGAGGAGAGTCCAATTCCCTATGGGAAATTGGGATTTTAAAGAAGTTAAGGAAACTGGCTTAAGTCACCTTCCAGCTCCCACCCTGGCCACCTAGGGAGCAATAGCCAGCAGCCAGTGCCTCTCACTCTCAACATAACATTCCAATATCTAGGATGTCAATAAATTTGTATGTCATGACTGATATAAAATGAAAGAGAGGAAAAAAGAGGAAAATATTTATTTTTCTTATAGCCTATATTATTTTTTATTCATCAGATTAGGAATAATGTCCTGAGGGCTGGATAGAACATTTCAGGGGGCCGCATCTGGCCTGCAGGCCTTGGTTTTCCCATCACTGGCCTAGAATGATTTTTAAATAGAGTTTCTGTTTCTAATGCTTGTTGTTGAATTTTGTTGGAAATATATAGAAATGCTGATGATTTATGTGGGCTTATCTTGTACCCTGCAACTTTACTATAATTGTTAATGATTTCCACTAGTCTTTTAGTTCATTTTCTAGGATTCTTTAAGTATACCATTGTATCATCTGCAAAGAGTGATAGTTTAGTCTCCTCATTGTCTACTTTTATCCCTTCAATTTCTTTTTCTTCTCTCATTGCTACTGCTAGTGTTTCTAGTACAATACTGAATAATAGAGGTGATAATGGGAATTCTTGCTTCACTCCTGATCTTAATGGGAAGGCTTCTAAATTTTTCCCATTGCAGATGATACTTGCTGATGGTTTTAAATATATACTGTTCATTATTTTGAGGAATAGCCCTTTTATTCCTATTGTTAAAAAACAGGAGAGAGGAAAAGGGAAGGACAATAGGCAAGCAGCTTCATGGCACTAGGTGATAGAAGAGGACTGTGCTCCTCTTAGCCCAACAGGCTCTGCTGGACTGAGCCTGCCAAGCTGTCTCCTTTAACAGTTGCCCAAGCCAAGTATCTAAGAAGGAGTTGGGAGTGTGTTGACAACTCCTCTAGCCTCTTGACTTGGGATTGGGTTTGTTGTTGGTACGGGCTGGTGTTAATGCTAGATGGGTAACGCTGAAATTCTGACTGCGTGAAATAAGTTTCCCCTCCTAATAGCTTTGGATGGTCACTAATTAGGAAAGGTACTTCAATCTTTAGTTGAACTTAGTAACAAGGTTTATTTCTCTCTTAACAAGGGGTCAGGAACAAGGAATGAGGTAAGAGGTTTAGGGATGCTAAATCTAAGCTAATATAAAGTAGGTGATCAGAAATTGTAGATGCTGGTAGATCAATGAGAGGCTGGAGCTTCTTCACCTTCTCACTAACTCTGGCTTGACCTATCTGGAGCCAAACCAAAGGATAAGGAAGGCTATTGATGTTCTTCTTAGATGGTTGTAATATTGTTCTCTCTCAGCTCTATTGACAACAAGTATGACAGCTCTCTAGGTCTCTCAGGCAAGGAAGTTAGATTGAAAGTACAAAGGCCTACCCACCCTCTTGAACTTCCCTCCTCCCAAAGATGCTCCAGAATGAGCTCCTCTATGCTTTGCATGATGGGTATTTATAGGGTTGGTTCCAACTGCCTTTTGGCCTTGGCTCATGCCATCTGGGTGCATTCTGAGGTCTTCAACCAATGATCCTGTAAGGTGATTTCCATTTTGTCCCAGAAATTCCTTATAACATTACACTTTCTAGTGTTTTCAATAGGAATGGGTGTTGTATTTTGTCAAAAGCTTTTTCTGCATCTATTGAGATAATCATGAGATTTTTGTTGGTTTGATTATTGATATGGTCAATTATGTGGATGGTTTTCCTAAATATTAAACCATCTTTGTATTCTGATATAAATCCCACCTGGTCATAGTGGATAATCCTTGTGATCACTTGCTGTAGTCTTTTTTCTAGTATTCCATTTAATATTTTTGCATCTATGTTCATTAAGGAGATTGGTATATAGTTTTCTTTCTCTGTTTTTGGCCTGCCTGGCTTTGAAATCAATACCATATTTGTGTCATAAGAAGAATTTTCTAAGATTCATTCTTTGCTTATTTTGTCAAATAATTTGTATAATATTGGGATTAGTTGTTCTTTAAACATTCAGTAGAATTCACTTGTGAATCCATCTGGCCCTGGGGATTTTTTCTTAGGAAGTTCCTTGATTGCTTGTTCAATTTCTTTTTTTTTTTCCAAAATGGGATTATTTAGCTATTATATTCACCTATTTCACCTAGATCAATGATGGGCAACCTTTTGAGCTTGGTGTGTCAAAAGTCGCCAAAAATCAAGCATAATTCAGGTGGTGTGTCACTTCAAGAAAAAAAAACATAATTTCATTGTTTATAGTTTAACCATCAAAAATGTATAATTGTAGTATATAACTGTATTTAATAAACCAAAATAGGTAAATTAATATAGGTAGAATTGTCATCTATAGTGCATAGAATGACTACACTACACTACAGCAAATGTTTCATCCTCAGTATGTGGCCCTATACTTTTCTGTATGAGGCTGTGTGTAGCCACGTGACATTGATAATGGACATGTGTGTCAGTGCTGACATGTGTGTCATATGTTTGCCATCACCTACCTAGATTGTCATATTTATTGCCATATAATTGGGCAAAATAGTTCTTAATAATTACCTTAACTTCATCTTTCATGGATGTGAGATCACCCTTTTCATCTTTGATACTGTTAATTTGATTCTCTTCTTTCTTTTTGTGATTAGATTAATCAGTACTTTATCTATTTTATTTGTTTTTTCAAAGTACCAGTTCTTAGTCTTTTTTATTAGTTTAATAACTCTTTTACTTTTAATTTGATTAATTTCTCTTTTAATTTTTAGGATTTCCAATTCAGTTTTTTTCTGGGGATTTTTGATTTTTTTTTTCTAATTTTTTTAAGTTGCAAGCCCAATTCATTGATCTCCTGCCTCTCAATTTTGTTGCTATAGGCACTCAGAGGTATAAAATTTCCCCTGAGTACTGCTTTGAATGTATCCCATAGGTTTTGATATGCTGTCTCCTCAGTGTCATTCTTTTTAATGAAGTCCATAATTGTTTCCATGATCCTTTATTTACCCACCAGTTTTGAAAAATTAGATTATTTAGTTTCCGATTAATTTTAAATTTGTCTTTCCATGGACTCTTGTTATGTATAATTTTTATAGCATTATAAGATGTTAATTATTATTATTTTTATTATTACATCTAGCTCCTGGCATAGTGCCAGGTACTATTTAGCCTATATACATGCTTCCTGGCTTATTTGATTATGAGAGGCAGAGACATAATCCTGATTCATAGATTTGAAAATCTTGTTTCAAATCCTGCCTCTGGTACTCTAACTCTAATCATGGATAAGTCATCTAAAATCATTGATCTTTAATGTCCTCAAATGTAAAACAAAAGTGTTGGATGAGATGGTCTCCACTCTTTCTCCCACAAATGATTTGTTGTTGTTCAGTCCTTTCATTTGTGTCTGACTTAGTATATCCCCATTTTCCCCATATGGATGCCTTTGGAATAAATACTGCAGTGGTTTGCCTTTCCCTTTTCCAGCTCATTTTACAGATGAGGAAACTGAGGTAAATGGGATGATATTTGAACTTAGGAAGATGAATCTTATTGATTCCAGGCCTATCCCTCTTTCTAGCTGCCCTCCTACATTGATCCTTAGTTGTGTTAATTTAGTGATTCATGGTTTGAAACAGACTGTGTGTTATCTCATATGAGCTTCAAAACCACTGGGCCAGAGAGATGCTTTATTATTTTCATTTTACAGATGGAGAAACTGCGAAGTTATGTGAGTTGTTGAGTCATATAGATAAGCACATGTGTGAGGTAGGATTTGAACTTGGCTATTTTTGCCTCCAAGTTCAGCCTTCTCTCCAGTGCTCCACCTTGCTAACTATTGATATATGAGCCTATGTACTATGGAGAACTGGGTCCTAATCAAGTCAATGTCATCATTTTCAGTTTTATACAGATCATTGAGCACTGTACAGAGAAATTTTCTCTTCTACAGTTACACATTGCATCTCAAAAGCTTTTTATTAGGTAATAGAGAAAAGTCATTTTGGAGTCTACAGTCTAGACAGCAAAAGTCATTTAGTTTATCTGAGGCAGAGGATGGATAGAGCCAGTGTATGCAAAACTGGGATGTTTGTAGCAGAGCAGAACGACTAAAAACTTTCTTTTTATTTTATTATTATATTTTAGTTTCCATTTCTAGAGTAAAAATTGAAGAGGTTTGGGTATATGACCTAATGTCTGAGTAATACTTCTGTGATGCTGTTAAAGGTTTGTAAAGTGCTTTAGAAATGTTAACTCATTTGCTCCTTACAGCATTCTTGGGAAGTAGGTGCTATAATTATACTCATTTTACAGATGAGGAAACTAAGGCAGTGATAGGCTAAGTAACTTGGTCAGGGCAAAACAGCTACAGAGTATGGAGGCAGGATTCAAATTCATGTCTTTCTGATTCCTAGGGCTGTACTCTTTTGTTGCTCTTGGAGATGAACAAACCAACCACTTATCTGCACCCCCAGGTACCTATCATTGCTCATTCTATTACTATGAATATTGTCAGAAATTACTAAGAATACAGGGAATAAAAATACTAATTGGCTCAGTCTCAGAAATCAGGGAAATATTTTCTCTATTTATCCCTAGATAGGTATTTCTGCCATCTATGCAGAAGACAGAATTTATTTTCTAGCTTCTCTTTCAATCTGGAATCACAAACTTAACATTTTTGACAAAAATATGTGTTGAGAGACAGGTAATTCATTTGCAGCCTCGATGTGCCAGGAGCAGACTGAGGACATAACGGGAAGGATTGGCATGTTTGACTCTGAGAAGTATGGCCTGTGCCCTGTGCACATACCCCAAAGCGAGCATCACAGGAATTTTGAACCATTGTGAAAATTCCATTTTATGGAATTTTTATAAACCTGAAAAACTAGATCAAATTCACTCCAAGAATCACTTTCATATTCCCTTTGGAAGATACCAAGTCCTGCCTTTTGTTTAGCAGTAGCTTACCTTACAGGGCATTAGAGCAAGATCTCCCTAAGGGCTGAAATACATGGAAAGCAACCCAGCAGCTTCAGAGCTTACAGAAGGACTCCTCAGGAGAATGACTCAGCAGCCATGGAGACCCACTTAAAAAAAATACAGTGCTCACCTTCTCATTGTAAGCTTGTCTGAGCATCCCTGCTACAACATCCTACTCCAATGGATGGCTTAGCCCTGAAGAACTCAGGGGTGCCTCCAGGCCATGATATAGCATCAGAGCAGAACTCAAGAGGAGACATAGCTGGATATGTTTTAATATTGCAATCACATCTAATCCTGACACACTATTTTTTGTCTCTTACCCACACTTAAAATCTCCCTCTTCACCTCTACCTAACTGGCTTCCCTAGCTTCCTTCAAATCTCAGCTGAAACCCAGGCACCGTAAAGGGCCATTCCCAGTCCCAGTTCAACCAATTGCTAATACCTCTCACTATCAGATGAATATATCTTATATGATATTAGTTTTTTTTTCCTTTCATGTTGTCTTCCCCATCAGAATGTAAGCTTCTTGGGAGCAGAGATCCTCACTCTTTCTTCATATCTAAATCCATATATGTACACACACACATACATATATATACATATATATAACATGTATATAGAAAAATATGTAGGAATACTCTCTCTGTTGCTATCTCCTTCTCTTCCTCTTCTTCTTTTCTCTCTCCTCTATCTCTCTTCTGCTCTCTCTCTCCATCTCTCTGTCTCTGTGTCTCTTTGTCTCTCTGTTTCTGTCTCTGTCTGTCTGCCTGTCTGTCTCTGTCTCTCTTTGTATCTGCTTCTCTCTCTCCTTCTGTCACTGTTTCTCTGTCTCTGTCCCTGTCTCTGCTTCTGTCTCTCTGTTTCCCTAGGGCTTTGCACATTTCCTGGCACATAGTCAGCACATAGTGGCTGCTTGCTGAATGACTGACTGAGGCTTGTGACTCAAAGTCTCTTACAGGTTGCTAACTAGAGCTTTAAAAATGTTCTAAAGAATTCGGTTCCATAAAAACAAAAACAAACAAAACCCTCTCATGGACGATGATTGACTGTGGCAGACTCCTACCCATTATTCCAAGCCCTGACAATCAATCAGTTCATTGAGCTACCTTTTTTCCTTGGAAACTTTTCTTTGAAAATGAGAGTTGGCAAATAAGGGGAGGGAATGCAAATTTCTGGCAAGAGTCTGGATATGGGAATTAGGAGATGACTTGTAGTTTTGGTCCTACCATTACAGGTGTCCCTTCCAATCTCCATTTCTCCCATCATGGTTTCAAGATTTAATGGTTCACCATAAGAAATTAAATAGGAATTTGGGGGGAGTTTTGCAGAAGCCACAGACTACATAGATGACATAGAAAAAGTTTAGAAACCCAGAATTGCAGAAAATATATGAATAGTATTATAGAATATCAACATATTTTATCTTTTAATACCATAAATATATACAATTTCATTTTTAAAGTTAAAGTAAGTGAAAAGTTACAGTTTATGAAAAGAACATGAAAGTCAGCAGATGACATACAAAGACTAGAAATGTAGTGATGCATAAAATGAATGTATTTTTTATATATGCTACCTGTACAGTATATATTTTGTTATATTTATATTTATAATACAGTGATCCCTCACCTATCATGGGAGTTACATTCAGGAGACCTCCAAGATAAGTGAAAATCCATGTAGTAGCAGCATTATATTTATTTTATTATTTATATATATTTTAAGGTTTTATAAACTCTTCTTACTGTCCTATAAACCTTTTCCAAACTCTTATTAGCCTTTCCCATACTTTAATAAACACTTCATATACTCTTCAACACTTTCTGAATGTATGGACACAGTGAGGAGAGCAAACAGACTGATGCTAGAGTCACTGAGCCAATCAGTGATCAGCATACAGAACACAGGACTTTGGTTGATTGCCTTTATTCCATCAGTCAATAGTGTGCTCTGTACAATCTCACATTGGTAAACTTGTGCAAGTGGTAGTGGCTTACTGCTGTGTATACTATGGTATTCATCTGCAAAATTCCATGATTTAGTGAAAACTCTGGGATACAAAATTAGATCTAGATATATTTTTAAAACCCACAATACAGTGAAGCTGCAATAAGTAAAGCACAATATAGAGAGGGATGATTGTACATATTTTTACTGCATTGTTTCATTCATAAATGAACAGACACACAATTTTAAATGTCTTCTGTTATATATGCAGCATGTTCAGTATTCTCAAATTTGTTTTTTTTAAATTTCCCATTTCATATTTTTTACATTTCTTTTCATTGTCTTTGTACTTAACATTGACCTATATATAGCCTAAGACCAAAAATTTCACTTAAAATTTACAATAAGTTACGTAAACACTCCATAAAAAAAAGAAAAAAATCAGATTTCTCTGGTGTGATGGGAGGGCCAAAAATTTTTAAGAAGATTTTCCAGATGGTGTAGGCAATGCACCCCTTAACCCCACTTTGAAGGGATTTTTGTAATTATTTGTGTGATTTTAGAACAGTTGATTAATCTACCTGAGCTCTGGGTTCTCATCTATATATTGGGGGTAGAAGATGATAGAACAGAAATAAGCATTTAAGGGGAAGCTACTTGGATCAGTGGAGAGAGTGATTGGAGTCAGGAGGATCTATGTTTAAATATGGCTTTGGATACTTCTTAGCTGTGTGTCTCTGGGCAAATCATTTAACCCTGTTTGCCTATCCCTTGCCTTTCTGTTTCTAAGACAGAAAGTAAAGGTGTAAAGAAAGAAATAAACATTTATTAAGTACCTACTATGTACTCTGGGAAAGAACAACTCAGTATCCCATCAGTCATAACGTAAAGAAACGAAAGTGGAGATGGATAGGACATACACTACGAAAACTGGAGGACAATGTTGCCAGACAAGCACTGAGCTGGAATCCACCAGGGAGGAGGAAAGTCGGAAGGCCAAAACAGACCTGGCGAAGATCTGCTGAAAACGAAACAAAGGCCGTCGGAATGACATGGGCCCAGCTGGGGGAAGTTTCCCAGAACAGAGTCCATTGGCGTGAGATGGTTGTGGCCCTATGCTCCTCTGGGAGCCAACACGAATAAATAATAAATAAATACTATGTGCCAGGCACTTTACAAATATGGCCTCATTTGATCTTCACAACAACCCTACAAAGGAGGTTCTCTTATTATCTCCATTTTTACATTTGAGGAAATGTAGCCCAGAGTCACACACTTAATAAGTATCTGAGGACTAATTTGAACTTAGGTCTCCTGACTCTAGGACCAATGACCTGATTTAAGTACTCTTATCTGCTGAGTCACCCTCCTGCCTCATCAGAGATAATGAATGGTCCATTCCTTATCTACTTCAAAGGATTCTTTTGAGGATCAAATGAGACAATGAATATAAGCATCCTTTGGAAACTGTAAAAATCTATAAGAAAAAAGATCACTAAAAATAATGAGTCATTTTTTTTCTAGCAGGGTTAAAATGTATTCTGTAGAACCAACTACTTTTCTATAGTCATATTCTTTGCATCTGAAAAAAAAGTCCATTAATAGTAATCAATAGCTAGATATTCAAGAACTACACTGTTTATTTAATAACTATACTCTCAAGTGACTGACATTTTGATCTTCTCAGAGTTCTAGATGTATTATAAAATGGTGAATCTAATTGGTTAATTAAGGGTTAATTAAATCACCTGACTAAATGATCTTTAAGAATTAGGCCAATGGTTTTTTTCTGGTTGAAAATATTAACAAATTTAAATTTGTCTATTAAAAAAAAGCCACCAAAATTCCTTCATTGTTTGTTTTGGATTGAGCAAATTGGAAGAAATGTTTAGTTAATGGTCTACTTTGAACACTTTTTGTTGTTCAAAGTATTGTTTTGTGTGTTGGGACCAAATAGTTGTCAATAAAATTTACAAGCAAGCATAAAAAGAAGGGAAGAGGTCGGTAGAACTTCCCTAATGCCAGTGACTTGAGCCTCCATTCCATTGGTGGTTCTTCCATTGTTTGCCTCTAGGGAGTCATGGCCCAGCTCCACTTAAACTCCTAACATTTACAATGTTGTTCTGGCTCTGCTCCTTTCACTCTGCATCAATTCCTGGAGGTTTTTCCAGTTCACATGGAATTCCTCCAGTTTATTACTCTTTTGAGCACAATAGTATTCCATCACCAACATTTACAAAGAGATATTTGCTTCCAAGACATAGTAATAACATGAGTACAAACATGTCTTTCCCAACACTTTAGGGGCATAGACTCCCTACAGCATCTTGATCTCTGGGTAGAGTATACTCAGTACAATTATTTCATAATTATTGGTTCAACCAAGTTCATATCCAAGGCAGCATTGCTATTGCATGGGTCATTACCTCAACTACTCTAGGGCTGAGTCCTAGACATAACTTCTGTCTCCTTGGGAAATCAGAGCTAGCCTGGCTGCAAAATATGACATGAACTTGACTTCTAACCTGCTTGATGGCTTAGTCTCCTGACTTTTAGAAACTCACAGTCTTTGCCTCCAGATTTATGTCTTTCACTTAAAAGAACAAATCTCAAATCTAGCAAATGATCAAAGTTCTTTTCACAAGTTCACGCCAGCCATAGAGGAAGAGGGCCCGAGGCTTTCCCCCTTTATAACTTTGTCTTTTAATGCAGAGAAATAAACCAGAGTAATGATCTACTGAGAGAGAGGACCTTCCAGGAGGGTGTTTTTTATGTCTTAAATATCTTATTTTTTAGAAAAATTTTCCATGGTTACATGATTCTTGTTTTTACTTTCCCCTTCACCCCCCTTTAACCCCCCCATATCCAACACACATTTCCACTGGTTTTAACAAGTGTGATCAATCAAGACTTATTTACATATTATTGATAGTTGCATTGGAGTGGTCATTTTGAGTCTATGTCCCCAACCATGTCCTCATCAACCCATGTGTTCAAGCAGTTGTTTCTCTTCTGTGTTTCCACTACTGAAGTTATTCCTCTGAATGTGGGTAGCGTTCTTTTCCATAAATCCCTCAGAATTGTCCTGGGTCATTGCATTGCTGCCAGTACAGAAGTCCATTACATTCGATTTTACCACAGTGTATCAGTCTCTGTATACAATGTTCTTCTGGCTCTGCTCCTTTCACTCTGCATCAATTCCTGGAGGTTTTTCCAGTTCATATGGAATTCCTCCAGTTTATTATTCTTTTGAGCACAATAGTATTCCATCATCAACATATACCACAATTTGTTCAGCCATTCTCCAATTGAAGGGCATACCCTTTTTTTCCCAGTTTTTTGCCACCACAAAAAGCACGGCTATAAATATTTTTGTACAAGTCTGTTTATCTATGATCTCTCTGGGGTACAAACCCAGCAATGCTACGGCTGAATCGAAGGTCAGGCAATCTTTTAGAGCTCTTTGGGCATAGTTCCATATTGCCATCCAGAATGGTTGGATCAGTTCACAACTCCACCAGCAATGCATCAATGTCCCAATTTTGCCACATCCTCTCCAACATTTATTACTCTCCCCTGCTATCATTTTAGCCAATCTGCTAGGTGTGAGATGGTACCTCAGAGTTGTTTTGATTTGCATTTCTCTAATTATTAGAGATTTAGAACATTTACTCATGTGCTTAATGATAGTTTTGATTTCTTTATCTGAAAATTGCCTATTCATGTCCCTTGCCCATTTATCAATTAGGGAATGGCTTGATTTTTATACAACTGATTTAGCTCCTTGTATATTTGAGTAATTAGATCTCTGTCAGAGTTTTTTGTTATAAAGATTTTTTCCCCAGTTTGTTGTTTCCCTTCTGATTTTGGTTGCATTGTTTTTGTTTGTACAAAAGCCTTTTAATTTCATATAATCAAAATTATTTACTTTACATTTTGTAATTTTTCCTAACACTTGTTTTGTTTTAAAATTTTCCCTTTCCCATAGATCTGACAAGTATACTATTCTGTGTAGACTTAATTTACTTATAGTTTCCTTCTTTATATTCAGGTCATTCAACCATTCTGAATTTATCTTGGTGTAGGGTGTGAGATGTTGATCTAAACCTAATCTCTCCCATATTGTTTTCTAATTTTCCAATAGTTTTTGTGAAATAGCGGATTTTTGTCACAAAATTTGAACTCTTTGAGTTTATCATATACTGGCATGCTGACATCACTTACCCCAAGTCTATTCCACTGATCCTCCTTTCTGTCTCTTAGCCAGTACCATATCGTTTCGATGACTGCTGCTTTACAGTATAGTTTAATATCTGATACTGCTAGGCCCCCTTCCTTCACATTTTTTTCATTATTTCCGTTGATATTCTTGATCTTTTGTTCTTCCAAATGAACTTTGTTATATTTTTTCCAATTCAGTAAAAAAGATTTTTGGTAGTTTGATAGGTATGGCACTAAATAGGTAAATTAATTTGAGTAGAATGGTCATTTTTATTATGTTAGCTCGTCCTAAGCATGAGCGATCAATTTTTTTCCAATTGTTTAGATCTAGTTTTAATTGTTTGGAAAGTGTTTTGTAGTTGTGTTGGTATAATTCCTGTGTTTGTTTTGGTAGGTAGATTCCTAAGTATTTTATATTGTCTAGGGTGATTTTAAATGGTATTTCTCTTTCTACCTCTTTCTGCTGTGATGTGTTGGAAATATATAGAAATGCTGATGATTTATGCACATTTATTTTGTATCATGCAACTTTGCTAAAGTGGTTCATTATTTCTATTAGCTTTTTAGTTGATTCTCTAGGATTTTTTAAGTAGACCATCATATCATCTGCAAAGAGTGATAGCTTAGTCTCCTCCTTGCCTATTTTGATACCTTCAATTTCTTTTTCTTCTCTGATTGCTACTGCTAGTGTTTCTAGCACAATGTTAAATAATAGAGGTGATAATGAGCATCCTTGTTTTACTCCTGATCTTATTGGGAAGGCTTCTAATTTATCCCTATTGCATATGATGCTTGTTGATAGTTGTAGATATATACTGTTTATTATTTTTAGGACAGGTCCTTCTATTCTTATACTTTCTAGTGTTTTCAATAGGAATGGATGTTGTATTTTGTCAAAGGCTTTTTCAGCATCTATTGAAAAAATCATGTGGTTTTTGTTGGTTTGCTTGTTGATATGGTCAACTATGTGAATGGTTTTCCTTTTGTTGCACCATCCTTGAATTCCTGGTATAAATCCCACCAGATCATAATGAAGAACTCTCATGATCACTTGCTGGAGTCTTCATTAAAGAAATTGTTCTGTAGTTTTCTTTCTCTGTTTTTGATCTACCTGTCTTTGGAATTGGTATCATATTTGTGTCATAAAAGGGGTTTGGTAGAATTCCTTCTTTGCTTATTATGTTGAATTGTTTGTATAGTATTGGACTTAGTTCTTCTTTGAAGGTTTGATAGAATTCACTTGTGAATCCATCTGGTCCTAGGGATTTTTTCTTAGGGAGTTCTTTGATGGCTTTTCAGTTTCTTTTTCTGAGATGGGATTATTTAAGTATTCTATTTCTTCTACTGTTAATCTAGGCAATTTATATTTTTGTAAATAGTCATCCACCTCACCTAGATTGCTATATTTATTGACATATATTTGGACAAAATAGTTTTTAATGATTGCTTTTATTTCCTCTTCATTAGAGGTGAGGTCTCCCTTTTTATCTTTGATACTGATAATTTGATTTTCTTCTTTCCTTTTCTTAATTAAATTGACCAGTACTTTGTCAATTTTTTTTTCAGAGTACCAGCTTTTAGTCTTTTTTATTAATTCAACAGTTCTTTTTCTTTCAACTTTATTGATTTCTCCTTTAATTTTTGTAATCTCTAATTTGGTCTTTATCTGGGGATTTTTAATTTGTTCCCTTTCTAGTTTTTTTATTTGCATGCTCAGCTTATTGATCTTTGCCCTCTCTAATTTGTTAATACATGCACTCAAGGATATAAATTTTCCCCTGTGTATTGCCTTAGCTGCATCCCACAGAGTTTGGTAGGATGTCTCATCATTGTAATTCTCTTCAATGAAATTATTGATTGTTTGTATAATTTCTTCTTTAACTTGTTTTAGAGGATCATATTATTTAATTTCCAATTAGTTTTTTATTTGCCTGTCCATGTGCCCTTACTAATTATTATTTTTATTGCATTATGATCTGAGAAGGTTACATTTATTATTTCTGCTCTTTTGCATTTGTTTGTAATGTTTCTGTGCCCTATTACATGGTCAAACTTTGTGAATGTGCCATGTGCAGCTGAAAAGAAGGTGTATTCCTTTTTGTCCCTATTTATGTTTCTCCACATATCTATTAAATGTAATTTTTCTAGGATTTCATTCACCTCTCTTATCTCTGTCTCATTTATTTTTTGGTTTTATTTATTTAGATCTGAAAAAGCAATATTTAGATCTCCCACTAGTATAGTTTTACTATATATTTCCTTCTTGAACTCTGCCAGTTTCTCCGTTAGGAATTTAGATGGTATACCATTTGGTGCATACATGCTGATTACTGTTATTTCCTCATTGTGTATGCTGCCTTTTATCAGGTTGTAATTACCTACCCTGTCTCTTTTAATAAGATCTATTTTAACTTTGGCTTTGTCAGAAATCACTCCAATCCTGCCTTCTTCTTCTCATTTGAAGCTCAAAAGATTTTGCTCCAGCCTTTGACCTTAAACCTTTGTATGTCCACCCACCTCATATGTGTTTCTTGTAGACAACATATGGTAGGATTTTGGTTTTTAATCCACTCTGCTATTTGCTTCTGTTTAATGGGCAGGCAAGTTCATCCCATTCACATTCAGAGTTATAATTATCAATTGTGTATTCCCCAACATTTTGGTATCTTCTCCTAGTTCTACCCCTTCTTCTTACACTATTTCCTTTTAAACCAGTGGTTTGTTTTAGACCATCCCCCCTTGTCCCCTCCCTTGATTTACTTCCTTTTCCACCCCCTCCCTCATTATTCCCCTCTTTTTTTAAAGACCTAATGAATTCACTCTCCCCTCTCTTCCCCTCCCTTTTTTTGACCTCTCCACTCCCTGCTCCCCTTGATTAAACCCTTCTGACTTTCTCAGTAGGGTTAGATCGAATTCTATATCCCAATGGATATAACTATTCTTCCCTCTCAGGGAAAATTCTGCTAAAAGTAAGGTTTAAATATTACCTCTTAATGCTCTCTTCCTCTCCTTATAATAGTATTCATCCCCTCCCCTTCCCAAGACGTCTTTGTGTGGTATAGAATATCCTATTTTTTTTATTCATTCAGGTTTCTCTTGGTGCCATCTACTATTCATGGCCCATTCCCCCCCCCACCCGCCATCTCAACTTAGACATTTAGTGCCCCAACCTCTCCCTATGAATAATTATTCTAATTACTATAATAGTGAATAGAATTTTTGCAAATTACACATAACATTTCTCCATATAGGAATACAAATAATTTGATCTTTTTAAAGCCCTTGAGTCAAAAATAAAAGTAATTAAATAATTGGTTTTCTGTTATAATCTTATGATTTTCCTTTTTTGTTTGATCTATCCTGTTTTTCAGCTGCTTAATTTTTGTTTCCAATTTGCTTACCATTTTGTTTGATTTGGGGGCATCTTTCTCCAATTGGGAGTTTCTGTCTTTTAACCTGTTAATTTCTTTTTGAGCTATTTCCCACTTCTCTCACCAAATCTCTTCCTTCTTTTTCATGATCTCAGATTTGAACTCTTCAAGAGCTTGTGACCAATTTTCATTTTTGGGGGAATGTTTGGGTGTGATTACTTGTTTGTTCTCCTCTGCTGTTTGCTCTGTTGTCTGGATTTTTTCTGTGTAAAAGTTGTCGAGTGTAAAAGATTTCTTCTTGATTTTTCTCTTTTGAGGTTCTTGTGACTGGCTTGCCATTATTATTATTTCTTTCTAAGTCAAAAGTCTGGGTGAGGCAGACAGGCTCTCTGCCTGTGGCGATGCAGAGCAGTTTTCTCCTGAGTCCCAGTGCCTTGCACCCTCTCAGCTTTATCCTCACACCCCGGTTCTGTCTGTACTCTTTAGGCTCTTGAGGTCTCAAGTCAAGTTGTTCTCAGGTCAAGCCTCCTGGTGGTCCCCTTACTTGCTCCTCTGCCCGAAGCTCCTTTAACTGTCTCAGGGAACTGCTTCCATAGTCATGCACTCCTCTCCACTGGGTCTCCACCCAAGGTCAGTGCCTGCACTCATGGTCCATGTCCGCCCCTGCGTCCACATCTGTGCTCAAGGTCTGTGTCCAAAGTCCGGTTCTTTAGCCTCTTCAGGTCTTAAGTCTTGCTGCTTTCAGGAGCAGGCTCTGGTGATCCCCAGTAGCTGCCAAGAACTTAATAAGTGCCCCAAACTTGCTCTAACTCTTGTGTGCTGGCTTTGGCATTGTAGGTGTTACGGGGGGAGGGGGTTCTGCTCACATTTTAGTGAGAGCTATTTCACCCCCTTATAGCATAGAAATGCCCCGATCCCACATATCTTCAATGCTGCGCCCTGTTGTGGGATCTCTTCATTCGTCTGGGTTTGTTTTTATGTCCTCTTGAGGAATCTTATATGTGCGGGTTAGGAGAGGTTAAGCAGCTGCTTTTTACTCTGCTGCCATCTTAACCCACAAGCTGTCCAGGAGGGTTTTTAACTCATCTTGTCCAATTATATCCAACCAAAGAAACATGCTTAGCAGATCAGAACCAGTTAAATGGAGATCCTTGAAAGTATCTCCAAGGCATTTACATTGCATGTCATCACAGTCTCCCAGAAGCAGATTCTCCAGACCCTTCTACATCATGCTACTTACACATCAATTCCTCAATTCCCTAATAATCTACTTTTAAAAAACCCATACCTCCCATGTTAGAATCAATATTGATTATTCATCCCAAGGCAAAAGAGTGGTAAGGGCTAAGGGATGGGGGCTAAAGCGACTTACCTAAGGTTACACGGCTAGGAAGTGTCTGAGGTCAGATTTGAACTTAGGACTTCTCATCTTTAGACTTGGTTCTCAATCCACTGATGCACTTACCTTGCCATCTAATAACTTACTTTTAATTGCCTCTTGAAGTCTTCAAGAGGACTTTCCCTCATGATTATTCTGTGATATCGATGGTACAAATATGTAGCTATATTCAAGAGAAGTCTTGGGACTGCCATTCTTCCCAACTTCTCTGTTCAGTCATTATAAATCATGCAAACTATATTTATGGGCCTTTGGGGGTAAAATATTCCCAATGCTTTACTGTCTTCTGAGTAAACACTATCTTCTCATAACTAATACACTCAGCCAGAAACCCTGTGGAGATGTGTTTCTCCAGGGAAGTAAATCTGACAAGAGGAAAAAGAGCTGGCAAATGAAAGCATTAGGGAAAAGCTCTACTCAGACTTATTGCTCTGTCAATGGCTTTGAGTGCTTCCATCAGATCTGATAGAGAGGAAAAACAAATACTGAGGTCACTAAGAAGAATCAGATCATCACCAGAAGAAGGACTTATACTATAACAACATCAACAGTAATGGTCACAATAATAGCACTTAGCACAATGTGTACATGTAGTGGGAGCATCCCCAATGCTTGTTGACTTGACATATATGGTACTTTAATTGCTGTAAGACACTTTGCATAGGTGACTTTTTATGTACTATACATGATGTTATTTTGCTCTTTATTGTGTGATTTATTTCAGTAACACAAATATTTTATTGTGCTTTAGGGCTGAAACAATCTTAATTAATCATTAATTATTTAAATGAATCTCAGTTCAATAATCTATGGACAGGCATATATGTATTCAACTCTGGAGATTCAATGCAAAAAATAAAATAACTGATCATAGAGACACAAACTGTTTAGGACAGGTTCAAGGGTGCAGGCAACAGGAAATATCTAATGTCTATCTAACATCTATGTATATATGCAGGCATCGATGTGTATATGAATATATGCATCCATGTGTGTATGTATGTATGCCTCTATCTCTCTCTATGTGTCTGTCTATTTATCTATTTGTTTATCTGTCTGTCCACTTGCCTGCCTGTCAGTCTATCTACCTATTTTCATATTTACACATATATAGATATACATATATGTATTTAAATATATAGATATGTAGCTATAGAAATATACATGTAAGCATATATCATGCCCACACAAAGTAGATAGCAGTTTGGTCTCCAAGAATACTTTTGGGATTAATTTATATGCTCATTAGTTTTAGCTGATTCCTCCCTTCCCTTCCCTTCCCTTCCCTTCCCTTCCCTTCCCTTCCCTTCCCTTC
>NC_058130.1:27034779-27057031 GCF_016433145.1 Gracilinanus agilis | reverse complement strand
ATATATATATATATATATATATTATGTATAGTAAGTAAATGATAAAAAATGACCAGATAGGAACAATTTTGACAAAATTTAGGAGGACCTTCAGGGCATAAAAGTGACACTGGGCTTTCAAAGACCACCAACTTTCAAAAGTTCTAACCAAAATCAAAATTCCAAATAAGGCTGCAGCAAGAGATTGAGTATGCTAGCTAAGGAACAGCCAAGGAATAGAGTCTTCTGACCTTTGCCTTGTAGGAATCCTTTCTGCTAATATGATGATGGTAGTAGCACAGAGGTAGAAGAGAGAGTAGGTTATGCTAGGGATCACAAAGTTCTTAAGTCATCTGTAAATATTAATTGGCATCTATGTGGCACTGGATAGAATGTTGACTTCCTGTCAGGAAGACCTGAGTTCAAATATCACTTCAGAAACTATAAACAAGTAACTTCACCTCTGACTCATTTTTTTATTTATAAAATTGGAATAATAATAGCACCCATATCTAATTCAGGATTTTTATGAGGACCAAATGGCATAACACACATAAAGCTCTTTGTAAACCTTAAGGCATTAAGTAAATGTTAATTTTACTTATAATCATTATGTTATGATTAAAATTCTCTGGAGACCATGTCTTAATTGTATAATTATTTGTTATATAGCAAAAAATGGGCCAGTGAAAGAGAGAAGCATGAGCAACATGTAGTTTGCTAGCTCTTTTAGCCGTCTCTCCTGCAAACAGGCTGAGTCAGTCCAGAGCCAGACTGTAAGCACTCCTAATTCTGTATTTCTAGTAAAAAGAGTGATTTCCTGTCCCCTCCACCAATTTATGCATGTTGTGATGTCTCTTTCCTGAACATCTTTGATTAGAAAACTCAGACCTTAGTATGAACAGAAGATGGGTCTTCCAGACACCAGGAGTAGCCACATGGTATTTTGAATGGCCACACAAGGCATGTACAGAGTTTTCTAGCAGGGCAGACCAAAGGAGGGAGGACTTTACCCCTGGCCTCAGGGAGATACAGTTCAGAGCTTCAGCCCTAAGATTTTTTTGGCTTTAAAACCAAAAGGTTATTTTGGAGACAAAAAAGGGATATGCATTAATATTAATATTTCACAATCATCTCTTCCTTCTCCTATTCCTGAGACAGTGAGCAATTTGATATAGGTTATATATGTGTGGACATGCAAAACATTTCCTTATTAGTCACATTTTAGAAGAAGATATATAAAATGAAGAAAATAAAGTCAAAAATAGTACACTTTTGGGGCAGCTGAGTAGCTCAGTGGATTGAGAGTCAGGCCTAGAGACAGGAGGTCCTAGGTTCAAATCTGGCCTCAGACACTTCCCGGCTGTGAGACCCTGGGCAAGTCGCTTGACCCCCATTGCCTACCCTTAGCACTCTTCTAACTAGGAGCCAATACACAGAAGTTAAGGGTTTAAAATTAAAAAAAAAATAGTACACTTTGATCTGTATTTAGATTCCATTGGGTCTTTCTCTGGAGGTGTGTAATATTTTTCATCATGAGGTTTTAGAATTGTCTTGGGTCATTGTATTTCTGAGAATAGCTGTCATTCATAAATGCTTATCACGGCAAACAAATGCAAAAGAGCAGATATAATAAATGTAACCTTCTCAGATCATAATGCGATAAAAATAATAATCAGTAAGGGCACCTGGACAGGCAAATAAAAGATCAATTGGAAATTAAACAATATGATTCTCCAAAACCAAATTGTCAAAGAAGAAATCATAGAAACAATCAACAATTTCATTGAAGAAAATGACAATGATGAGACATCCTACCAAACTCTGTGGGATGCAGCCAAGGCAGTACTCAGGGGGAAATTTATATCCTTGAGTGCATATATTAACAAATTAAGGAGGGCAGTGATTAATGAATTGGGCATGCAACTCAAAAAATTAGAAAGCGAGCAAATAAAAAACCCCCAGATAAAAACTAAATTAGAAATACTAAAAATTAAGGGAGAAATTAAGAAAATCGAAAGTAAAAGAACTATTGAATTAATAAATAAGACTAGAAGCTGGTATTTTGAAAAAACAGATAAAATAGACAAAGTACTAGTCAATCTAATAAGAAAAAGGAAAGAAGAAAAACAAATTGACAGTATTGGAGATGAAAAGGGAGACCTCACCTATAATGAAGGGGAAATTAAGGCAATCATTAAGAACTATTTCACCCAATTATATGGCAACAAATATAACAATTTAGGAGATATGGATGAATATTTACAAAAATATAAATTGCCTAGATTAACAGCAGAAGAAATAGAATACCTAAATAATCCCATATCAGAAATAGAAATTGAACAAGCCATTAAAGATCTCCCTAAGAAAAAATCCCTAGGACTAGTTGGATTCACAAGTGAATTCTATCAAACCTTCAAAGAAGAACTAATTTCAATACTATACAAATTATTTGATATGATAAGCAAAGAAGGAGTCCTACCAAATTCCTTTTATGACACAAATATGGTACTGATTCCAAAGCCAGGTAGACCAAAAACAGAGAAAGAAAACTATAGACCAATCTCCGTAATGAACATAGATGCAAAAATCTTAAATAGAATATTAGCAAAGAGACTCCAGCAAGTAATTAAGAAGATCATCCACCATGATCAGGTGGGATTTATACCAGGATTGCAAGGATGGTTCAACATTAGGAAAACCATCCACATAATTGACCATATCAACAATCTAACAAACAAAAATCACATGATTATCTCAATAGATGCTGAAAAAGCCTTTGACAAAATACAGTATCCATTCCTATTGAAAACATTGAAAAGTATAGGAATAGAAGGACCCTTCCTAAAAATAATAAACAATATATACCTAAAACCATCAACAAGCATTATATGCAATGGGGATAAATTAGAAGCCTTCCCAATAAGATCAGGAGTGAAACAAGGATGTCCATTATTACCTCTATTATTCAACATAGTACTACAAACACTAGCAATAGCAATTAGAGAAGAAAAAGAAATTGAAGGTATCAAAATAGGCAATGAGGAGACTAAGCTATTACTCTTTACAGATGATATGATGGTATACTTAAAAAATCCTAGAGAATCAACTAAGAGGCTGGTAGAAATAATCAACAACTTTAGCAAAGTGGCAGGATACAAAATAAATGCACATAAATCATCAGCATTTCTATACATTTCCAACACATTAGAACAGCAAGAGGTAGAAAGAGAAACACCATTTAAAATCACCCTAGACAATATAAAATACTTGGGAATCAATCTAACAAAACAAACATAGCAATTATATGAAAACAACTACAAAACACTTTCCAAACAAATAAAACTGGACCACAACAATTGGAAAGCCATTAACTGTTCATGGGTAGGACAAGCTAACATAATAAAAATGAACATCCTACCCAAATTAATTTACCTATTTAGTGCCATACCTATCAAATTACCAAAAAACTTCTTTACTCAATTAGGAAAAACTATAACAAATTTCATTTGGAATAACAAAAGATCAAGAATATCAAAGGAAATAATGAAAAAAAATGTGAAGGAAGGGGGCCTAGCAGTACCAGATATCAAACTATATTATAAAACAGCAGTCATTAAATCAATATGGTACTGGCTAAGAGATAGAAGGGAGGATCAGTGGAATAGACTCGGGGTTAATGATGTCAGCAAGACAGTGTATGATAAACCCAAAGAGTCCAACTTTTGGGACATGAATCCACTATTTGACAAAAACTGCTGGGAAATTTGGAAAACAATATGGGAGAGATTAGGTTTAGATCAACACCTCACACCCTACACCAAGATAAATTCAGAATGGGTGAATGACTTGAATATAAAGAGGGAAACTATAAATAATTTAAGTGAACACAGAATAGTATACTTGTCAGATCTCTGGGAAAGGAAAGATTTTAAAACCAAGCAAGAGTTAGAGAAAATTACAAAATGTAAATTTAATGGTTTTTATTATATTAAGCTAAAAAGCTTTTGTACAAAGAAAAACAATGTAGTCAAAATCAGAAGGGAAACAACAAATTGGGAAAAATCTTTATAACAAAAAACTCTGACAGGGGTCTAATCACTCAAATATACAAGGAGTTAAAGCAATTGTATAAAAAATCAAGCCATTCCCCAATTGATAAATGGGCAAGAGACATGAATGGGCAATTTTCAGGTAAAGAAATCAAAAGTATCAATAAGCACATGAGAAAGTGTTCTAAATCTCTAATAATTAGAGAAATGCAAATTGAAACAACTCTGAGGTATCACCCCTAGCAGATTGGCTAAAATGAAAGAAGGGGAGAGTAATGAATGTTGGAGGGGATGTGGCAAAATCGGGACATTGATGCATTGCAATTTGGAACTATGCCCAAAGGGCTATAAAAGACTGCCTGCCCTTTGATCCAGTCATACCATTGTTGGGTTTGTACCCCAAAGAGATCATAGATAAACAGACTTGTAGGAAAATATTTATAGCTGCGCTTTTTGTAGTGGCAAAAAACTGGAAAATGAGGGGATGTCCTTCAATTGGGGAATGGTTGAACAAATTGTGGTATATGCAGGTGATGGAATACTATTGTGCTAAAAGGAATAATAAACTGGAGGAATTCCATGCAAATTGGAGAGACCTCCAGGAAGTGATGCAGAGGGAAAGGAGCAGACCCAGAAGAACATTGTGCACAGAGACTGATATACTGTGGTAAAATCAAATGTAATGGGCTCCTGTACCAGCAGCACTACAATGACACAAGACAGCTCTCAGGGATTTATGGTAAAGATGCTACCCACATTCAGAGGAAGGACTGCAGGAGAGGAAACATATAAGATAAACAATTGCTTGAATGCATGGGCTGAGGCAGACATGAATGGGAAATAGACCCTGAACAAGGACACATGTTACAATCAGTGGAAATGTGCGTTGGCCATGGGTGTGGGGAGAGCGGGGGGTGAAGGGGAAAGTAGGGGCATAAAGTATGTAAACAGGTTAAAAATGAATATTAATAAATGTCTAATAAAAAAATAAATGCTTATCACATAATTTTTTTGTTACTATGTACAGTGTTCTTCTGGTTTTGTTCACTTTACTTTGCATCAGTTCATGTGGTTCTTTCCAAATTTTTCTTAAACAATCCTTCTTATCATTCCTTATAGGTCAATAGTATTCGATTATAATCATATGCCATAACTTGTTCAACAATTCCCCAAATGATGGGCACCTTCTCATTTTTTAATTCTTTGTCACCACAGAAAGAGTAATTAGCATTTTTGTACAAATCCGTCCTCTCCCTATCTTTTGGATCTCTTTGGGATAGAGAACCAGTAGTAGCATTGCTAGGTCATAGTTATACAGCCTTCTGGCATGATTCCAAATTGCTTTCCAGTATGGTTAGATCAGTTCAGGACTCCACCAGCAGTGCATGTGTATCAATTTTCCCACATCTCCACCAACGTTTATCATTTTCCTTTTTTTATAATTTTAGTCACTTTGGTAGGAGTTGTTTTAGTTTGCATTTTTTAAATCAATAGGGATTTAAAACATTTTTTGAATGACTATAGTACCTTGATTTCTTTTTTTTGAAAACTACCTGTTTAGATCCTTTGACCATTTGTCAGTTGAGGATGTCTTATTTTTATAAATTTGACTCAGTTTAGTTTATATTTGAGAAATAAAGCCTTTATCAGAAAAATGTGCTGTAACTCCCCTCTCTACTAAACAATTGTTTTCCTTACATTGCTCTTCGCTATTTTATAAAGGAATTCCCCACATACATCCAGTTTCCTCTTTTGTTTTTGTTTGTGAAAAACTTTTAAAATTTAATATAATTGAAATTATCCATTTTATATTTATAATGTACTCAATCTTTTGTTTGCTCATCTATTCTTCCTTTATATATGGATTCTTGTTCCAAAATCTTGGATCTTTATATTTATCAACCAGTAGATTATTATGGTGATTTACTATTGTGCATTGCATATATAATCTATTCCACTGACCCACCACTCTATTTCTTATCCATTACTAGATTGTTTTGATGAATTCCACTTTATAATGCAGTTTGAGATCTAGGTTATGTTACCTTCCTTCATATTTTTTCACTGATTCCCTTGATATTCTTGATCTTTTGTTCTTACAGATTAATTTTGTTATTATTTTTTAGCTCTGCAAAATATATTTTTGGTCGTTTGATACAGTACTGAACAAGTAATTAATTTAGGTGAAATGTCATTTTCATAAAAAGTCTACAATGTGAACTTTTTGTAAAAAGATCTGCTACTGGAGTAAGGGAATAATGTCAATACTCATAACAGAAGGAAGATATAGCTACCCTTCTATGATTCAGAACTTGAAAGTCTTAAAGAAGGTGAAAGTGGAAGATTAGAAATAGGATTCCATTATAAAATATCCAAGAGCAATGGAAGAAAACAGTTATTTAGCACAAAATTTGGCACAAGATCCAATTAAGACATCTTTATGCTAAAAGAAAATCTCAATTCAATTCAATAAACACTTATTTTGAGCACTATGCTAAGTGCTAGTGATCAAAAATATGAAAAGGTAAGATAGTCCTTGCCCTCAATGAATTTACAATTCATTGGGGAAAGGTAATACACAAAGGGAAACTGGAAGGTTTGGGGATGGAAATCAAGGGCATCTTATTCTTTGGATTTGGAAACAAGTAGAATGGCAGCTAGAAAATGGAATGGACTGGAAGTCCATTTCCTGTCCTCAATAAAGGAACTCTTTAGGAACACTTTGATACTCCACCTCCTAAAATTTGACAATGATACTAAAAAGACAAACCTTTCCTCCAAATAAATACATATTTTATGTACTGACAGAAAGACCCAAAATGGCAAACTGTACCAGTATGACTAACTGTTCACATTCAGTTCAAATAAGCTTGTGCCTAGGACATCTACTATTCCAATATGGAAGCAAATTTTAAAATATATTTTCATTCTAGGACATACACTCAGAGAGAAGAACCATTCCAAAGTTGCCCCTTTTCTGTTTCTGTCATGCCCAACAGGTATCTCAAATAGAGATTTAATATTCTCAATTATCTTCCCCTTGTTTTTATCTTTTTTTATCACTCTTGATGAGAGTGACATGGTCATTCTATGCTTTAGGAAGATGATTTTGACAGATGTACAGATGGATAGATTGTAGATGGCAATAGGTTGGATGATGAGAATCTAGAATTTGCTGTGACTCTTCAGGAAAAAGGTAATAAGGTTTCTGAACTAAAATGGTAGCCATCTGAATAAGAAGGTAACAGATATGGGATATGTCATTATAGAAGGATGTAAAAGAGTTAGCAATTATTTATGGGAGAGAGCAGTGATAAAGGCCAGATTGTGGTGCCTAAGAGGTCATATTCAGAGGAGTAGCATTTTTAGGGAAAACATAATGTATTCTCAATTAGACATTCCAGATTTGAGATGCCTACAGGCCATACAGTTGGAAATATCCAATAGGCAGTTGATGATCCTAGACTGGATCTCAGGAGAGAATTAAGTCTAACTATAAAGATCTGGAATTCTTAGCAGAGAAATAATAACTAAAGCCCACCAGAGCCCTGGCTTCTTGTACACTAGCGATGGTCCTTAGTCTTGGCCTTTCACAAGGGGAGTGCAAATGCATGGAGGGAGAACAGAGCTGAGAGGGCTAGATAAGTTATTTGGACAGAATTCCAAGTTACATAAAGGAAATCCTGCATAGTCACATTGAATCAAGTTAAGTCAAGTCAACAAGCATTTGATAAATGTGTGCTTTGTGTCAGGTACTATTCTAAGTACTGAGGGTAAAAGAGGACAAAACAAAACAAAATACAAAATAAAGACAAAATTGCCTTGCTCTCATAAAGCTCATAGACTAATGGGAGAAGAAACATGTAAATAACTATGAACAAACAAGAAAAATTGGAAATATTCTTAGGGGAAAGGTACTAGCATTATGGGAGATTGAGCATCTTATAAAAGGTGGAATTTTAACTAAGATCCAAAAGAAACAAAGGAAGTCAGGAAATGGAGATAAGGAGATATGAGAAATTTCAGGCATTAACAACAGCCTCTTAAAAAACCTGGAAAGATTTATATGAACTGATACAAAGTGAAATGAGAAAAACCAGGAGAACATTGTACATATTAACAACAATTTATATGATGAACATTTATGAATAACAACTATTTTCAGCAATACAATGATTCAAGATAATTCCAAAAGACTCATGATGAAAAATGTTCTTTTCTTCCACAGAAAAAAACTGATGGAGTCTGAATATAGATTTGCACGTCCTTTTTTTGTTGTTGATTAGTCATTTTCCAGTTGTGTCCTACTCCTTAGGAACCCATTTGTGGTCTTCTTGGCAAAGATATTGGTATGGTTTGCCATCCTTCTCCAGCTCATTTTCTAGATAAGGAAACTGAGACAAACAAGGTTAAGTGACTTTCCCAGGCTCACAAAGCTAGTAAGTGTTTGAGGCTAGATTTGAACTCAGGAAGAGGAGTCCTGATGCCAGGCCTAGTATGTTATCTACTGCAATACCTAGATGTCCTATCTTTTTTAAACTTTATTTTTCTTGGTGTTTTTTTTGTCTTTCTTTTCTTTTACAACATTGCTAATATGGAAATAGGTTTTATATGACTTCACATGTATAATCTATCTCAAATTGCTTGTCTTCTCAAAGAAGATGGAGGGGAGGGAGTGAGGGAGAGTCTTACTCCAGGATATGGAGTATTTTATGTGAGGTCCAACAAAGAGGCCAGTGTCACTGATATAGAGTATGTGAGGGAGAGTAAAATGTAAGAAGACTGGGAAGGTAGGAAGGGACCAGGATATGAAAGGATTTAAAAACCAAAGAAGTGGATTTTATTTTTGAAGCCAGAGGTAATAGTGAGTCACTGATTTTTATTGAATAAGGGGATGATATAGTCAGAAGGTCACTTTAGGTAGATCAATTCCACAGCTGAGTGGAGGGAGGATGAGATTTGAGAAAGTGAAACCAACGAACTTGTTAGGGCTGTAGTTTAAGAATGAGGTGATAAGGATCTGTACCAGGGAGATAGTGGTGACAAAAGAAGCAAAGGGGTATATAGGAGAGATATGACTAATGGATCTGCAATACCTGACAATCCCAGTGAGGGAGATCAGACAGGGAGGAGTTGAGAATGTCACATAGGTTTCAAGCCCAGAATAGCAGTGTCATCAACAGTGAGAGGGAAATTAGGAAGAGAAGAAGGTTTTGTGGGATAGATAATGCAGTTTGAGACATAATTGAGTTTTGTGTGTCAATGGGACTCAGTTCAAGAAGTACAATTATAATCACTAGTTGGAAATTTGAAATCTCCAAGGTCAGGCAGAATTTAGGATTCAATGAAATGATCTGTGAATTATTTGCATATAAATAATATCTGAATAAAAGGGGACTGATAAAAATCACTTGGCAAGATGTTATATTAAAGAAGAGTTTAGAGCCTTGAAATACTCTAGTAATTAATGGCTATGAACTGGATGAAGATCTAGCAAAGGAGACTGAAGAGTGGTTAAACTGTTAGAAAGAGAATGGAGGATAGAATCAGGAGAAAGCAAAGCCTCAGTCAGATAAGAATGTGGCCCCAGAAGAAAAAGATGCACATGGCCTCAGTAAAGATAGAGCATAAGGGCAAAAAAAAAAAAAAAAAAAAAAAAAAAAAGAAGAAGGAACTTTAGGCATCTCCTCTGCTGCGACAGGTGCTATAGGAACTCAAGGTGGAAACAATGGAAAGCCAAAAAGTGAAATGATGGAAGAATCCTTTGACCAGCTGCCAATCTTTGACTAAGACCCTGGGTCAGTGAGAAAGGCAATGATAAACTGGAATAAATGTGGTGAGACCTTTTGATGATACCTTTGAATTGCATGACTTTTTAGCAAGGGTGTGGTATTTCAGGACCCTCCAGGGTACCAGGAGAAATCTGTCTTTCCCCTTGTTTTGTTTTCTTTTCTAGTCTAGGAATTAACCGACTGGGAAAAATCTACCCAGGGACTGTGACAGTTGTGGAAGTTGGGGAGGATGATTCTTTCAAGAAAGGCAGGGCAGGAGAGAGAGCATTTGACCCCTCTGGGGGATCATATCTTCTGAGGAATTCTTCTGCCTTCTTAGATCTGCTGGTCTTTTCTTGGAAAACTTTGTGCTAATAAGCTATAAGGAATAATGGTAGAGGTGAAAGGTGATTTTGGTAAGATCAGGGTCACCCTGGAGGACCAACAGACCATTTTCCTTCTTGGCTGCTTTGTACTGATTAAATAGACCATGGACTACTGCTCTTTAAAGGCCAATTCTGCTCTGCCCCAAGGAAACCTAAAGGTTGTGTGAGGGGGGAAAAGGGAGGAACTATAGGAGGAAGGATGAAGGTAGGAGGATTGGAGGAATGGGAGAAAGGAGAGAGGAAGGTAGAGAAAGGGAAAGGAAGGTAGCATCCCTAGCTCCACAGGGGGAAATTAATCAGAGCCCTTCAGGGGCTCAAATTAAAGATCAGAGAGCAACTTAGAGTTTAGAAAAGCTAGGTTTTTATTTAGATTAGGAAAGGGAAAAGGTTAGGTAGGGGTAAAAGGGTCTCCTATGTAGAGAGAGTCCAGGATCAGAAAGAGTCAGCTACCTGGCTCAAGAGCAGAGCACTTCCAGGGTGGAGAGCCTGAAATGCCACAAAACTCTCTCTTTTATACTTTCTCCAACACCTCCCACAAAGGAAGTGGGAGGTATTGGGGGAAGTTATGGCAGGGATCCCTGGGAGATGTAGTCTTCCAGGTTTTACATTAATTCCAAATGACACAGTTGGTATCCTGCTCAGAAGAGCATTGGTGTAGAAGTGAGAAGACCTGAATTCTAGGCTGTGCTTTGGCACTAACTGTGAGTTGCAATTTCTTCCTCTTTGTAACTAGAGAATTGGACATGACCATCTCTAAGATTCCTTCTAGTTCCTTAAGTTTATGAGATGTGGGTTCCATTTATTTGACTATCTCAGTTCAATTCATATCAGTTAGATGTGAACATAGTTCTATGGACAAATAATTTCATCTTATCTGACTCAGTTTTCTTCTCAATAAATCTAGAGAGTTGCTCTAGATCTATGGTAATTAACCAGTGGCATGCGTACCAGAGGGCACTGAGAGCCCTCTTTCTGGGCACGCATGCTGTTGTCCCAACACAGAATTTACCAGAGTTCATTACTAGAAAGCCAGAGGGACATGGGGCTGGTCTGCTCCCCTCCTCTCCACATGTGCCTAAAGGCATTTCTCACATCACCCTCCCTCTAAAAAGTTCACTATTATTGCTCTAGATCAGCATTGGTGGAGTACTGGAACAGCTGGCATGGGGGGAGCTGCTCCCTCCCCTCTTCCTAGTGCCTAAGGACATTTTTTTGCATGCCTCACCCCTCTGTCCAGTCACCCAAAGCAAGCATGTCCTCCCTCTGCTCTCTGGGGTAATACAGGTGGCTCACAGGCAGCTTGAGGTTGCAGTTTGGGCATGTGAACTTGAAAACCTTCACAAACACTGGTCTAGATGTTTCCTAAGGTCCCTTTTCACTTTAAAAATCCATTGTTGGGGGGCAGCTAGGTGGCTCAGTGGGTTGAGAGCTAGGCCCAGGGAGAGAAGGTCCTGGGTTCAGATCTGGCCTCAGATACTTCCTAGCTATATGAGCCTGAGTGAGTCACTCAATCTCCATTGCCTAGCCCTTTCTGATCTTATACATTGGAACTAATACACAGTATTGATTCTAAGATGGAAGGTAAGGGTTTATATATATATTATGTATATATGTATGTACATATATATGTATATGAATATATATATTGTTAATATTAAAAATGATAAAGGCTGGTATAAATATATATATTAGTAATTTAATTAAAGCCATGCTGATAGATAATTAGACCACGCGCTTGTAAGCATTCAAAACTGCCGCCCTCGCCATTACTGTCTCCTGTTTCCTGTCTCGAGTCTGCTGGCCAAGAGAGAGACTCCCTCCTAACCCAGGAGATTATAAACTCTTCCCTGCATCAAGATGTAGGCCTCCCCACGCCCAAAAACTCGGAAACGGAAACCAGTTGGACCACGGTGGATCATGGGAAATGTAGTTTGATACATTCCCCAAATTTCACTTTTACAATATGTATCCATTGTTGGGGAGATGGAAATTCTCTTTCTCTTCTTCTTTGTTATTAGGATTAGCAGGCATTTCCCTCTTCCCCTACTCAGTGGTCATCCTCACAGATTTCACACGTGAAGAAAGAACTGAAGCTAGCTTCTACTTATCAAGAATAATCAGTTAAAATAAGAAGCCATTGAAAGGCTGCCTCCCAAGGTGGGAAGGGTGTAGGAATGGGAGGAGGGCAGCAGAAGCATCTTGCTGACTTCAGGTCTCCACTTCTACCCAAGTGATTATGCCTTTGCACTGTCAGCCTCTCCCACCATATCCCCTTCCTAAGCTGGTTGGTAGCACTTACCCCAGGTGTAAACATTTCAGATTAGGGCTGCCGTCTAGACATATTGAAGATGCCAGTTGTCGGCTTCAAATTTTTTTTTTTATAAATTCCAAGCTTCTAAAATGAAACATCAGAAGATACTTTCTCCTTGTCCTTACTTTATTGTTAAGGCAAATAGATTACCAGACCCTGCCAATGAATTTCTTTAGAGCTCAGGAGCTAAACTCTGGTGATAGGTGATTGGATCATACACTTAGAGATTTGTGACCATACCACAGAAGGTATTGAGGCAACCTCCCTCATTTTACAGGTGAAGAAACTGAGGTTAGAAGAAATAAAGGGTCTTATCCAGCTTAACAGGCTAGGAAGTATCTAATCATGAGATTTAAACTTGGATCTTCCAGTCTCTGAGCTCTCTATCCATTGTTCTACTTGGGGCTTTAAATGAGAGACAGCATGGTGAAATAGAAAAGCAAAATGAACAAAAAACAAACTCTCATTTTGCAAATTGAGCATTTGGTTTTAAATTGGAGCTCCCCCACTATTAATTGTGCAGCTAGGTGGCACAGAGGGTAGAGTGTTGAGCCTGAAGTCTTTCTGAGTTCAAATCTGGACATAGACACTAGCTATGTGACCCTAGGCAAGTCACTGGACCTCATTTGCCTCAGTTTCCTCATTTGGAGATGGAAATGGCAAACAATTTCTGTATCTCCACCAAGAAAATCCCAAATGGGGACACGAAGTGTCAGAAACTGAAAAATGACTGAACAACAGTATGATCTTGGGTAAGTCATTTAATCTTAGTGGGCAACATGAAGATACTGGATGCAGGGATTTCTGTGGTCCCTTCCAGCTCTAAATCTATGATCCTATGAAATATCCATGGTTATTCTGTCATGTCAATCCAGCTTAATAGTATTTTCCTTCTATTAACTCACTCATCCTTTTTTAAAATATCTTTTTGTAATGATTCATTCTCTCATTCTGGTAAGTTGACTCTTGTTTCAATTTCTCTGTCTGGGGTTGCAAAAATTTATCTGCTGAAGAAGGAAAAATGTGTAAAAGGGATGCCAAGACAGATACCCTAAAGAGTGGGGAAGCCTCTATCATTTTCTCCTTGAATTTATGGACCATAAGAAAATAAGTCCAATTATAAGCCTTCCTCTTCTTCAGCTGGAGAGAAGCAAACTGCCATTGGTGTTTTAGAGTGAGAAACTCTTTCTGGGCTGAAGATGATTTATTATTACAGCAGGTAATAAAGCCAGCTTCATTGACTACCTCAATGATGAAAGGTAATTAAAAAGCTGTGGGCACACTAGATTTTAATTAGTGTAATGGACACATCTAAAATGTTGGAAGGTATATCAATTCATTATTCTGTTAGAGGTCTATATTTTCTAAAGTCTCAATGCATAAGATTTGCTCCAGGAAAGAAATGTTCACAGATAATGAATTTTATCCAATGTGGAAACCAGTTCAGGCCTTGTCAGGGAACACATTGTGCTTGCAAAAGTGGCTTCTGAGCTCTTTTTCCTAGAAGTTTCTTTTCTTGTGAATCCCTTCTTTGGTCATTTGCCTTCAAAAGAGAGAGATTACTCCTTTCTAATATACAATAAAGGATAGCAAGGCCAGGTCTGAGAAATGTTAGTCTAATAACAAAAGTCCACAATGAAATTAAACTCAACTGGCATTTAAAAAAGTAGTTTATTGATAGCTTTTGTTTTTCTATCACTTTCATTTCCAGATATGTCTTCTCACCTCCTCTTCAAATAGCCGTTTGTTGTAACAAAGAAATAAAAATGAAAAAGAGAAAAAAAAGCAGCTAGCAAAACTGGCCAACATATCAATCTAGTTTGATGGAATATGTCCTGTTCCACCATCATAGACTCCCACCTCTGCAAAGAAAGGAGGGAGAAATATTTTCTCAATTGTTCTCTGACTCTATAAAGCATTATAATTATATAGCAAGCATTTTTCAAAGATTTGGAGGCTCTTTTGTTACATTTCAACAAATGTTTATTAAGTTGTTTTTTTTTTTAAATTTTAAACCCTTAACTTCTGTGTTAAGTCCTATTGACTTATAGGTGGAAGATTGGTAAGGGTAGGCAATGGGGGTCAAGTGACTTGCCCAGGGTCACACAGCTGGGAAGTGTCTGAGGCCGAATTCGAACCTAGGACCTCCTGTCTCTAGGCCTGGCTCTCAATCCACTGAGCTACCCAGCTGCCCCCTGTTTATTAAGTTTCAACTGTATGCCAGGACCTCTGCTAGAGACTAGAGATTCAAAGACAGAAATGAAAGAAAAAACAGTCTCAAGGAAAATACTTTCTACCACAGTGATATAAAATGTTTGTAGATAAACAAATCAAAGAGTTTGAGAAGGGAAATGAGTACTAATAATTAAATGGATCTTTTTTTAAACCCTTATTTTCTCTTTTAGAATCAATACTAAGTATCAGTTCCAAGGGAGAAGAGTAGCAAGGGTTAGGCAATTGGGCTTAAGTGACTTGCCCAGGGTCATCCAGCTAGGAAGTTTCTAAGGTCAAATTTGAACCCAGGACCTCCCATCTCTAGGCTGGGTGCTCTATCCACTGAATCACCTAGCACTCCCAATTAAATGTATACTGTAGGAGGTAGCACATGAGCTGAGCCTCAAAGGTATCTAGGTATTCTGAGAAACAGAAGGGGGAGGAACGACTACATTGCAGGCATGCAAGCTGGTCTGTACGAAGGTGTATATGTGGGAGGTAGAGCTCCACATTCACGAAAGAGTAAATAATCCAGTCTGGCTAGATTATATGGTATAATTAAAATAGTTGCAGAGAAGAAGGTTAGAGGCAAAATGTGAATACCATTATAAGCACCAAGGTGGAAGATTTGTATTTTATTCTAGAAATAATTGTTCACTTAGGTTTCTTGAACAAGAGAATGGCCTGCTTAGAACTCAGTAGTCCAATCTTAAAATTAATTCACATCAGCTAGATTGCTTTGTTTTTGATATTTGTGCTATTTCTTAGTGGGATTACCATTATATAAACACAACTAAGTCAAGGATAGAAAACCATTCTGTTAAATCTGGTTAATAGAAATGAAGTAGGAGAAACATACCCAAGTTTGTAGCAGGGCCTCACCCCCAAAATGGGAGACACCACCTCCATTCAATCTAGAGGCAAGAAAAGAATTTTACTTGAAGAAAAGTGGATTTTTTTGGTGGCATAATAGTTTAATAACTGGCAGGAAAGTCTGGAGGCTAATTGGGTAGCCTTAGGGCTGTTGCATATGCCCAAAGGCTAGTAGAGTAGCCTTTTTGGAGCTGATAGTATGGAATAACAACTATGCTGTAGAGTGGCAGCTTCCACTGTGGAATGGCAGCTTCCAAACCCTGTGGATCAGGATTGGCATATTTATTGGTGTCTGGTAGTTTAACATTTACCTTTCCAAACTGAAGTGGAGGTATATTTTGGTGTTTGTTGCCACAGGGAATAAGGAGCATGCACAATATTGGGGGATTCTTCTAGAATGCCAGAGTCCCCAGTGCACAGGTTCCATGTTCCTCCATTGCCCACCTTGCCATCCTTTGCCAATGCAGGAGAAGTCTTGCTGCCCTTCTAGACTGGGAACGTGTGTGTGTGTGTGTGTGTGTGTGCGTGTGTGTGTATATGTGTGTGTGATGTTACCTATTTAGGTAATTACCATTATAGGTAATTATTTCTAAGAACAAGATAAATAATCAATAAAACAGAGTACAAAGCTGATGCCCAGTATAGAATATTACAGATCTAGTACACAGAATGGGTAATTGACCAGTTTGCAATTCATTCTTGACTAATGCTAAAACTACTGACTTTGTTGTTGATGTTTAACTGGTGCTAACTAGTGAGGAATGCAAGATATCAGAGTATGAAGGTCCCATTCTTATTACTTTTCCTTACTGCCTACTGTCAGCTAATATTAGAAAAAAACAAGACATATTTTTCTTTTTTATTATACTTTATTTATTTATTTAGAATATTTTTCCATGGTTACATGATTCATGATTTTTCCCACCCCTCTTTCCTCCCCCCCCCTCTGATCTGAGAAGCAGTTCCACTGGGTTATCCATGTATCATTGTTCAAAACCTATTTCCATGTTATTCATCTTTGAAGTAGAGTGATCTTTTAATGCCCAAACCCCAATCACATCCCCATTGAACCACATGATCAATCATATATTTTTCTTCTGTATTTCTGCTCCCACAGTTCTTCCTCTGGATGTTGATAGTGTTCTTTCTCATGAGTTCTTCAGGGTTGTCCTGGATCATTGCATTGCTGCTAGTAGAGAAGTCCATTACATTCGATTGTACCACATTGTATCCACCTCTGTTTATAATGTTCTCCTGCTTCTGCTCCTTTCACTCTGTATCAATTCCTGGAGGTCATTCCAGTTCACATGGAATTCCTCCAATTCATTATTCCTTTGAGCACAATAGTATTCCATCACCAACAGATACCACAATTTGTTCATCCATTCCCCAGTTGAGGGACACCTCCTCATTTTTCATTTTTTTGTCACCAAAGAGTGTGGCTATGAATATTTTTATACAAGTCTTTTTCCTTATTATCTCTTTGGGGTACAAATCCAGCAGTGGTAATGCTGGGTCAAAGGGCAGGCAATATTTTAAAGTTCTTTGGGGTTAGCCAGGAGGTAAGGGTTTTTTGGTTTTTTTAAGCAGTAGTTCCCTAACATGTGGTTTTGCTAGATCCTCCTTCTTGCCCCATTATAGGCTCTTTGGAGTAGCCTCCAATTGTGCATACTTCTTAGCTCTAAGACAAAGGTTCTCTGAAAATCTAAGAGCAGCAGTTACACTTTATGGGGAAAAATTCTCCTTTTTTTCTCCTTTTTGCTTTTCAATCAACTCTTAAATTTATTCCCAGGATTTTGCTGCATACACTAGTCAAAGTCCTTCCTGTTACGAACACCAGGGGGCCCTCTTGTATGTTAACTTCTCCCCCATTAGCTTGTGGGTTCCTTGAGGTCCATTTCTATTTCCTTGTTTGGCCTGTTAGTCTGTTTTTTTGCTTTTACCTTGTATGTCAACACACAACATAGTACTCTGCACATGCTAAGGGATTTGATTCATTTTCTTAGCATTTTTCCCAAGAGAGTTTTGCAGCACTAAAAGGCTGTCACATGAACAATCCTCCATACTTTGCTTATTTCATGAAGCCCAGCATGATATCACCCTAGTATGGACTGGATTCTCTGTTGCATCTTTATTTTTTGGGGTGCTGTGTGACTCCACATTTGTCTACCTGACCCTACCCTTGCACAGTTTAGAAGGTGATTAATTAGCTGCCATATTTGTGATGAATTGCAAATTGTTCAGCAAAATGTGAGTTTTCTTACTAATAACATTCCTTTATTTTCAAGCTGGGCATTAACTGGATATATAGAATTTGCTTAATTGTCTGTGATCAATGGAAATGTTTTATTACCTGCTCCATTTAGAGCAGTGGTTCCCAAACTTTTTTGGCCTACTGTCCCCTTTCCAGAAAAAATATTACTCAGCCCCCTAGAAATTAATTTAAAAAATTTAATAGCAATTAATAGGAAAGATAAATGCACCTGTGGCCATCATCATTCCCCTGGATTACTGCAGCACCCACCAGGGGGCGGTGGTGCCCACTTTGGGAATCACTGATTTAGAGAATGGCAAAAGCAACACATTTCTAATAACGTAACCTTTATTTGAGCTCCAGTTGTAAACAGTGATGCCAAAATTAAACATTTAGGTCATTTCGATTTAGGTTTTATGATAATAACTCCTATTTGAACAGTGTGTCAAGTTTATAAAACACTTTACATATGTTATCTCATTTGATCCTCACAACAACTTTGTGGCAAAGTCGATAACTGTTTTCATGCCTATTTTAATAGATGAGGAAGCTGAGAGTGAAAAGGCAATGTCAGTTGCCCACATTCAAATAGTGTTAAGTTGCAGAATTGGGGAATTTGAGAGCTGAAAGTGACCCCAGTGGCCACCTAGTCAAAAATCCGCACTCCGATATATGGAACGATCAGTTGTCCATCCTCTGAGTGAAGCCCAACAATATTATCAGTCCATATTCTCACAAGAAACCCCATCTGTCTTTGGAATGGGAATTGTTGGCAGGCATTTCTTGACTTCAAGCCTAGATTTGTCCTTTTATTGCTTAAACCCAGCTATCATGTTTCCTCCAGTCTTCTCTGCTGTAGGCTAACCATGCTGTTTTTTTGGGGGGAGGGAGCATATTTTTAAATTTATATTTTTGTTTGTTACATTAAAAATGAGTTCTTCCACTGATGCTCAAGCAACATGGACACGAGGCCTTTCGCCATTGTGATTGCCTTCTTCTAGATATTCTCTGGATGAGTTACATCTTTCCCAAACTGTGAGGTGCATCATTGATCACCATTCTCCAGATGTGGTGAGAGCAGCAAAGAGTTCCTAGAGAACCATCATTTCCTTTCCCCTGATGTTATGCATCATTTAATGAAGTCCAAAAATTACATGAGTTTTTTGATTGCCACATTATACTGATGATTTGCATTTAGTCTTGAAGCAACAAAAAATTCTGTTTTTTCCCCCTTAACTGCTCTTACCATGTTTTCTCTCGCTGCATTCTCATGAAGATAATTTTTAAACCAAATTGTTAGACATTGCTTTTAGTCCCTTTGAATTTCATGCTATTATCTTATCATTTTATATTTGAAAGCCTTCACTGTAGCCACGTGTGTCTTCGTGTCTAAGTAAACATTAATGGCAACAGATGAGGAAGTAGGCTAAATGTGAATTTTTGATGAGAAGAATGTTGAAATGTTGGATGGGGCCTCATAGCTACTTTAGTCATTTGCATCTAACAAAAGTTAATCTCTTCTATTTTTTAAAGGTCTCCCAGGCTTCTCTGTGCACTGAAAAAAGTGATGGACATGGAACTATTAAGAGAACATTAGTTTAATTTTCAGTTATGGCTATTTATATGTACCTCAGTGGTGCACTGAATAGAGTGGCAGGCCTCAAATCTAATCTCAGACACTTACTAGCTGTGTGACCCTGGGCAAAGCACTTAACTCTGTTTGCCCCTGTTTCCTCATCTGCAAAGTGAACCACTCCAGTCTGGTCATGAAGAGTAGGACCCAACTGAAAAATGATGAAAAACTTCTTACATGTTCAACATCAGTCAAATTATTTCTCTCATCTATAAAGTGAGAGAGTGGATGAGTTGGCCTAGATGACCTTCAAGCTTCCTTTCAAATTTAGATCCTACTCTTGGACAAATCTAATTGTCAGGGATTTCTTTCCCAATATCAAGTCCGCGCATTGGTTTCTTTGTACCTTTCACCCATTGCTATTGGTCCTACCCTCTGGCTTCCAGAGTTAGCTGGTGTTGCAGTGGGTAGAACATTGTTCCTAGGATCAGGAAGATTCGAGTTTTAATCCAGTCAGACATTTATTAACTGTGTGACCCTGGGCAAGTCTCTTAACTTCTGTCTGCTTAGTTTCATTAGCTTTACAATGAGTTTAAGTAAAAATACCTTGCTCTCAGGGTTGTTGTCAGGATAAAATATTGATGAAAAGCTTCACAAACTTAAAAGTACATATGAATTCTAGCCATAATTAATATCATCATCATCATCATCATCATCATCATCATCATCATCATCATCACTGTCGTACAGAGTTGTTGGAAGCAGAACACAAGATAATACCTGTTCTTATCTTACCAAGTCTTTGGAACCATAAAATCCCATAGAAATTATAGTTATTATCTTTCTTTCTTTTTGGAAGTCCCTCTCTGAGTCTTTGTCATGGCATGACAGTGACTCTGGGTTGTTGAAAGCTTCTGTAATGAACTCTAGAACATCCTAACTAGCTGCAAGGTATTCAAATAAGGGCCACATAAGAGCTTATCTGTCCATCCTCCCAGGACCTGAAGAGATGTTCAACCTGAGAGGTAAACTGCCAGGTGATAGATACCTTGGACCACAGCCACCATGAAGACTGACATGGAAGGGTTGAGTCTTGTGTTGCTAGAATACCCACACCAATTAAATCAAGACCAAAAAGATATTAATTGCTTTAATATTATAGTTGTTAATTACGCCAAATACCTCCAAATGAAATTCTACCTTATAATATAGATGTTAGCCAGCATTTGAAAGTGTATGCCTTATACTGCATCTGTACTCCCCAAAAGGGATATGCTTAGTTTTTACAATTTGCCAGAGTTCAGACATCTTCTGGTGTTGGGTTTGTTTGTTTTGTTTGTTTTGGGTAGTTGTAGTTGTTGTTTATGTTGCTCTCCTGCCTCTTCTCTCTTCACTCTGAAAAAGTTCATTTGTCTTCCCATGACTCTCCAAATCCCTCATACTCATAATTTCTTACAGCTCATTATTATTCTACTACATTCACGTGTAGGATAAGAATTTTTTTCTAAATGGTAGAAGATATGTTATTTTATATGTTGCTATTACAAGAAATATTACTACAGATATTTTATTATATATGGCATTCTGTCCCCTACCTCTGACCTCCTTGGCATATATTCCCAGTAGGCAGATCTCTTGTTTGGTGACTTTCCTTACATAATTCCAACTTATTTTGCATAATGGGCAGACCAATTCAGAGTGGATTGGTGTGCCTCTTTCTATACCCTGAGGCTTCAACTTGGACTATTTCCATCTCTTACTGAGGAATAGGAAGTAAAACCTCAAAATTACTTGCATTTCTCTTATTATTAGTGACTTGGAGTATTCTTTCACAAGGCCATTCATGTGTACATTTCTTCTTTTGAAAACTGTTCATGTAACCTTACAACTTTAAATCAAGGATCTTAGAAATTTTGAAATAAGAATTGTCTATTATCTATTCACAATGTCTACTAATGAGCTGGGCATTTGGAGATGGTTAGTATATATTTCTTAAATTGAATTAAAATTAGAGTACAGAAATCCAAAATGTCAGGATTTTTCTTTTCCACTACTACATTTCGTCAGAATTTACCCTTTTTCTCCTCTTCCTTTTTTATTCACCAGTTACTTGGAAATTTCTAAGGAAATGGATAGTCCATTTTGATCAATTGAACATATATTAAACCAAGCTTTCTTCAGAGTCATCTTTTTAAAAAGCAATTAGAATCCCCTTAAGTCCATAAAAAAAAAAAGAGTGGTAACTTTCAATAAATGCCTTAATAGATTTTTTTTATTACCAAATACCAAAATAGATTTGGTATTACCAAAGATAATCCATTATGTTTATTTATTTGCTTCTTCACGTATTTTTTTTGAATTTAAACATTTATTAATAATCATTTTTAACATGGTTACATGATTCATGCTCCTACTTTCCCCTTCACCCCCCTTCACCCCCCACCCATGGCCAATGCACATTTCCACTGGTTTTGTCATGTGTCCTTGATCAAGACCTATTTCCAAATTGTTGGTGGTTGCATTGGTGTGGTAGTTTCGAGTCCACATCCCCAATCATGTCCACCCCGACACATGCATTCAAGCAGTTCCTTTTCTTATATGTTTCCTCTCCTGCAGTTCTTCCTCTGAATGTAGGTAGCATTCTTTACCATAAATCCCTCAGAGCTGTCTTGTGTCATTGCAGTGCTGCTGGTATAGGAGCCCATTACATTTGATTTTACCACAGTATATCAGTGTCTGTGTACAATGTTCTTCTGGCTCTGCTCCTTTCGCTCTGCATCAGTTCACAGAGGTCTCTCCAGTTCACCTGGAACTACTCCAGTTTATTATTCCTTTTAGC
>NC_058130.1:26986055-27029784 GCF_016433145.1 Gracilinanus agilis | reverse complement strand
TAAACTTGTGTATGTCCACCCGTCTCATATGTGTGTCTTGCAGACAACATATGGTGGGATTTTGGTTTCTAATCCACTCTGCTATTTGCTTTCGTTTTATGAGCGAGTTCATCCCATTCACATTCAGAGTTATAATCATCAGTTGTGCATTTGCTGACATTTTCGTATCCTCCCCTATTCCTACCCCTTCTCCTTAAACTATTTCCTTTAAAACCAGTGGTTTGCTATTAAGATCCTATCCCTTATCTCCTCCTTTGACTAACTTCCCTTTCTACCCCCTTCCTTATATCCCCCCCCCCTTTTTGTTTTTAACGGCCTTATGAATTCCCTCCCCCTTCTTCTCCCCTCCCTTTTTTTGACCTCCCCACTCCCCTGTTTCCCTTGATTTATCCCTTCTGACTTTCTCAGAAGGGTTAGATAAGAGTTTTATGTCCCAATGGATAGTATAGCTACTCTTCCCTCTCCGGGTTGATTACACTGAGAGTAAGGTTTGATTATTACCTCTTAATGCTCTCTTCCTCTCCTTCTTATAATAGTATTTGTCCCCTCTCCTTCCCATGCCCTCTTTGTGTGAATAGAATATCCTAGTTTTCTTATTCACTCAAGTTTCTCTTGGTGTCCCCTGCTCAGTTTTCTTACCTATAAAATGGTTATAATGGTTTTTATCCATTTTTATGATTATTATCATTATTGTGTGCAATGTTGTATTTAATGTGATTTGCACATTTTTAAGGTGGTACACAAATGTCAGCTATTACTCTTTTTGGCTATAGACAGGAAGCAATAATATACATCTTAGGGCTAAACTGCTAAAATTCATAGATATATAAAATGCTAGTCTAAATTGGTGGATATATTTTCTTGCCAGGAGCTCTCTTCCCTGATGAAATCACAAGTCTGACAAAAGACAAATCTGTAAGCTAGGGATTATAGTTATTTCAACCCATTTTACAAATGTGAAGATTGAGTGAGGTGAAGAAAGGCTAGAGTTTGTCTATAACCCCAAAGCAAAAAAAAGTACCAGAGGCAAGAATCAAAGGCCAGGCTATCCTGCCTTTAAGTCATCATCCTTTTGCCTCCACACCAGTGCCTCTCAGTGAACAAGCTTAGTTCAAAGACCCAAGACATGACCTTGATTCTTTATCAATGTCCAGCATTTATTGTGATTCTGCAGTCTAGTACCAAAAGCCCTAGATGTTTCTCAGAGAATATTCACCGTGAGTAAACAACAGGTCAGATATTCTTTAAACCCAGATTGGAATAGGATTGAATGGTCCAGGAGACTAAACAATCATTTCAGAAGGACCGAGTCAGCTGGTCTCTGGGAGCTGTGTCAACAGCTGAGTCAATATTTCCATTGTCATGTTCATTTCCTGCATTTTATCTCCTGACTCCAACATAATTTGCAATATTTCTTTCTGGCCAGCCTGCACTCCCAGAATGCTTTTTGAATTGGGCTGGTTTTGTAAAACCTTTTCTTTTCAATATTATTTAGAAAATGAATGGTTATTGACAGAGAGACAGCTGGAGGTTTTGCCTTTACAGGTAACCACTTCCTTACTTCTAGAGAGATTTCCCTCAGGGAGATTTCCCCGGGCGGTGGTGTTGTCATAACTAGCTTACAGTTCTAGAGAAAGGCTAGTTACAAGGCCAACTCCATCAGTCCCTCAGGGACACCCGCAGAGAAAGTGGGATGGTATCCTCCCAGGCTACCAATAAGTTCTGCCCCTTCCAGTACGTTCCTCCAAATGTTAGCCGTCAGTGAGTAGTGCCCAGGTTTCATTGAACCAATTGACAAATCACTTTTACAAAATGATATTTACTGGGAAGATAAAGTAAGAATATAATTTAGAAGCATTCCCTTCTGACAGCTGGGAACACACTCTCCTATGCTACCTCCATCTATCCCTGTGGGGAGCGAGCTCAGACAATGCCATTTCGATATAGCGTACCCTTCATCGTCCACCAAGTTCACTTCCAAATCGGGCATAGTCAATAGACTCCCTGCCACTGCTCTACTAATCTGGGCAACTCATTTGGGACTGCACAACTCACTGACTGGCTTCTAACAAATCCTGGTAACCGGATTCTAGCTCCCAGCAGCCACTTCTCTGGCTCCCTGTCCTCACTTTTCAAAACTTCCCAAGGTCTTAACTATCTCCTCTCTCACTTAAAATGAAAAAAACAACAGACACAGTAGAAGCAGAGGAAGGCAGTGTGCTCTTGGAGTCACACTGGCTCTAGGTGAATGATGATTTGAGGCTTCTTTCCCACCCAAAGGGCCACAATAGCTTTTACTCTTTATTCAATGCCAGACAGATCAGAAAGAGCCAGTGCCAGCCAACTCGTTCACTTGGAATGAGCTGGGCAACCTATGGTGGCCTTTTTTTTAATGTGCCCCAGTTTTGGCTATGCAAACAACAGTCCATATGGAGCACACTTTTGACCTGAGTACACAGATTCCCAGTTATAAGGATGCAGGAGCAATTCTTTGCTGTGAATTCCAGTGCCTTTTTAGGGAGAGGTAAGTTAAAACGTAGAATGTGGTATAGAGAAGAGAGGCCACCTCAGAACCAAGAGGACCAGAACCCCCATCCTGGCTCTGACCCATAATTGTAATCCTAATCACTTTCCTAACCTCTCAGTGGTCCCACACATCTCAAAGACTTTCAGGGGCTGAGAAAGTGACAATTTGCATGAAGCCAGGGCATTTGTTTTCAGATTGTAAATTCCCTATGCCAATGAAATCCTAGGTCAAGTTAAAAAAATACCACATAACACCTTACAATTTCCCATTTTTCTTCTTTTTTTTTTAGGATCACAAATTAGGCTATGGAGGCTCACAGGGTCACATACTTAGAACTGAAAGGTACCTCTGAGATCATGTCACCTATCTTCTTCATTTTATAAATCATTGTTGTGAGTTTGATTTATCTGAGGTCACAGAGATCAAAAGAGGCTGGGTTAGGGTGTGAATCCAGATTGGGACAGTGTGACCCAGTGGAAAAGATTCCTCAATCTGGAATGATAGGATTATATATTTAGAGATGGAAGATAACTTAGAGGCAATTAGGTTCAACCCTCTCACTTTTTCAGATGACAAAAATATGGAGTAAACTTGTGCACAGTCACATAGGGAGTAAGTGGTACCCTCTGATCCCAAATCCTACTTTCTATCTATCTATAAAATATTGTGGAAGCCTCCTAGGCTTTCATGGGCTCAGCTTCCTCATCTGAGAAAGGAAGGCATTATAGGATCATTCTAGATCAGAAGTATCAAACATGTGGGCAGTGGACCAAACTACTGAGTACTGCCCAGATCAGATGAAAATGTATCGGGAAATATTTCATAACATAAATAAAACATAATAAAACAAATATAATATTAATGAGTTTTTTTCTAAGACAGCATGCATCCTGCAAGGATCCCTATGTACAATCTAGAGTTAGAGGTTCCTGATTCTCTTAGACTTTGATGCCACCTTGCTAGATGATTTCCAAATTTCCTAGCAGCTCGAAATGTCTGATTGTGTGAATTATGATTTTATGAGCTGAGCTTATTCATCACAATTAATCTAAGTCTTTAGCCTCCAAAATCTGATAGTATTTTATCCATCGCACAGGCACATTCCTGAAAACCGAGCTATCTTTCCTAAGCCTTTCAGAAAGGCTGTTGCTCTTTTGGTATTTTCATTAATAAATAAATAAATTAATTATTATTGATGTAATTAGTTAATTAATTAATTTGGTATTCCTTCTTTTGTCTGAATTCATTTCTTAACAGAATTATTAGTAAATCATTATCCTCTTCCTAGAACTGTTTATAAGGAGACAGAATTCAAAGCAGAGCTAAGCATGCAGGATAGGAAGAAAGAAAATCTCATGGATATGTTTCCCAAAGAAAGGTAACTTAAGAGCTCCCAAGCCAGCTGCTCTGTTAATGGAAAGAGGCCAGTGCTAGGGCAGAATTTGCTGATTAACTGAAGCCTGTCTGGCAGTGGTTGCCTAGTTTACAAGGAACAGATGCTCCCTGGGTTTTGCAGCTTTTCTCCTTTCAAACCAAGGATCAGCCTTCTGTAGTTCCCTTCCCAGATGGAAATCAACCTCCCTGCATGAAGCAGAGGGGCTTCTCACCTTCATGTTAAATCTGACATCAGGTTCTGTCCTCTCCAGGAATATAGCAGCCAGGCCAGATTCCCTCTGCTCACTACCATTCAAGGACATATGTGCTAGTTCTTATGCCATTGCCTGCTGAGAGAGAACAAATCGAAAAGCCACACTCATCTCAGTTCCTCTGAGCGAAGGCCTGGCTTGCTACTCCGACACAACCCCACTTGGTTCACACACACACTCCTTTCATTTTACTCCTTTCTCTTTAATAAAGGCAAACATTTCATCTGTATTCGAAAACAGAAACCTGTTTCAGTTACCAAAGATGGTGCCATTGGATTCCCATAAGATTATAGCATCATTCTAAGATCATTGACCTAGAGCTGAAAGGGACTTTATGGGCCATCTAATTCAATCCACTTGTTTTTATAGACAAGGATAACAGGGCCCCAAAGGGTTGACTTATTCAAGTTCACATAAGAATGAAATATCAGAGGAGATATTTGAACCCAGGTTTCCTGACTCCAAAATTGTGAATGCATTTGAATGAGAGAATGGAAAAAAATTTTAGCAAGCTCTTGCTATGTACAAAACACTGATCTGAGTTCTACTTCATTCTCCCCTCTTTGGCTTTTTGAACTCTATCCAAGCAGGGCACAGGGTCAGAAAAGCACCACCAATTTGAAGACTTTGGTTATGGACCCAACGTTATTTGGATGTGGGTCATCTGGGGCTTAGTTTGAAGAGAGTCATCATGCAATTTTGGCCAACAGGTGATCATATTTTTTTACAGCCACAAGTACTCATAAAACCACTTAATCAAGTGTGATTTGCCTTGGAGAGAGGGCTCACACTTATGAAAATACCGAATGAATGAAATGCATTTATTAATAATAAATACTTGCCATGAGATGGGCTCTGTGTTAAATACTAGGATACAAACAGAAAAGCGAGGAGACAGTTCCAGCCTTCAGTGACTTTGTAATCACATAGAGGGAGGTAGTATGGATGGGGGAGAGGGAGCCAGGGAAGAGAATTTTGGTTGGGAAGTCAATAGTCAAAGATGGCTCTTTCTAGAAGTAATGATAATATGTATTTTATTACTATTCCTAGACCTAGAGGTGACTGCGAGGAAAGAAGAATACCCATGTAGGAGAAGAGGAAAAGAAGAGAGCATACTCAAGGTAGTAGAAGGTATTACAAGAAGATGGCTGGGACCAGAGAGTTGGGTAGGTAGGATACGAGACATGAACTGATTCTGCTTCTTTGAAGTGATCTGTGTGAAACTTCATTCATTCTTTAATCAGGAAAGCAGCTGACTAAGCTGGGCTGCCCTAGGTGGGAGATCCAAAGCTGAGCACTAGAGTCAAATATGATACTGCCCTAAGAGTAGGGAGCTGAGACAACATTTAGGAAAGTTGTATTTGGTTAAGGAAACCTTATATTGCTAGGAATTGAATGAATTTCTTGAGTTCGGTTTCTGCCTCCATTTCAATTTGATTCAAAGATCTTTTAAGTTCCTACTGTGTGTCAGGCAATATACTAAGAGATACAAAAGAGACGTGAAAAAGCCCCTGCCTTCAAGGAGCTTATGAAGGGAGAGAGGCAGTATACAACAGGTACTTTGATAAGTTTATTCAAAATTATGTTTGTTTTTTCTGTTCTGAGCAGCGGGACACCAGCTTGTTTGCAACAGAGCTTATAACCTTACGTAGTTGCCTGGGACACTAAAAGGTTAATTTATTTCCTCAGATATACAGCTGATGTGTATCAAAGGTAGGCCTTGACTTTTGGTCTTCTGATTCCACTTAGATCAGATGCCCTATTTCCTCATTAATATTAACAACAACAACAATAAAAGGGCCTTGACCATGGGCAAGGTGCTCAATGTATAGAATACTAAATCGAGAAGGTATCTTCAGAAATTCATCTAACCCATACTTTTTATTGCAGCAGCTAGGTGGCACAGTGGATAGAGTGCCAGTCTTGGAGCAAGGAAAACTCATCTTCCTAAGTTCAAATCTGGCCTCAGACATTTACTAGTTAGATGACCCTGGGTAAATCACTTTCACCCTGTTTGCCTCAGTTTCATTATCTGTCAAATGAGTTGGATAATGAAATGACAAACCACTCTAGTATCTTTGCCAAGAAAATCCCACACAACTGAAATAACTGACTGACACAAATATATCATTTCATAGATGAGAAAATTAAGACCTTGAGATGTCCCAGAGAAATGAATTGATTTGCTATTAGTGACATAACTACTAAAACTACTAAAAAAGAGGCATAAAGTCCAAGGATCCTATCTCCATATTTGATGCCTTTCTGCTATGTCATATTGTCTCTCATCCTATAAATGGAAGCCATTTTCAGAAGTAAGAGTATAGGGAACTACGATTAGTCAATGCACAGAAAATTAAAAAAAAAAATAGCCTGCTTGGAGATGCAGGGTCATAAGGAACCTCAAGGATATTCTAGTCCAACCTACTCATTTGACAGATGAGGAAACTGAGGATCCCCAAAATTACTGACTGCACAGTCACACATGTAGTAAGAGAAAGAGGAGAGGTCAGTCTACAAAGCTAGATGGAGTAGAAATGGACCTGAGGTACTTTGGAAAGCATAATTATCTAGGGGGTTAGTTCTAGCAGGCAGATCTCTCTTACAATAGGGAGAGTATGGGATCAGAAGTCAGGAAATCTGAATTAAAATTCTATTAGGTGCTTACTAGTTATGGGATTCTGGGAAGTCACTTAACTCCTTTATACCTTAGTTTCCCTGTCTGTAAAATAGGAATGAATAATACCAACTACCTCCTAGAGTGAGGATAAAATGAGATAACACATGAAAAGCAATTTACAAACCTTAAAATATTATGCAAAGTTATTATTGATATTAAATTACTATCCAATGTTATCATCCTTATTCTACTCACTTTGGAACTTCTGACTTTCCCCTTTTTTGGTCTCAGTTTCCCTATACTTAAATCAGTATTAGGCTAGATTTGTAAAAGGTTCTTTTCAGTCCTGACATTCTTTGATTCCAAATCCTGTTGCTGTAATAACACAACTCTTGTATTTGGGCCAAGAAGGCCATTGATTGAACCTTAATGGATCGTTTCCAGGAGCATTGTGTAACCTAGCAGTTTTGCTGGAATAGCTGGGATGGTCACCCGGGACTGAGAAGATCTAGAGGACAACTCTGTTGCTTGTGCCAGCAGGGATCAGCTTGTCCTTATTTGGTGGTTGCAATTAGCCCAGAACTGTTGTCTTGGCTGTAACCAGGATAATAAATGACAGTACAACTCTGTACCCCATCTGTATTACTTGGGTTAGCATTCGTTTAATATGTATTGAATTGAAGAAGAAAAGTCTTGGGAAAGGATGGAGAAGGAGAGTGAGAGATGTTATCAAGTATTTGAAAGGCTATTATGTAAAGGGATATTTGAAAGGCATGTCAGGACTACAACAATATCATTGGAAAACCACCACAAGAATTTTGAATCTCTGTAATTATAATTACCTGGATCAGTGTGGGTCAAGCCCGGAAGAGAGATCCTCTGAGGTTATCACCCCCTGTCTATATCACCACTTGTGTCAGCAGCACCTCTCATTGGTGGTTTCCAAGTCTGGTTTTGGTGGATGCTAACACAGGTGTATGTAGGTGTATAAAGTCTCACAACTTGGGAAGGTTACATAAATGTATGAAAAAATAATCTTCATGAATGGACAGAATCCTAGAACTAGAGTGAATGGAAGAGAACTCAGGGGTCATCTGTTCCAACCCTTCATTATGCTGATGAGGGAAGTGAATTTTAAAGAGGCTGAGAAAGAATTTGAATCCAGATATTCTTGACTCCAAAGCTGCTCTTCCATCCACTCTACCACCTTGACTCTTTTATAGATGAGGAAACTGAGGCTCAGCAAGCTATGACTATGGTCATCTATCTGCTAAATGTCAGAATTGGGATTCATGTGATTCCAGAATGAGTCCTCTTTCCATTAAGGGCTGAAACCAAGGCCATAGGAAATAAAGCTTTTCAAGGATTCAAGGAGAGTAAGTCAGGACACTAACAGGGCCTAAGGATTATGCTTGTTTACTCTAAGAGTACAGCTGAGAATGAAAGGCCCATACTTCATTATACTATCTTTGCAAATAAAATCTTTACCAGCCAGCACACTGTATGGGCAGCCATGGGAAACCTTTGAAAAGTAAAAATATAAGAAGGCTACATGACATGAAGATCACTTCATGATCACAAATGCATATTGGATGTGATTTTCCATTGTGATAGGTGGGCTGAACAGTCTGGTGTCCAAGAAAACTGGCTGAGGGCCAGAGGAAATGGGATCTAAACACAATGGAGAAAAGTAAAGGAGATGGGAAGGAAGGGTGGAAAGAAGATAGGTTGAGGGAAGACTTTAAAACACTCTTTTTTATGTTTTTATCATAGATTCTGAAAGCAATAGAGAGCCTAACTGTTCTTTTTATATCTACAGGATCAAAGCTATAAGTTTTACACTTAAAATCCCAGGCTGCCCTCATGTCTACTATAATGTTCTCTTTCTTCTCCTCTGTCAAATATTATTAAGAATAGCTGGCATTTATAGAGTGCTTTTAAGGCATGTAAACAATTTATATGCATTATCATTTGATCCTTACATCAATTATGAGAGATAGATGCTATTAGTACTTCCATTTTATAACTGAGGAAACTAAGATTCACAGAGGTTAAATTATTGTTTCTATAGCTACCTAGTTAAATGTCTGAAAAAAGATTCAAACTGAAGTCTTACTAATTCCAAGCCTGGAATTCCATCCATTATGCAGCCTACATTCCTCTTTAGATCCCTCTGCTCCACTAGGAAATAGTGTGGATGGTGTTTGGTCCTGCCCAACTAATATTTTGCCCCATTTGGCATTTTCTTGGCAAAGACACTGGAGTGGTTTACTCTTTCTTTCTACAGTTCATTTCCAGATAAGGAAACTGAGGCAAAAAGTTAAGTGACTTGGCCAAGATTAATCAGCCAGTGCGTTTCTGAGGCTAGATTTGAAATGACGAAGATGAGTCTTCTTGATTCTAGGCTTGACATTCTATCTACTGTGCTACCTAGCTGCCCCTAATAGCTTGGATAGTATCTCCTATAAGGGGTCCTTCTTGATTCTCCATGTGTTCCTTCCTCTATGATTGCTTTGTATGTCTGTCTGTCTATCTATCTATCTATCTATCTATCTATCTATCTATCTATCTATCTATCTATCTATCCATCCATCCATCCATTTATCTATCCATCTATCTATCTGTCCATCTATCTATCCACCTATCCATCCATCTATCCATCCATCCATCTGTCTGTCAAATGCCTGCCTGCCAGCCTATCTACCTGCCTGTCTTACTGTATAACTTGCTAGCTTGCTAGTTACCTAGCTCTATCTACTGATCTCTAGATATATGCATATATAAGACTATATCTAGATATTATATATACTATATAACCTATAAGTAGATATAGATTATACATACATACACACAGAGAGATAAAGAAATATAGATCTCAAACTATAGACAGAGATAGATAGGGAGATCTATAGCTATATGCCTAATATTTATATCTACAATATATTTCTTCAATTTACTGAACTATAAGCTTCTTGAAGGCAAAGCCTCCTTCCTTTATGTCTTCTTCATCCTGCATTGTGTCACCCAGTGTCTGGCACGTCACACATGCATGCTATTTTTGTTGTATTGAACTGAAGAGAGGAAAAGGGTAGATTTAAAAAATGAATTGTTTTAGAGAGTTATTTGGCAATGCTTTTTTATTAATGTGTGAGATTCATGCAGTCATATTAATAATTAAAGCCAACCTCAAATTGGAATGGCTCTAGAACTGAAACTTGATAAAAAATGTTAACATTTGCATTATTTTTGAAGCTGCAGGGTAGATCAAAGTCCAAGGATATTCCAAAGTATTTAATAATTCCAAGTCTCTTCCACATGCTATGCTCAGGCTCCTATAATACAAAGGTATGGGCAGCCCATCACACCATTATGTATATCCACCTGGAAATATATGGGCACATTACTTAGACCAAGGCATGGAAATCAAGGCCAACTTCCATTTTAAATAGTTCAAATCTGCCTTTAATTTTGTCCAGCCAACTCTGACCATGAGTTCCTATTGGCAATCACCAAGGCCATTCCTAGTCTACCTTCTCCTCTCATTCATTCTCCAAGCAGCTTTTAAAACTATATTCTATTTCTCCCTTCTCTCTGTCTTAAAATTAATTGGCTCCCCATTGACTGTAGGATAAAATATGAATCTTGCAGCTTGGCATTAAAAAGCCTTCCCAGTGCTTCCTGCATACATGTCCAAATTTATTCTGTATTCCTTCCATTTGGGCACTCCATCCAAAGTGGCCCTATCTGCACTGCTTGTCCTCCTAGTATTCCTAGGTTTTCTCAAAGTTCAACTCATGTGCCATCTCCCTAAGGAAACCTTTTTTTTTTTTTAAAATCTCTGACTGGCTGAACAATGCATATACATGTGTATGTAAATGAATAAAAATAGAACCAAAGACGAATGTGCATAGACATTGTGTTCTTTTCATTCTGAGACACTCATTTCACAAAATTGGCTAAGCAGTTTGCTTGTTACCCATTTGTTGTGTGATACTCTCACCAACATAAAAACTTCTATCAACAGAAACTGAAATTTAGAGGAAGAATGGAGTTAGAGAAGAACCCCTTCACCTTAGGGGTGTGTGTGTGTGTGTGTGTGTGTGTGTGTGTGTGTGTGTGTGTGTGTGTGTGTGTGATGTTTGACAGTCTGGTGATACCTTCTGGACCCCTTCTTGGAATAATATTTTTAAATGTCTCAAATAAGACACATATAACAAAGGAAACCAACTATATAGAAATTTAGTGATCAAAATATTAAAAAAAATATTTCCCAGATCATGAGTGAAGAAACTTTAATTGTGAGGCATACTGGAGAATTCTTTGGATACCAAAGGTCACCAGGACCTACTTTTAAAGGCATAAGGACACAATTTCAACAGGAACAATACAAGGTAACATTATTAATAAATGGGGCATTTATTTTGTCTTTCATATATCTCAAAATGTTTTTATTCTTGTGTCACCTGGAGCATGTTCATCTCATAAATCATGCCCTCCCAAGAATTCTTCCAGTTTCCGTATACTTGATGAATCCATGCCCACTTAAAATCATGGTTCACAGAGTTGGGAAAAACATGTTGCAATTCCTCTAGTCAGTCAGAGCACACAACCAGAAGAAAGGAGGCTGTAATGGGTAAATGTGTCAAAGAGACAAATATAAACCTGAATTTCTAAATCATTCACATTAACAAATGGTGGAATGCTTTGCCTGAAATGGAAGTCTTAAAGCAAAAGACCAGCTGATCACTTGTAAATTATGTTCTATGGGGAATTATTGTTCAGATAGGGGTTGGACTAGATGACCCTGCAGCTATCTCCAATTCTGAAATTGTCAGTGGGCGACTGTACCTTTAGAGCAGGGGTTGGCAACGTATGGCTCTCAAGCTATATCTGGCTCTTTTGAGGGCCAGATATGGCTCTTTCTGCAGGAGCCATAAAGTCCATTTTTTTTTTCAAGCGCTGTTACAGGAGCAGCACTGTGAGCACAGTACGGCTCTCACGAAATTACATTTTAAAAAATGTGGTGTTTATGGCTCTCATGGCCAAAAAGGTTGCCAACCCCTGCTTTAGAGGAGGTGACTAAGTGGGAGTCTGGTTCTAAATCTAACCTTCACTCCAAGAGGCTGTATGTCCTTTTACTCCCCCATTTCCCTGAAACTACTGACTCTCGTGTCCTTATTCCTTTATTCCTTATTTTAAATCCAAAATGACCTTTTGGCAACTAAAGGCTTCCAGGGATAAAAGGATACTTTTTTATGTTAAAAGAAAAATTTAATATTTTAATAAGTATTTTAAGAATATTTTAAGAAGTATTTAGAGAAATCTAATTCAGTAATTATAAAAATAAATATTTGGTAAACTTCATGTACCCAATCTATTTAGGTATGTATGTGAATCTGAAAATAGAAGAAAACAATTAAGTAATAATTATTCTGTAAGACAACTCAGAGCTGAGGAAAAATTCTGACACCTATTAAATCTAGGTGTCAGAAAATATCTAGAAATAATAGGGCCTCTGCCTCTGCTGTTCATTTATTAAATTCATAATATCTAGAATTGGAAGAGGAGTCAAAAGCATTCTAATCCAAGCCCCTCATTTTACATATGAAGAAACTGAGGCCCAAGGAGTTAACTAATTTGCTGAAGGTCATCCAAATAATGAGAATCAAAGGTGCAATTGGAACCTCAGTATTCTGACCCCAGAGCCAGGGCTCTTTCCAATACACCACATAAAAGAGTTTACATGTCCTTCCATTGGGTGGCACCAGTGGTTAAAAAGTAATTCTAACTAGGCCATTGTTAGAAGCTCTATTTGCATCTGAGTCACTTATCTTACTCTTGTTGGGTAGTTACAAATTATATTCTTACTATTGGTCACCTTATTCAACAATATCATTAGTCAAAAACAGAATGTCTCAGCTGTTTATTTTCCCCTCAGAGCCTCCAACACCTATATGAAAGGAACAAATATGAGAGCATTCCTGAACAGAAGAGTACAGGATTGCCCCAGTCTGCCCCCTAAGCAGCAGGAGTGAAAAAACACTTTCTCCTTAAAGCACTCCTACTAGAAACTGAGAAGGCTTCCTTCCATTGCTAATTGCAAGGGTGAATTTTTCGTCCTCTAGGAAATTTTTTTTCATAGGGCCACTCTATACATCTCCTTTCCCCCCTATAATTCCACCAAGAATTAATGTGGGACAGAATAATAATTTTAAGCCATTCCAAAATGAACAGAGAGGAAAGATAAGGATGCATTTTATTTAGGAAACTATGAATGACTTTTGATAATTCCAAGCTATTCTCTAACATGAAGATATATATATATATGTACATATATATATATACACATATATATTTAACATTTAACACAATATTTTAACACCAATTCTCTTCTGATGATGCTCTAAGGCAATGAATTATGGGGATCATAAATCCCCAAATCATTGGATATCCCAAGGGCAATAGAAAAATGTCTAGTTAGAATATATAGACTGTACCATATTATAAATGCTTATTTGTGTTTAAAAAGGGATATAAGACATTTCGTTAAAGAAATATATATTTAGAAAAGGATATTGCATGCAGGGAGCTTGTATATCAATAAAGGTAATAAATAGTCTGAGGTCACATTGGTATCCAGATTGTTCAAAGACCCAGAAAAGGGCTACTGACTTATTGATTAGTCTCATGGAGGTTTTATGGGCAAAGATGGATAAGAATTACACAGATTAAGAAGGGGGTAAGTAGAGGGATTACTTTCTACCAACAGATATTCAGAATTCAATTTTCCTTCCACAAGCCCAAGTGAGTGAAATTTGACTGATTTTCTCCTTCAAATATGAACATACTTCTTCCTCACATTTTTTCCAAAGAAGAAGATAACTCAAATCTCTTTAGGGCAATAGTGTTTTCATTTTCTCAGTTCATATTATTCCAGCAAGGCAATAGGTATAGAAAATCATGCAAATTGCCTATTTGCTGTATAAGCAAGCATACAAAGGAATAAATAACTAAATAAATATAATAAATAAAGGAATAAATAACTAACATAAAATGAATAAAAAATCTCTAGAATGATTTAGTAGGTCATTGTTCTCTACCTACATAAATAATCCACAGTAATAATTTTTCAATTATTAAGTAATATATTAATATATCCAGGAAATAAAGGATGAGATCAGTGACTTTCATATCATAAACATTAGTATTATAAGAGAATTCCTGATCTTCTTGGAAGAGTCTGGTAAGAATTGTAGAATGGCAAAGAGAGAAGGAACCTCTTAGGCCATCCAGTCTAATTTATTACTGAATAGGTATACCTCCTACAAGATGCAACTATTGGTCATCCAGTCTTTGAAAGAAGAACTCTAAGGAAACAGAACTCACTACTTTCTACCCAAGACTGACCATTCCACTATTTGTCAATTCTCATTGGTTTACAGTAAATGAAGTTATAGTGCTTTTAATTATCTATTTGCTAATTCAGTGTTTCCATGTAGAGTAGCTCTTGGACCTGTTTAATAAATAAATCCAAATTATTTTTAAATGTTTGTTGCTTGGTTAATTTCTAAAAAATAGCAAATAAAAAGCTGGGTCATTGAAAAGAATCTGTTCATATACAAGGTTGAGGACTAAAAGAAAGAATTCCCATGCACAAAAACATTAATAGAAGCATGTTTTGTCATAGCACATATCTAATAATGAAATAAATGCCCAACAATTAAGGAATGATAACCAATACCTAGGCTTAGAGATACAGAATGTAAAAGAACAATATGTACAAATTTGTAAATAACATGTCAAAAGGAAATGACTAGTAAGGGAAACTTACTTGAAAATGAATGTACAAAGAGGTATATCCAGGATGGCAGAGAGGGTACCCAGACCCACTTGATCTCTACCAAATTACCTTCTAAACAACTATTATATAATGCCTCAAGATGAATTCTAGAGCAGCTTAACCCACAGAAAGACAGGGTGAAATAATTTTTCAGCCCAAAACAACTTACAAGGCCAAATTGAAAGATCTATTGTACCAGAGTGGAAGTGGAGCACAAAAAAGCACACTAATGCAAGCCATACCATAGCAACAGGCCTTGGAGGTGGCTGAATAAGTAGCAAAGGTTTCTGGAAAGCTTGGGCACTGATAACAAGGAGAGTTAGGCAACTGCTTAGAACGAGATTACGCCAGATCCTTTTTTGGCTTGGACTGCAAGAATCTTGTTGCATTGCCCACATGCAGATTTGGGTTCTAGTCCTGGTTTACTGTCTCAGGGTGAGGAGGAGCATCAGCATACCCCAGAATTTGTGGCTGCAGAGGAACAGGGGACCCTTGTCACAGTTCCAAGACAGAAAAATATACTTATGTTTGCTTACAGACCAGAACACAAGTTGGGAGGATTTTAAATATGCCTCTCTTGGAAGAACTGAAAACATACAGATCATCAGATTGACTAAAAGCAGCTACACAAAGAATCTGAAATTTAAAACAGTGCTTCTTTCATCACAGGAACAGAGCCTAACTTTAACAGTTTTTTTTTTAATTGAAAGAAAAGAAAAAAAAAGCCTTAAAAATGAGCAAACAACAAAAAAGATACAACATACCAAATTATTTTGGTGACAGGGAAGATCAAAACAGTAACTTAGAAGAGAAACAGAACAGAAAGTCAATAAAGTTGCTTCAAGAAAAATGGGAATTGGCCTCAAAACACCAAAAATCAATGGTGAAGCTCAAAAAGGATTTCAAAAGCCAAATAAGAGAGATAGAAGAAAAATTGGGAAAATAAATGAAAATGATGCAGGAAAATCATGAAAAAAGAGCCAATAGTTTGTTAAAGGAAGACACAAAAAATAGTGAAGAATATAATTTCTTAAAAAACAGAATAGTGTATGCAGTCAAGATGGTAGCATAGAGGCAGAGAAAGTTTAAAACGACCATGAGAGTCCTCTCCAACTAACCTTAAAATAATGCTTCAAAACAAATGCTGGAGTGAAAGAACCAACAAAGAGATAAGAGTGAAGTAACTTTTATACAGAGAACAGCTTGAAAGGTAAGCAAACAGGGTCTGGCTCACTGGGATGAGAGGGGAGCAAAACCAGCAGAAGACTATACCAAAGAGTATGGACAAGCAAAGAGCAAGCCTCCTGCATCTAATGTTCTAGATTCTGAACCCGAATCTAAGCCAATATGGAGGCCCTGAGACCCTAATTGTGCCAGTAGCAGTGCAATTCCAGGCATACTCATTAAAGTTCCAAATCACAGTCTAAGCTGGCAGTGAGGTCCCAAGTCCAAATTCAGGGCAGATTGCAGTGTGCCTGCACGGTGCAAGCCCAGAGTGAGGTTCTGAGCCCCTGCCCAAGCTCAAACCAAAGACCCAACCCTTAGCATAAGATAGTTGGCAAGGTACCTAGTTGATGTGAGCCCAAAGAGTGGCCTATAGAGTCCTCCCCCAAGCCTGCACTGAGGTCCTAATTCTCAGCATAAGGAAGTCTACATGGCACACCTGGTCTGTGTAAGCCTAGAGGGAGGCCCAGAGCCCCAGCCAAAGCCCTCAATGAGGAACTGAGCCCCAGATCAAGGAAATCTGCAGTACATCTGGCCTGTAGAAACCCAAAGTGAGGCCCATAACCCATACTCGAGCTCAAGGTGAAGTTAAAAGCCCCCAGGGTAAGGCACTCCATAGTATGCCTGATTTAATCAAATCCAGAGTGAGACTAAAAGGCCCTTCCCAAGCCTGAGGCTAGACCCTGGGTCCCAACAGTGGGTAGCACAAGGTGCTCTTAATTCTGAAAGCCTTTCTCAGTATTGAGGGTGATTTAATCAACAGTAGAATGTGGCTTTCCAAGCTCCAGGGCCACAGCCCATCATACCCCCTTAAAAGAACTGAAACTTACAGAAACTCAGAAATAGAGCTAAAGGTAGCAGCAAGGAGAAACTGAAGTTTACCCTGACAACAGAGCCAACCTTTAAGACAAAAATGAAAGTCAAGAAAAAGGCTTGGGAAATGAACAAACATCAAAAAAAATCTAAGTATAGAAAATTTTTATAGAGATAAAGAGAAAGACATAGACACAGAAGGAGACAGTAAATACAAATCAAAAACATGCAAAACTTCAAAGAAAAATATGATTTTGTCTCAGGCTCTGGAAGAGCTCAAAGAGGATTTCAAAAATCAATTAAGAGAGAAAGAAGAAAAATGATGGGGAAGAGAAATGAAAGCAATGCAAAGCAGATTTAATAAAAAAAGAAAAAGAGATACAAAAATCCAATTAAAAAAAGAGTTTCTTATAAAGTGGAATTGATAACCTCAAAAAGGAGCTCAAGGAAGAAAATCATTCCTTAAAAATAGAATTGGTCAACTAGAAACTAATGATTTTATAAGGCATCAAGAAACAATAAACCAAAATCAAAAGAATAAAAAAAAAAAAAAACAGAAGAAAATGTGAAATATCTCTTTGAAAAAAACAACTAACCTAAAAAATAGATCAAGGAGAAATCATTTAAGAATTATTGTACCACCTGAAAACCAAGATCAAAAATAAATAACAAATAAAAATTCTAGATATCATAATGCAAGTAATTATAAAGGAAAACTACCCTGATATTCTTGAACAAGAAGGTGAAATAGAAATTGAAAGAATCACAGATCACTTCCAAAAATAATCCCTCAAATGACAACTCCAAGGAATATTATAGATAAGTTCAAAAGACAAGACAAAGGAGAAACTATAATAAGCAGTCAGAAAAACAATTTAAATACCATAGAATTACTACCCAAGACCTAACTACCTCAACCTTAAGAGACAGAAAGGCTTGGAATATGATACTCCAGAAGGCAAAAATCTAGGTTTATGACCCAGAATCACCTACCCAGCAAAACTAAGTATATTCTTTCAGGGGTAAAAAATGGTCATCTAATAAAATAAAAGATTTCCAAGAATTCCTGATGAAAAGATCAGGCCTAAACACAGAATTTGATTTCCAAACACAAGACCCAAGAGAAGACTAAGAAGGTAAATAAAAAAGAGAAAATTTAAGGGAGTCAATAAGGTCAAACTGCTTATATTCCTTTGTGGAATTTGTAATGGGAATTTTTATCAGCATTTGTTAGACGTATACATAGATAGAAGATGAAGTATAATATGATATGTAAAAAAAATCAAGAGGGGTGAAAAAGAGGATTGCACTGAGAGAAAAGGGAATGGAGGGGTGGAATAGGGTAAATCAGTGATTCCCAAAGTAAGTGCCACTGCCCCCTGGTGGGTTCTGCAGTGATCCAGAAGGGCAGCGATGGCCACAGGTGCATTTATCTTTCCTATTAATTGCTATTAAAATTTTTAAAAAAAGTAATTTCCAGGGGACTAAGTAATATTTTTTCTGGAAAAGGGGTGGTAGGCCGAAAAAGTTTGGGAATCACTGGGGTAAATTGTCTCACCTAAAGTGTGATGAAAAACTATTACAGTGTAGGGAAGGACAAGAGTGGTGACGAGCAATGTTTAAACCTTACTCTCATTGTAATTTGGTTAGAGTGGGAATAACAACTATACTCATTTGGGTATAGAATCCTATCTTACTCTATAAAGAAGTAGGAGGGGAATAAGACAAGGGGTAATAGAAGAGGGGAGTAAATAGAGGTTGATGATTAAAAATAAAATACCTATGAGGAAGAACAGGGTGAAAAGAAAAAGAGCAGGATCAACCGTTGATAATCACAACTGTGAACATGAATGTGATGACTTACCCATAAAACAGAAGTGAATAGCAGAGTGGATTAAAAACCAGAATCCTATGATATGTTTTTTACAAGAAACATATCTGAGGCAGGAAGACACATACAGAGTAAAGGCAAGGGGATGGAACAGTAATTATTGTGCATAATCTGCTAAAACAAAGCTAAAGTGACAATGAGCCTAATTTTAAGAGAAAAGGAAGGAAATTACAGTACTTAGGGGAAATTTATATCTCTAACCACTTATATTAATAAAATAGAAAACAGAACAATGAATTGGGTATGCAACTAAAAAACAGAAAAGGAACAAATTAAAAATCCCTAATTAAAAATCAAATTGGAAATACTAAAAACTAAAGGAGAAATTGATAAAATTGAAAGCTATTTGATTTAAAAAGGAAAAAAGAAAAGAATCAGAATAAAAAATGAAAATGGGGAACTCATCGCCAATGGAGAGGAAATTAAAGTAATCATTAGGAGCTATTTGCCCAATTATAAGATCTGACAATCCAAGTGAAATGAATGAATATTTACAAAAATACAAATTGCTCAGATTGACAAAAGAGAAAATAGCCATTTTAGAAAAAGATATTGAACAAACCATTAATGAATTCCCTTAGAAAAAAATCCCCAGGACCAGATGAATTCACAGGTGAATTCTATCAAACATTTAAAGAACAATTAATCCCAATACTCTGAATTATTTGGGAAAATAAACAGAGAAGGAATCCTACCAAATTCTTTTTATGACACAAATATGGTACCATTACCTGTCAGGAATAACAAAAATAGAGAAAGAAAATTATAGACCATTTTAATGAAAGAATATAGATGCAAAAAATTTATAAATAATCTAAACAAGAAGACTACAGCAATATATCACAAAGATGATTCACTACGACCAGGTGGCTTTATACCAGGAATGCAAGGCTGATTTAATATTAGAAAATTATCAGTATAATTGACCATATCAATAACCACACTGACAAAAATCACATGATTATCTAAATAGATGCAGAAAAAGCCTTCAACAAAATAAAACACCCATTCCAATTAAAAACACTAAAAAGCATAGCAATAAACGGGCCTTTCCTCAAAATTATTAGTATCTACCTAAAACCATCAGCAAGTATCATCTATAATGGGGATAAGTTGAAAGCCTTACCAATAAGATTAGAGGTGAAGCAAAGATGCCTATTATCACAACTATTATTTAATATTGTATTAGAAATGCTAGCTTGAACAATAAGAGAAGAAAGAGAAATTGAAGGAATTAAATCAGGCAATGAAGAAACTTAAACTGCCACTCTTTGCAGATGATATGATGATATACTTATAGAATCTTAGAGAATCAAGTAAAAAGGTAGTTGGAAATAATCAATAACTTTAGTAAAGTTTCAGGACACAAAATAAACCCACATACATCATCAGTATTTCTATATATTTCCAACAAAACTCAACACTAGGAGTTAGAAAGAGAAACTCCATTTAAAATCACTCTAGACTAGTGATGGGCAAACCAAGGCCCACAGGCCAGATGCAGCCCCTTGAAATGTTCTATCCAGGGCCTACAACATTATTCCTAATCTGAAGAATACAATGAGTAGGATACAATACATGAAACTTCGAAAGAGTTGCCTTAGAAACAGACTGACAGATGAGCATTTCCTTTCCTTTGGCCCCCTCTTTAAAAAGTTAGCCCATCAGTGCTCTAGAGTGACAATATAAAATATTTAAGAATCTATCTGACAAGACAAACACAGGTATTATATGAATATAACTACAAAACACTTTGTACACAATTAAAACTATATCTAAACAATTGGAAAAACACTAATTGCTCCTGGGTAGGACAAGCTAACATAATAAAAATGATAATCCTACCCACACTAATCTACCAATTTAGTGCCATAACTGTCAAACTACCATTTTTTGGTAGAATTAGAAAAAAATATAGCAAAGTTCATCTAGAAGAACAAAAGATCAATACCAAGGGAAATAATGAAAAAAAAAATGTGAAAGAGGGGGGCCTAGCAGTAACAGATCTTAAACTGTATTATAAAGCAGTGGTCATCAAAACAATATGGAGGAGTTCCAGGCGAACTGGAGAGACCTCCAGGAGCAGATGCAGAGCGAAAGGAGCAGAGCCAGAAGAACATTGTACACAGAGACTGATATACTGTGGTAAAATTGAATGTAATGGACCTCTTACCAGCAGCAATACAATGACCCAGGACAATTCTGAGGGATTTATGGTAAAGAACTCGACCCACATTCAGAGGAAGGACTGCAGGAGAGGAAACATATAGGAAAAACAACTGCTTGAACGCATGGGTTGGGGTGGACATGATTGAGGGTGTGGACTCGAAACTACCACACCAATGCAACTACCAACAATTTGGAAATTGGTCTTGATCAAGGACACATGACAAAACTAGTGGAAATGTGCATCGGTCATGGGTGGGGGGAGTGCGAGGGGCGAAGGGGAAAGGAGGAGCATGAATCATGTTAAAAATGAATATTAATAAATGTTTGAAAAAAAACAACCAATATGGTATTGGCTAAGAGACAGTAGGGTGGATCAATGGAATAGAGTAGGGTAGTTATGGGCAAACTTTTTAAAGAGGGGCCAAAGGAGAGGAAATGCTCATCTGTCAGTCTGTTTCTAAGGCAATTCTTTCAAAGTTTCATTGTATTGTATCCTACTCATTGTATTTGTCAGATTAGGAATAATTTTGTGCAGCCAGATAGAACATTTCAGGCCCCCCCCCCCCAATCGGGCCTGAGAGTGGTAGTTTGCCCATTACTGGACTAGGTATAAATGATCTCAGTAAGCTAGTGTTCAATAAATCCAAAGACCCCAGTTTTGGGGACAAGAACTCATTATTTGACAAAAACTGCTGGGAAAATTAGAAAACAAGGAAAGAACAATTGGAGTTGGATGTAAATCAAAGCATACTAATCTTTCACATTAGCATATTTATGGTTTTATTTTGGGGTTTTGGTTTTTATGAATATATTCTTACAACAATGACCAATGTGGAAGTATGTTTTATAAGATAATACATGTATGGCCCAAATCAACTTGCTTACCATCTCTGAGTGCAGGGAGAGAAGAAAAGCATTATAGATGCTTTAGATCTTATAATTCTGGAAAACATAGGTTGAAAATTACTATTACATGCAATTGGGAAAATAAACTATCTTTTAATCAACAAAAAAAAAAAAGAAAAAGAAAAGATCAGTCAATTGGTAAAAGAGGCACAAAAACTCACTGAAGAAGAGAATTTCTTAAAAAGCAGAATTGTCCAAATGGGGAAATATTCAAAAAATGCACTTAAAAGAAGAGTTTCTTAAAAAGTAGAATCAGCCACATTGAAAAAAAGTACAGAAATTCAATGGGGGAAAACTCTTTAAAAAGTAAAATGGCTAAATGGGAAAGAAGATACAAAAACTTTCTGAAGAAAATAATGCTTCAAAAATTAAAATTGGGCAAGTAGAAGCTAATGGCACCATGAAACATTAAAAAACAAAGAAAGTCAGTCCAATAATTAAAAAATAGGATAAAATATGAAATATCTTGTTGGAAAAACAACAGACCTGGAAAATAATCCAGGAGAGATAATTTAAGAATTAATGGACTGCCTGGAGGCCATGATCAAGGAAACAGTTTTGACATCATCTTTCAAAAATTATCACCGAAAAATACCCTTATATTCTAGATCTAGAGGACAAAAAAGAAGTTGAAAAAATCCACTGCTCACCTTTTGAAAGAGATTTCGAAAGGATGACTCTCAGGAGGATTATAACCAAATTCCCAAACTCCCAGGTCAAAGAGAAAATATTGCAAGCAGGCAAAAGGAAATAATCCAAATATCATGAAGCCACAATAAAATAACTCAAGATTTAGTAGCTTCTACATTAGAGGATTGGAGGGCCTGGAGATATTCCAGAGGGCAAAGGAGCTAGAGATTCAACCAAGAATCACTGATCTAGCAAAACTGAACATAATCCTTCAGGGTAAAATTGAGTGTTCAGTGAAATAGAAGATATTCATACATTCATGTTTAAAAGAGTAGAGCTGAATCAAAAATTTACCTCTCAAATACAGGTCTCAAAGGAAGCATAAAAAGGTAAACAGGAAAGAGAAATCAAAAGACATTCAGTAAAGTTAAACTGTTTATATACATGGGAAGATAACTTTTAAGAACATAATTATCAGGAGAGTTAGAAGTAGTATACATAGAGGCAGAATTTAAGTTGAATAAAATGCAATGGTATAAATAAAATTAAGGAGTGAGAAAGAGAAATGCATTGGGTGAAGGGAGAAATAGAACAGTGTAAATTATCTCACATAAAAAACATGAAAAAGTTTTTTTTTGGTTGTTGTTTTTTTTTTATAGTGAAAAAGAAGATGGGAGAGATGAAGAGAGGAACTTGAACCTTACTCTCATCAGAATTGGCTCAGAGAGGGAGGAAATAGAAAATAAAATCTATCTTCCCTAAGAGGAAAGAAGGAGGGGAAAGGGACAAAGTGTGGGGTGCAGGGCGGGGGAGCTGATAGAAGAGAGGAGAAATCAAGGTGTTCAGAAGCTAAAGGGGGAAATAGGATAAAGAGTAATACACACTAATCATAACAATGAAAACATCTTTTCACAAGGGAAATGGAGACCTCTCGAATACATGGAGAAATGAGTCTAATGTCTAAGAAGACAAATCATTCTCCACTCCATAAATGGTCAAAGGATATGAACAGGGAGTTCTCAAAGTAATTAAGGTTCTTTATAGTCATGTGAAAAAAATTCTTTATTATTAATTATACTCTATAATAGAGAAATGCAAATTGAACAACTCTCAGATACCACTGTACACCTATCAGATTGGCTATAATGGCAGAAAAAGAAAATGACAAAACATAGAGTGAATGTGGGAAAATTGAAACACTAACACACTTTAAGGAAGGGTGTGGACTGATTCAATCATTGTGGAGAGCAATTTGAACTCATACCAAAAGATCTTTCAAGGAGTATATACCTTTTTACACAGCAATACCATTTTACTAGGTTTGTATTCCAAAGAGATAAAAAACAAAACATAAGAAGGACTTATATGCATTGAAATATTTAAAATAGCTCTTTTTGTGAGGGCAAAGAAATGGAAAGAGAGAGGGTACCCCTCAATTGTGGAATGGATGAGGCAGATATAGTATATTATTTTAACAGAATATTATTGTTCTATAAAAAAATGAGCAGGAGTAGGTCAGAAAAACCTGGAAAGACTTAAATAAAATGAAGCAGAGTGAAGTAAGCAGACCAAGGAGAACACTGTATACAGTGACAGCAAGACTGTATGATGAACAATTGTGAATAACTTAGTTATTCTCAGCAATACAATAATCCAAAATAGTCCCAAAGGACTCATGATAAGAAAATTTCATCTGCTTCTAGAGAAAGAACTGATATATACTGAATTCAGAGCAAAGCAAATTTTTAAAAAATGAAAATTTTTTTATTTGTGTTTCCCTCCCCAAAAGGATTAATATGGGAAAGTGTTTTATGTGATTGTACATGTAAAATCCATATCAAATTGCTTACTATGTCAGAAGGCCTAGAAAGAAGGGAAGAAGGGAGAAAATTTGAGACTCAAAAACTTTTAAAAATGTTGGAAATTCTTTTTACATATAATTGGGGAAAAATAAAAAAAGGAAAGAAAATAACTGTAAATTACCATCTAAAGTAAAAGAAGAAAAAAAGTCAACAATTCTATTAGTCTACAAGTTATATAATGAAAGTTCCAATGTGGAAAATCTCTTTGGCATTCCCCACAATTATTATAGCCTGATGCCATAACTCATATATGGTAAATGTTTTATCTCACTGTATATGAGTGGAGTTGGTTAAATCACTCCCTTAGCATTCTAAGATTACCATAAAGTACTAGGCCCCATCACAGTCACATGCAAGTTCAACATCCTTCCTGGATTAATCTTTGTCTCATTTACCTGTGGTTTAAGACCCATGGTTGCTACTCAATTTTTGGTACTTGACTAGCCGCAAAATCCAGTATGGATTCCATTTCTATACCTTGCCTGGCTTATTCTCTTGAACTTTCAATAAGGTGGTATCCTCCAATATCCTTCCTCTAAAAATAAAGAACAGACTCTAAAACAAAGAAAAGAGGTCCATATTTATGGACCACAAGTCACCCTTGGATGAGGAGGGACTAAGATTTTTCTCCTTATAGATTTCTCTCTATTCTTTCAACAGAATTCAGGAAGTGAGCTGAAGACAAATGATGAAGTCTACTTTTGAATATGTCCTCAGTACCATTTATATAGCTGCATCCAAAGAGAATCCTATTGACTTCATGATTAGTAAATCAGAGAATGATTAGTAAATCAGAGAATTGTAGGCTGATACAATTATCATGTAGACATGGAGCTAAGTCTACATGATAATTGTATCAGCCTACAATTCTCTACCCAATCTTCAAGATTGGATGCATTGGCCAGTATTGCACTTGGCACATGATCTTTACTTCATATAGGCTCAGGATGAGAGAGAGCCTGTCTCCTGGTACAGAAAGAACTCCAAAACAAAAGTAATGATACTGAGTGCTTTGACTTTCTAACGCTAAAACTCTAAGAAAAGACATGAGAAGATATCTCTTTTTTCTTTGTAGGAGTTGGGGAATTAGATTATATTTTTTATTTTTTTTATTTGTTTTTATTTAGTCATTTCTGTAGTATCTAACTCTTCATGACCCCATTAGGGATTTTCATGGAAAAGATATTGGAGTGGTTTGCCATTTCCTTCTCCAAGTCATTTTACAGATTAGGAAATTGAAGCAACCAGGGTTTAATGACTTGCCCAAGGTCACGCAACAAGTAAGTGTCCAAGACCACACTTGAACTCAGTCTTCCTGATCCCAGGTCCACACTGCATATATATTCAGACAATATTGATATACTGTAAGTTTTATTGAACTGATTTCTACCACGACCCTTTTTTATTCTCTGTAATAAGGCATTGTTCTCTGGAAGGAATTCAGTGAAGAGATGAATCATGAATTGTAGGCAATGTAAAAACAAAAGATGTCAACAAAAACTTAACTGAAAAAAATCAATTCTCTTAACTAACTAAAACATGCCCTCTTCCCTAGAAAATAAGTGAGACAGGATAGTGCCATGAAAAGAATGCTAGATTTAGAGTGAAAAACTTGGGTTCAGACATCTGTAGGATCTTTGACCAATCAATACCATTCTCTGGAGTTTCAGTGTCCTCATCTCTAACTTGAGGACCAGGACTAAATGAAACCTAAAATCCCATCTAGGACTGAATTAATGATATGATGCTATAAACTGTGATGCTAGAATCTTTGCAATATGATTTTTTAAAAATCTGGTTCAGTGGTTGCTTCATGTTTTTATTTAAATTTTTCCAGATTTCATGTTAACACAATTTTAATAATTGCTTTCTGATATTTTGCAACTCATGTTCTCTCCCTCCCTCCCACTACTCTTCACATGATATAGGTTATATATGTGCTGTCAGGCAATAGGTATTTCCATGCTCATCATGTTTTGAAAGGAAATACATATCACTTATATTGGAGAAAAATTCATGAAAGAAATAAAGTGAAGAATTGTATACTTCAATCTACATTCAGATTCTATCTATCAGCTCTTTCTATGGTGATGGAGAGCCTTTTTCATCATGAGTACCTTGGAGTTGTCTCGGATCCTTATATTGTTGATAATAGTTAAGTTGTTCACAGTTAGACATAGTACATTCTTGCAATTAGTGTGTACCATATTCTCCTGATTCTGCTCACTTCACTTTGCATTGCATCATATGTGTTGTGAATTTGTTAATTAATTTTTTCTTCAGTGGGGTTATGCAAAATCAGGTTTGATCTGAGTCAATTGATCTTATAGGAGAAAACCAGCAGTGTCATCACTTGCATTACCTAAAGTTGGCTCCAGGTATGACTCCTAAAGAGTGTTTGATCAGTAGTCATAGGAAGAGACTTCAAATTCTAGCTCTCTTGCTACCTGTGTGACATCGAGGAAGTCTTGTTCATCTCTCAAACTCAATTCCCTCATTTAGAAAATAAATGGATGGGATTAAATGAACCCTAAAGTCCTTGTTGTGGTGGTCCTATGACTGATGTTGGAAATCATTTCACTCTGTCATGAAGCAGAATACTATTGGCATGGAATTTTACATAGGCTGGGTGAATACTGTACATACTGTATTAGGACATTTTCTTCAAGTGGTTTTTGTCAAATTTATTTTGAGAGAGTTTGTCGTGTCTTTATTTTAAAATTATTTTCTAGATTACACATTAATGCAATTTTAATAACTGCTTTCTGATGTTTTGCAATTCATATTCTCTCCCAGTCATGATTTAATTCTCATGTTAAAAATCTAATATATCAATCTAACATTTAATTTTAGAAAGTTAGTAATTTGAGGCTTTGTCTTTTTTTTAACCCTTAATTTTTCTCTTAGTAACAGTTCTAAGCCAGAAGGACAAGGGTTAGGAAAACAGGGTTGAGTGACTTGCCCAGGGTCACACAGCTAGGAAGTGTCTGAGTACAGGACTGAACCCTCCTCTTCCTGACTCTAAACTTGGTGTTCTATACACTGTGCCACTTAGTTTCCCCACAGCTTTAATGTCTTAAGGATTTATTCAAATACTCAAATATTCCATTACTTATTTAAGAATCTGTATTTCATTTTTTAAATCCTTATTTCCTTCTGCCTTAGAATCAATACTATATATTGGTTCCAAGACAGAAGAGTGGCAAGGGCTAGGCAATGGGGGTTAAGTGGCTTGCCCAGCATCATATAGCTAGGAAGTATCTGAGGCCAGATTTGAATCTAGGACCTCCTGTCTCTAGGCCTGGTTCTCAATCCACTGAGCTACCCAGCTGCAGAATCCATATTTCAGAATCTGGATTTCAGTATGAAAATTCAAAAAGGTTTAAAAAATGCACAGATGGAGTTAATATCCCTAGGTTCTTTTATGATCCTATGGCCCTAATGATGGTTTGAGTACAATAATAATTCTCAGAAAAATCTCTTTTCCATCATCGAAGAAGAAAAAAGATAACTCCTAATGAGAAAATGAATGACTATTCTTATTTTTCATTTCCAGTTCCTTTCTTCTTTCCTCTCAGGATCCAAGCCTGGTTCCAGATTAAACTTACTTTGGGTGGTCAAACATTGAATAAATGTCCAAGAAAACAAAGAATAACAAAAATAAAACATCAAAAACAAAAGATAAAACCTAATATTATGAAATTTCATGGGGATAAAAGTAACTTTTAGTGTGTGTATGACAAGTTATTAAATTAATTTAAATTATTAACATTTTCCCATCACCTTCTTAAGTCTCAACAATGAATAAAACAGTAAAGAAAGCTTTGATTTGTGGAATTTGCAGATTTTTAAGGCACAAATGCTCGCAGTGAAAATTTAACAATTGGTTCTCATAAGTTGGTATAAGCTATCTCCCACACAGCATCTGAATATCTTATACTGGGATTGAAAAAAAAATCATCGTTGCAAATATAAGTTGTGGGGGAAGTGTGATTAGACATTAGTTTATTGGGAAAAAAAGTCCAGATTTTTAGTCAACCACAACCTAAATATGATTGTGTTATATACATATACACACTATATCTATACTTATATAGATAGGCATATACATATTATGTACATAGTGTATACATGTATTTTATATAACACATACACAATGTACATATCTTTCTATGTGCATGCACATACATACACAACAGTATACATTAATGTATGTATGTCTATACACACATATGTATTATATGACATATATTGGCATCCTAAAAAGTCAACGTTCTCTTAGGATGCACTGTTAGCCATAGTGATCAAGACTAGGGGGGCAGCTGGGTAGCTCAGTGGATTGAGAGTCAGGCCTAGAGACGGGAGGTCCTAGGTTCAAATCTGGCCTCAGAAACTTCCCAGCTGTGTGACCCTGGACAAGTCACTTGACCCCCATTCCCTACCCTTACCACTCTTCTGCCTAGGAGCCAATACACAGAAGTTAAGGGTTTTAAAAAAAGACTAGGGAGGTAAAGATTCCACTGTATGCTTCCTTCGTCTGACCACAATTGGCATATGCTATTTAAGTTTGTGCTACACTTTATGAAGGATATCGATAAACTGGAAAGTGTACCCAAAAGGATGATCAGATGAAGATCATGCCATTTTTAGATGCTTTAAGGAACTAACAAAGTTTAGCTTGGAGAATGAGAGTTCAGGAGAGCTCTCTTCAAACATCTGAAAGACTAGCAAGGATTAGATTTTTTCTACTTGGCCCCAGAAGACATAATCAGGAGCAATGGGTCAAAATTGCAAAAAGGTAAATTCAAGCTTGGTATTAGGAAAATTTCCTAAAAGTTAGAGCTATCCAAATGGACAATGATCTACTTTGGGAAACCCAATTATCTCTTCCAAATCATGACTTTCCCTATTAGGGTTTTGATATATCTCAGGTTGGCATAAGAAAATAAATGAGAATTTGGGGGAGTTTTGTAAATGCTCCATTAAAAAAGAAAAAAAAATCAGATTTCTTCTCTGGTCTGAAAGAAGGGCCAAAAAAGTTCATGCAGATTTTCCATATTGCAAGGGTGTCACATCCCTAACCCTCCGGATATGGAAGGGATAAATATAAAGAATTCTCTTTAAATTGAATGTCTTCAAAAAAGTGTGGATGATCACTTTTAATAGATGTTGAAAAGATGGTACTTGTTCAGGGGATATCAATGGGTTGGACTGAGTGGCTATTATGGTTCATTCCAAATCAGAGTTTCTAGGAATCTTTTATACCATGATTTTAAAAAATGATCATGTTCTAATAATTATAAATTATGATAATCAACTCTGAATGATGTAACTATTATAAAAAAATGCAAGTATTCAGAACAGTTCCCAGGGAATCATGATGAAAAGCCCATTCACATCTATAGAAGAAACTGAAAGCTTTACATATAGGTTGAAATATAAAATTTTTTTATTTTATTTCTTCTGTGATTTTTTTCTTAAGTGATATGTATCTTCTTTAACCATATAATGAACATTGAAATATATATTGTATGATAACAATGTATAATCCATATCATATTACCTGCTCTCTTGGGGATGGGGAGGAATGGAAGGGAGGAAAAGAATGTCAGAAAATTGCTTAAAATCATATCGACAAGCAATCTGGAAAAAATAAAAATGAAATTAAAAGAAAAAATAATGATGCCAAGGAAATTTAATTTTCTTATGAATTATTTATTTATTTATTTAATTAATTAAGAATACTTTTCCATGGTTACATGATTCATATTCTTTCCTTCCCCTCCTGCTGCACTCCACTTCCATAGCCAATGAGCAACTTCACTGGTTTTTACATGCATCACTGATCAAGACCTATTTCCATATTATTAATATTTGCTTTAGGGTGATCGCTTAGAGTTTACATCCCCAGTCACATCCCCATCGACCCATGTGATCAAGCAGTTGTTTTTCTTCTGTATTTCTACTCCCACAGTTCTTTCTGTCATAATTGTCCTGGATCATTGCATTGCTGCTAGTAGAGAAGTCTATTACAATCCACAGTGTATCTGTCTCTGTGTATAAGGTTTTCCTGGTTCTGCTCCTTTCACTTTGCATCAATTCTTGGAGGTTGTTCAAGTTAACGTTGAATTCCTCCAGCTTACTATTCTTTTCAGCACAATAGTATTCCATCACCAATAGATACCACAATTTTTTCAGCTGTTCTCCAATCAAAGGGCATCCCCTTATTTTCCAGTTTTGGCAAGGAAATTTTAAAAATGTTTTCCCCTTCACAGTTTTATAGATTTAGAATTGGAAGGAATCTCAGAGGATATCTAGTCTAACCTACTCCTTTCATAAGTGAAGAAATAGTCCCTGATAATAATTTGCCTGTATGGAGGAGTATATAGTGAATAACAGAAAACTGACCCTGTATTCTTTGATTTCAAATTCAACATTTTTTCCTACTCTTGCTACATAGGAACATCAATCAGAGCAGTTCGTTGTCTCTAAAACATTCTCTTACTTCAACAAAACCTTATCTTGATCTTCATAACTTCATACCAATGAGTTTCAAATGCTGTATGGTTGTGTTTCTTTCCATTTGCATTGTTATAGATAGTGTGAGTATTGCTTAAATGCCTCTGATCACTTCACATCATTTTATATAATTTTATATATATATATATGTATACATATATTTATATTTATATATGTACATAGTGTTTCTGTATATTCCACATATTCATCATTTGTTATGGCATGCTAACAAAGTTGTTAGCCATTCTCCCATGAACAGTCATCTCCTTTGTTTCCAGTTTTTTGCCACCCCTCCTCCCTAAAAACATTACTACAAATGTTTTGTTGTAGACAGAACATTTCTTTTTTGACCATAACCCTTGAGTCAATGACTAATTGTGATATCCCCAGGGAAAGAGGATGGATGTTTTAGTTGCTTTCATTGCATAATTACAAATTACTGTACTATCTAAAATGACTGGATCATTAGTGTCAGAGACAGTATTTGAAACCCTGACTTCCTGACTCCAAACTAAACCTTCTTCCATTATGCCATGTTGTCTGTAGTTTAAAAGCTCTAAGCACAGAAAAGATAAGAATCTGTGTGATTCTTGTAGAGTTGAGTCCACTACAGAGGGAACAAAAAGGACCCCAAAGTGACCCTTTCCTCCATTATTCAAAATAATCTAAGCTTCAAATGTTCACATTGTTTTAAAACTTTGAAGATCTTAAGATGAAAGGTGCCAGCTACATGTAGAATGTCATCTTCTTAGGGATTTTAAAAGAAATGATGAAAAGGATGGCTTCTAAATACATCAAATAAACTGTGAGTCACCACCATATTATCGACTTTTCATCCTCTTTTCTCATTGTCATGAATGTTAAAAGCAGAAGCTAAAGTTAGCTGAGAAAATAATAGGCTTTATGGTTTTCTTGGTCCCCTCAGCTGCTGGTTGCTTTTTCCTCTAAGGTCTTCTTCTATCTGCTTTATATGTATCTTTTCTGTATATTGTTATGTACATGTTGTCTTTATTAGAATTTTAGATTTTTTTATTTTGCACTAGAAGGAACCCTGACCTTGAGTTCAACCCCTTTTATTTTGCAAGTGAGGAAACTTGAGGCATGAGACTAAATAACTTGTCCAGGATCACACATCTCTGAAATGCTGAAGGCAAGATTCAAACCTTGGTCCTCCTGATTCCAAGTTAAGCACTCTTTACACTATACCAGCCTCTTTGAAGACAGACATTTTTGCCTTACTTTATATTTTTGGTGATTAGAATAGTATCTGACATGTAAAAAGTGCCTGAAAATTTTGTTTATTTATTGATTGATTTTTTCAAACAAATCTAGGCCTCAGACTTAAAGCCACTATTCTGTTGTATTCAACAAACATTTATGAATTGTTATGGAGAATTCAGAAGTTAATAGGTAGTAAATGTAAACAAAATGAAATATCTTATATTAACCAGTTCACAGTGTAGTAGAAGATAAAAGTCATGTCCAGGTAATTATAGTAAAAATAAATTAGATGGACTCATATGGAAATGACAAGGGCCATTTTAAGGAGAATTAGAGAAAGGAAAGCTCATACCATATTCTGGCTGGAAACATCAGGGGAGACTTTATAGAGGAGAGGGTTTTGGAATTAGACCTTGAAGGATTGGTTGGATGTCATTAGACAGAGGAGGGACACAGAGAGGAAATGACATTTTAGGTAAAGGTTTTTAAATGCTTTAAGTAAGATATATGTGTATATGTATGTGCATATATATACATATATATAATTAAAAATAAAACCAATTATATCAAAATACAGTTATCAAAATGCTGATAAAAACAAGTTCGTAATTACCAGACTGTGAATTCTTGCTCTAGTCACTGTCATTCCCAGGTAAGGCAAAGATGGTGAAGATAATTCTGTCAAAACAAGGTCTATGTAAGCAGGGTGCTAGGAGGAGAAGTTTCATTATATAATCTCTCATCCTCCTACTACTCCTCATCTGAACACCCCTAAGCTCGGCCTTCTTGGCTATATGATTCAATACAATATTGTTTGCCACATGTCACCTTCAACTTCTCACTAGTACTCATCCTACATGTACAATATGTTGTCAAATTATTTTCTTTCATAGTATTTCTTATATATATCCATTTCCCCCTCAATTCACATAGCCAACGATCTAGTATGATCTCTATTACCTTTCACAAGACTCATCACAAGACCCTCCCTGTTCAAATTTCTCCCCAATCCAAACCATTCTCCATTTAGGTGCCAAAGTAATTTTCCAAAGGGTAGATCTGACTATGTCACCCCATTCACTATAGTTCCCCAATAGTTCTCTTTTACCTCTGGGATCAAATATAAAATTCTCCAAAAGCTTTTAGAATACCTCCCAGTCTGGGTTCATTCTACTTTCCTAATATTTACTCTTCTCTCCATAATATAAAATTTCACTTCATTGGTCTCCCTCACACAAGGCAAGTCATCTCCTAACTTTATGCTTTTGCTCAATGCCTTCACTGTTCTTACACTTCAGTGAAGAAAATTATACTTCAGTCTGCACTCAAATTTCATCAATTTTCTCTCTGGAGGTGAAAAGTATTTTTCATCATGAGTCCTTCAGAATAGTCTGGGATCATTGTATTGAACTAAATATGTAAGTCTTCACAACTCAAAATCATTATAATATTGCTGCTACTGTATACAATGTTCTCCTGGTTCTGTTCACTTCACTTTGCATTTGTTCATATAAATCTTCTCAGGTTTTTTCTGAAACCATTCCCCTCATCATTTCTTATAGTACAAGAGTATTCTATCACAGTCATATAAAACAGCATCTTTATCCATTTCTCAGGGCCTCTTTTTAGTTTCTAATTCTTTGCTAACATGAAAAGAACTGCTATAAATATTTTCATCCATATGGTTTCTTTTTCTTTTTCTTTGCTCTCTTTGGGTTATAGATCTATCTGGTAATGATATTTCTGGATCAAAGAATATGCCTATAGGCATACTTCCAAATTGTTCTCCAGAATGGTTGGTCCAGTTTACAACTCCACAAACAGTGCATTAATATTCCAATTTTCCACATACCCATTAGTGCTTGATATTTTTCTTTTCTATTATGTTAACCAATCTTCTAGGTGTGAGGTGGTGACTCAAAATTGTTTTAATTTTTATTTCTCTTATTAGTGGTGATTTAGAATTTTATATATAATGCAAGGTTTCTTGCATTTCAATATTACCCTAGGCAATCTTGTCAGTTATGAGAAAGGAATTCTGGGGTGGTATGTGCCAGATGCCAGGTGCTAACTGGCAGTTGGGCTGTGACTATATAAGGCCCTGCAAACCCAACCTTGAGTTTTTTTTTCCCTTGACCTCACCCAGACAACCTTCTATCCCTGATCTTTCCCTCTGTGCCCTGGGTGGTGAAGGGTGGTGGATCGTGGGTAGGAACTTAGATAGTGTAGCCTAGTGGTTAGGGCCATCTCTAGAGCAACTCAACAACATCATCCTTGTACCTAGTTGATCAAATAATACCAAGCCAGAGTCTAGTTATCTCTGGCTGGGGGCTGATTGTCCTCAGTCTGTCAAAACCCTTTAGGTCCTTTGCCAACACCTGCCAGTTACCCCTAGCAACAGCTTAGCAAACTACTAGGGTAATGTTGCAATTCAAGAAACTCTGCATTACATATATTACTATAAATAATTTGATTTCTTCTGGAAACTTCCTTTTCCTATATTTGGACCATTTGTTGACTGGGTAATGCCTCTGATTTTTATAAATTTGACTCAGTTCTCTATATTTGAGGAAAGAGGCCTTTTTCAGAGTAACATTTAAAAAATTTCCCTGTGTTCTATTTTACTTCTTAAAAAAAAAAGAACCATTACACTTTGGTCTTTGAATCAATACCAAGTAGTGATACCAAGGCAGAGGTGCAGAAGGGCTGGGCATTTAGGATTAAGTGACTTGACACAGATAGGAAATGTCTGAGGCCAATTTTAAACCCAGAACCTTCTGTTTCCAGGCCAGGTGCTCTTATCTATTGAGCCACCTACCTACCCATCTACTTTACTTCTAATCATGGCTTCATTGGTTTTGTTTGTGCAAACCCTTTTATTAATTGCAATCAAAATAATTCATTTACTTTCTGTGATCCCCTCTGTCTCTTGTTTGATAGTAAATTCTTCTCTTATTCATATAGATCTGATAGAAACAATTTCCTATGCTTTTCTAATTTGCTTATATCACCCTTTATGTCTAAATCATGTAGCCATTTTGATCTTATCTTGGTATACTGTATATGATACTGTTCTATAGCCTAATTTCTGCTAAACTCTTGCAATTTTCCAAGCAATTTGTATCAAATTCTGAGTTCTTGCCCCTAAAACCTTGGCTTTTTGGATTTCTCAAACATTAGATTAATATGGACATTTACTATGTACTGTGTATCTAATCTATTCCACTGATTCTTAATTCAATTTTTTAGCCATTACCAGATTAATCTTCACAGATCCTTTTTTTAACCTCAACATTCTGTCTTAGAATTTCTAGTAAGTATTGGATCCAAGTCATAAAAGGAGTAAGGGCTAGGAAATTGGGATTAAGTGACTTCTCCAAAGTCATATAGCAAGTAAATATCTGAGTTCAAATTTGAGCTCAGAACCTCTCATCTCCACATCTAGCTTTCTACCTACCGAGCCACCTAATTGCCCCTAATATTCATAATGGAGAATCTAGCAGCCAGCACATCACCTTGCCCATAGTGGATACCTTATAGATATGCATTGGATTCATGAATGACTTTATTAATACATTTAAATCATCTTCTCTCAAGCATCTCTTTGTCTTTTAAGATGAGAATTTTCCAAGATGTAGAGATTTTTCTATAAGAGCATATATATTGTTTGAGAAAAGACTACACAGAGTACCTGGGTGAAGGAGACCTTCAAATTCTTGAGACCTAATAATTTCAAGTCCTTGTGATTCAGTAGGGCTATGCTTCATTTAGAATTCTTATGAACCTTCTAAAGAAGTTAATGGTTAAAAATAAAAATACAATTAGAAAGGTTTCCATAAGTTTATGTCCTAGAACACCCACAAAACGACTTTGAAAGGTTATCTGAATATGTTTTTAGAAGCACATTTTGAAGTGAAAGACATATAAGGTAACTTCCAGATTTCTTCATCAAAAGGCTATTGGAGGGGCAACTGGGTAGCTCAGTGGATTGAGAGTCAGGCCTAGAGATGGGAGGTCCTAGGTTCAAATCCGGCCTCAGACAGTTCCCAGCTATGTGACCCTGGGCAAGTCACTTGCCCCACTGCCCACCCTTACCACTCTTTCATCTACAAGCCAATACACAGAAGTTAAGGGTTTTTAAAAAAAGGCTATTGGAGATGCTAAAAGGGAGGGAAAAAGTTCAGCTGTTTGGACCAGGGTTCTGTTGAGCTTATTTTCTTAGGTCAGCATTTCCAAAATAAACCAACTTGGGCCAGCTGTACTAATAATCACAGCAGGCAGAACATTTACATTTTCAACACAGCTGCCTCACAGAAGGAAGATGGATTTGAGCTTTCCTACAGTGAGCACAAGGGGAACTGGCCTACAACTCCCACTAACTGTAATGAAGGCAATTTACATCCGTGAGTCTAATAAAATCTCAGCAATGGATAAATCTAATCATTAGACTGTCTTATGATGATGATATCCTGCCAGCAACACTAAAGAAGCTTTTCTTCAGGTCACAGGTCACTTGGAGACCAAACAAATGGTTTACAACAAATGAAATCTGTTGTATTTGATTTACTACTCACTTAGGGCATAGGTATAGAGCAAATGTACTCAAACCCTCATAATATCTAAAAAGTATCGTTCCCTCATATTCACTCATACAGATTTCTTTCCTCATCTAGTCCTGTGAAAACTTCAAAGTTAGCAAAGGGTCTTTAGAGTGTTAGAACTAGGGAAGGGTAAGAGGGGATTTGACTGGAGCACTGAGATTTACGAAATACAAAAATATACAAATAATTATTTTTGGAAATTGTGCAATTTTAATTGGTAATGTTTTGACAGCAATTTTACTCCTTATATAATGTAGAAATAATTGAGATTAACACCCAGTTAGCAGAAATAATTAAATGAGGAAGCTAGCAGATGGTGTACTTGTTCATTCCTCTTCTTTTATTCCCATTTTCACCACTGTGAATAGCCTCCTCAGCAATGGACTTGTGGAGTTTCGAGGTCTCAGTTTCCCCTATCAAAGGGCAATGTGGGGGTTTGCTTTCTTCCTCCAGTATATTATGTATAGATCAAAACATGATTTGCAAATATGGGGATCACTGTTTGCTCTGTGTAACAGGTATCATTTATGATCCTCAACAGTCTGTTAAGTAGATTGAGGATAAGGAAACTAGGAGGAAGGGCACAACTTTTTGACTGCATCATGGAGTGAAAAGTGAGATTTGAACTCATGTTAGTCCATCAATAATCACTTACAAAGTATCTACTACGTGACAAACACTAAGCTAAACATTGGCTATACAAAGAAAGGTAAAACTAAATCCGCTTAAGGAGCTCAAAATCTAATAAAAGAGACAGTATGCAAAAACAAACAAACTAAAAAAAACAACAATCATTCACAGACTTTAAACAGGAGAAATTGGAGACACACAAGATAGAGAAGGCATTATAATTAAGAGGAGTTGGTGATTAGCTTTTTCTAATGTTTTTTAGAAGGGATTTTAAGGAAGCCAGAAGATTCAGATGAGAAGAAACATGGGAGATAGACAAAATGTTCAGAAATGGGAGATCAGTGTTTTGTTCAAGAAACATCAAAGAAGTCAGTGTCACTGGATTTAAGAGTATCTTATGGCAAACCTTTTAGAGGGTGGAATTATATGAGAAATATCTTCAGGCCCCTGTGGAGAGGGGGAGTGAAGCAGCCTGATCCCTCATCCCTCTAGCTTTCTAATAATGAACTCTGGTGATCTCTGCGCTGGGGCGATGGTGTGCATGCCCACAAAGAGGACTCTGAGTGCTTCCTCTGGCATGTGTTCCATAGGTTCACCATCCTGAGTCCTAACCCTATCTCTTCTTCTCTTTAACTGCAAATATTATGAAGGCAAAGGACTATTTCTTATCTAAACCCAGTATCTTATAAAAATTTAAGTATTTAATAAAAGTTGGTTGGAATTAAATAAACTTAACATGGCTTGATCTCCAATGGGAGAAAGATGAGATTCTGAGAAAAATATGATTTCATTTTTAAAAATTACTTCTTTGTTATATGAAAAAGTTATCTTAAGTATTTTCTTGGAATACCTAACCTCGTTTTCTTAGGAAAGAAGTAGGTTCTTCAGACATTCTCTCCACATCCTTTCCCTTTGCATTTTCATCCAGGCCTATGGATTCACTGTGATATTGCCATTAGAGATGTGACTTTCATATCTGTTTCTCCAGTCCTCATTTCCTTTTGGGGTTCCAGCAACTTCATTTGTCTATAAGATACTTCCAAATGCCTCATTGCCATCTCAAAATCAACAAGTCCCAATAAAAGCTATTTTTTCTCCCTAATCCACCCCCAAATATATTCCTTATTCCAAATTCATAATTTCTCCTTTTGATTTCACCTGCCACCTAGTCCTCTGTCTTTGGAAAATGGTGTTTTATGTCAGTTTCACTCTCTTTTCCAAATGTTCACCCAGACTTCTTGGTTATTGCAGATTCTCATAAACTTTCCATTCCTGGGATTGAAAAGAACCTCAGACATCCAGGCTCCTATTTAATTTAGGGATCCCTCTGGTAATGTTTCAGGGATAGGTGGAGGACCTTAACTTTCAAAATAAAACTTTCATCTCCCCTTCCATTTGGCATGCTTGTGTGTTTAAGTGCTAAAATATGAACATGAAATCATTCGAATGCTTGGGCCATAAGCCTACAGTGGGCATCAAAGAACATCTAGTCTCCCACTTTCATTGTGCATTTAAGAAAACTAATGTCCAGGGACACTAGATGTGAGGTTAAGTCAATATTAAGAGGGTTATTAAGCAGTAGAGGCAGGATTTGGAATCAGGAGCTCTGATTTCTCAGCAACTTCATTTTCCAGTGAACAAAGAAATATGCCTATAGGCCAGAGATGCTATTTTATGTAGTTAAACTAAAATCAACAAAAGTTACAGCTGGTAGAAACCTTAGAAAATCTCTTCATCAAACTCTTCATTTAACTGGTTTGATGCTTGAAGAATCTGTTTTTACCTATATTAAATTAATCAATCAAAAACATCTCCCTGGATCATAAGCTTACTATACGTATATATAGTATTAAAAAAATGTCCCTAATGCAAAATCTTACATTGTTTCTTAATTATGATAATAATAATTACATTTATTATAATAATAATAGCTAACATTTATATAATGTGCTAAGTACTTTACAATTATTATCTCATTTAAATCCTCAGAACAAATGCAGGAGGTCAGTGCTATTATTATCCCCATTTTACAGATGAGACTGAAGCAAATATAAATTAAGTGACTTGTCTAGGGTCACACTAGTGTGACATTAGATTTGAACTCATTTTCCAGACATCAAGTGCAGCACTATCCAACTGCCTTTTTTCTACAATAGAGCTGGTTGCACTTGTGCAATTATTTGGGAATCCTTAAAATCCTTTCCTTTCCCTCCAATAGCTCATTATCAATCTGCCACACAATCTGAAATCACAATTAGACATTTAATGCTTTTGTTTGAAACACAACATTTCTAAAAGTCCTCTGTTGAAATTCAAGTGCCCCTGGGAAACTTGTATCCAAATCTAGTATCAATCATTCAATCCTTTTGGAAAAGATTCACTTATTGAACTAGTCATCCCTTTGCAGGACTTTGGGCAGACAGGATATAACACAGGGGGATATTCATGAGGTGTGAATGGGTTGGGGGAGATCACAAAGCAGGAGATTCTGGCCTAAGTGGAGGAGGGTGGGTAGCACAGTAGGGGATGAAACTTCATTTAGACAGATAATAGTGAGCAGTTACTGAAGAGGAGAGAAGGATCAAGGAAAGGGAAATGGGAATGTGGAATAGAAGGCCATTAAAGCAGATCTGACAACAAGCATCATGATGTCCCTGGAGCAACTGCTGAATAAAAACTAGCCCAAGAAAAGAATAAAGCAATGTATTTTGTTAAGGATCAACATATTTTGAGCCTGATGGAGAGATTGTTCAAATTCTACATGAAATCCCCAGAATCTTCTCATATAATCCTAAAAGAGCTCCAGAAAAGGAGAAGTCATTCTTTGTCTTATCTGCTCATGTGGCTACACTAGGGTAAATGAGGAAGGAAAGACGGTGACAGAAGAAACAAAATGGTGAGCAAAGCCTTTGGAGGGGACATTAATGTCATTCAAGCTGGTTGGATGGTTGGATATATTTTTAGGTAGGTAGGATCAATCACTTAATAGAGAAAGAAGAAAGGAAGAAAGAAAGGAAGAAAAGAACAAAGAAAGAAAGAAAGAGAGAGGGATGGAGGGAGGAAGAAAGAAGGAAAGAAGAGAGGGAAGGAGAAGGAAGGAAAGAAGAAAGGAAGAAAGAAAGGAAGAAAGAAAGGAAGAAAAGAAGGATATACACATTGGCAAATACATATAGATATATATGTGTATATGACATGGAGCAAGATTACATAGATATTGAGATCCATAAAGAAAAATATATTGATTAATAGCTAAATACATAGTAGACAATGAAGGCATTCTCTATGGAGAGAGAATAAATTAATAAAAATTATACCTAGAGAGATAATAGATGACAAACAGAAAGGGATGACAGAAAGATAGATGATAGATAAATTGAAAAGATTTAGAATGACTTATATTAGAATCTATGCAGACTAAGGTAGAAGTATCTAGTCTTCAGATTTAAGATTCTTATTGATCTTTTGTGAACCTTACTAGTACCACTTCCACCATTCCCTCAGTGCCATGACCTGGAGATTTGATGGGTAAAAGCCTAACCTATTTTCAAGGAGTGACTCAGGACACCAGGGAAAAAAGACCTATTAGGCTTCAGTGAATACTTAAAAATGCTTGGAAAATCCCATTTTCAGGATTAAATGAAGCCATAATAACTATATTTAGAATAGACTAAGGATGAGCTCAGTGCTTTTTCTTTTCTTTTTAAAAATTGTTTATTTAATTAATTTATAGTATTTTTCCATGGTTACATGATTCATGTTCTTTACCTCCCCTCCTCCCACCCCCATCCCATAGAGAATGAGTAATTCCACTGGGTTTTACATGTATCATTGATTAAGAACTATTTCCATGTTATTAATATATGTAATAGAGTGATCATTTAGAGTCTATATCAACAATTATATCCCTATTGAACCATGTGATGAAGCAGATCTTTTTCTTCTGTGTTTCTAGTCCCACAGTTCTTTCTCTGGATGTAGATAATATTTTGTTTTATAAGTCCCTCAGAATTGTACAAGAAGCCAGAAAGAGACAATTCAGATATCAAGGAGCACCAATCAGGATCACACAGAATCTGGCAGCCTCCACACTACAAGACCTCAAGGCTTGGAATATGATATTCAGACAGGCAAGAGAACTGGGTCTACAACCAAGGATTACCCACCCACCAAAACTGATTATATACTTCCAGGGGAATGTATGGGCATTCAACAAGATAGAAATTTCCAAGTATTTGCACAGAAAAGACCAGGACTAAATGAAAAGTTCAATATCCAACCAAAAAACCCGAGAGAAATATGAAAAGGTAAATAAGAAACAGAGGGGAAAGAAAGAAAACTCTTATTTTTAAATTTGCCTCTTTAAGGGCTTCAATAAGATTTAATTATTCCTATATGGAGAAATGTTATGTGTAATTCTCTGTAGTGAACTCTATTCACTATTATAGTATTCACTATTATAGTAATTAGAAGAATTATTGACAGGGAGAGGTTGGAGTACTAAGTGGTCTAAGATGATAAGGGGGTGTGTGGGAAAGAGGGGGGTGAATAATAGAGAACACCAAGAGAAACTTGAATGAATAAGAAAAATAAGATAGTCTATCACACACGAAGAGGGCATGGGAAGGGGAGGGGATGAATACTATTATAAGAAAGAGAGGAAGAGAGCATTAAGAGGTAATATTTAAACCTTACTTTCAGTGTAATTAAACCTGAGAGGGAAGAGTAGCTCTATCCATCAAAATATAGAACTCTGGTTCCGGGTTAAGATGGCGGCAGAGTAAGAAGCAGCTCTTAACCTCTCCTGACCGAAACACACAAAACTCCTCAAGGGGACATAAAAACAAGTCCAGACGAACGGAGGAACCCCACAACAGGGCACAGCGTGGAAGGTACGTGGAATCGAGACATTTCCAGGCTAAAAAGGGCTCTCCTTAAATCGCGAGCTGAGCAACCGCCCCACCCCCACCCCCTCCACACTCACCTATAGCTTCGAACCCAGCTAAAAAGAAATAGAGCAAGTTTGGGGCACCCATCGAGTCATCAGCAGCTCCGGGACCTGTTCCTGAGAGCAGCAAGACTTAGGACCCCATTAAGTCAAGAACGCACGCGAAAGCTGAGCGCACGCGCGGGAGCAGAGAGTGGACGCTGGGCGCGCAGAGTGCCGGCTGAGCAGAGGCGTGGGTGCCGGCTGAGCAGAGGTGTGGGTGGAGGCAAACACAGCCAGGAACTAAAGCCTAAGTGGGGAACCAGTGCAGACGGGTATACGACTGTGGAAGCAGCGCCCTGAGACTTGTAAAGAAACTTCCTGCAGAGGATCAAGCAAGGGAATCCACCAGGGGGCTTGACCTTGGAAAAAACAAGAACTCAGACCTCAGGACTGAGCGCGAGGATAAACCTGAGAAGCTGCTGGGCTAATGATGGCTAACCAGTTACAGGAAATTCAGAAGAGAAAGAATAATAACAAAAAAAAAGAAGTCTTTAACACTCGACAGCTTCTACACAGAGAAAATCCAGACAACCGAGCAAACAGAGGAGGAGAACAAACAACCATCCAGACCCTCCCCAATTAAGGAAAACTCCTCACAAGCTATGGACGAGTTCAAATCTGAGATTTTGAGGAAAATGGAAGAGATCTGGCAAGAAAATAACAGCTTAAAAGGTAGAATCTTGCAGCTGGAAAGCGAGGCTCAGAAACCAAATGAACTGATAAGCAAATTGAACACAAGAAATGACCAGATTGAAAAGGAATACCAAAAGATTATGGCCGAAAACAAGAAGATTATGGCCGAAAACCAAAAGATTATGGCCGATTACCAGAAGATTATGGCCGAAAACCAAAAGATTATAGCCGAAAATCAATCCCTAAAGGCTAGAATTGAGCAAGTAGAAACTAATGATCTCTCAAGACAACAAGAACAAATAAAACAAAGCCAAAAGACTGAAAAAATAGAAGGAAACATGAAATATCTCAATGAGAGAGTGACAGACCAAGAAAACCGGTCTAGAAGAGACAATTTGAGAATAATTGGTCTTCCAGAAAAACCAGAAATTAATAAAAACCTGGACTCTATACTAACAGAAATAATTCAGCAAAATTGCCCTGAAGTCCTACAACAAGAGGGCAATATAGACATTGAAAGGATTCATAGAACACCTGCAGCATTCGATCAAGAAAGGAAAACACCAAGAAACATCATTGCAAAATTCAAGAGTTTCCAAGCAAAAGAAAAAATCTTACAAGAAGCCAGAAAGAAACAATTCAAATATCAAGGAGCAACAATCAGGATCACACAGGATCTGGCAGCCTCAACACTAAAAGACCGCAAGGCGTGGAATACAATATTCAGAAAGGCAAGAGAGCTGGGCCTGCAACCACGGATCAACTACCCATCAAAATTGACACACTAGAGCAGCAAGAAGTAGAAAGAGAAACATCATTCAAAATCACCCTAGACAATATAAAATACCTAGGAATATACCTACCAAAACAAACACAGCAATTATATGAAAACAACTATAAAACACTTTCCAAACAAATAAAACTGGATCTAAACAATTGGAAAGCCATTGATTGCTCATGGGTAGGACGAGTTAACATAATAAAAATGACAATTCTACCCAAATTAATTT
>NC_058130.1:26901252-26985664 GCF_016433145.1 Gracilinanus agilis | reverse complement strand
GGGGGGGGGTTGAAGGGGAAAGGTGGAGCATGAATCATGTAACCATGTCAAAAATGAATATTAATAAATGTTAAAAAAAATATAGAACTCTATCTAACCCTACTGAGAAAGCCAGAAGGGATAAACCAAGGGGAGCAGAGAAGTGGGGCAATCAAAAATGGAGGGGAGGAGAAGGAAGAGGGAATTCATTAGGCCTTAAAAATAAAAAGAGGGGAATAACAAGGGAGAGGGTAGAAAGGGTAGTAAATCAAGGGAGGGGACAAGGGTTACTGGTTTAAAATGAAATAGCCTAAGAAGAAGGGTTAGAACTAAGAGAGGATACTAAAATGTTGGGGAATACACAACTGATAATTATAACTCTGAATGTGAATGGGATGATTGATTATACTAAATTAAAAAGCTTTTGAACAAACAAAAACAATGCAACCAAAATTGGAAGGGAAACAACAAATTGGGAAAAAAATCTTTATAACAAAAAACTCTGACAGTGGTCTAATTACTCAAATATACAAAGAGTTAAATCAATTGTATAAAAAAATCAAGCCATTCCCCAATTGATAAATGGGCAAGGGACATGAATAGGCAATTTTCAGATAAAGAAATCAAAAGTATCAATAAGCACATGAGAAAATGCTCTAATTCTCTAATAATTAGAGAAATGCAAATCAAAGCAATGCTGAGGTGTCACCTCACACCTGGCAGATTGGCTAAAATGATTGTAGGGGAGCGTAATGAATGTTGGAGGGGATGTGGCAAAATTGGGACATTAATGCATTGCTGGGGGAATTGTGAACTGATTCAGCCATTCTGGATGGCAATTTGGAACTATGCTGAAAAGGCTATAAAAGATTGCCTGTACTTTGATCCAGCCATACCATTGTTGGGTTTGTACCCCAAAGAGATCATAGATAAACAGACTTGTACAAAATATTTATAGCTGCGCTTTTTGTGGTGGCTAAAAACTGGAAAACGTGGGTATGCTTTTCAATTGGGGAATGGCTGAACAAACTGTGGTATATGCTGGTGATGGAATATTATTGCACTAAAAGGAATAATAGACTGGAGGAATTCCATGTGAACTGGAAAGATCTCCAGGAATTGATGCAGAGTGAAAGGAGCAGAGCCAAAAGAATATTGTACACTGAGACCAATACACTGTGGTAAAATAGAATGTAATGGACTTCTGTACTAGCAGTAATGCAATGACCCAGGACAATTCTAAGGGACTTATGGAAAAGAACCCTACCCACATTCAGAGAAAGAACTACAGGAGAGGAAAAACAGAAGAAAAGCAACTGCTCGAACACATGGGTTGAGGTGGGCATGGTTGGGGATGTAGACTCGAAACTACCACACCAAAGCAATTATCAACAATTTGGAAATAGGTCTTGATCAATGACAAATGTTAAAACCAGGGGAAATGCGCATTGGCTATGGGGGGAGACGGAGGTCTGGGAGTGAAGGGGAAAGTAGGAACATGAATCATGTAAACCATGATAACTTTTCTAAAAAATAAAAATTATTTTAAAAAAAAGAGTGATTGAGGGATAGCTGAGTAAAGGAGATTCTTTTACTTCAAGGTTTTTCAGCAACATTGCAGCATTAATCTCACAAGTTTTACAGAGAGGTTTGCTTTTTTTTTTTGCCAGGGACCCCTGGTGTGTTTGGCATAAAGCCCTTTCCATTTAGGAAAACTTTCCATACAAATTATACTTTGCTTTTCATCCATCCTGCTGTATATTCCATCCAAACTGATATACTTGCTGTTCTCTCTACAGAACTCTCCATCTACTTCTTTGGCATTGCATATACAGAATAAAGACACTCCTCCATATACAGGTTGGCACCTTGCTTTATAATGTATATAAAGCAATTTCTCTCAGGGGCGGTGAGGCAAAAGATTTTGGTAAGATCATGTCCAGTCTTCTTGTAGGAAGTGGCATTTGATCTGGGCTTTATGTGTAATTATGGATTCTAAAAACTGAAACCATCCATCTATCTGTCTACCTATCTATTTGTCTGTCTGTCTGTCCTTCCATCCATCCATCTATCTATCTATCTATCTATCTATCTATCTATCTATCTATCTATCCATCTATCTATCTGCTTACCTGTCTGTCCTCTGTCTATCTATCTAGTCTAGCTACATGGTTTTCCCCAATTGCACATAAACTCCTTGTAGGCAGGGATGCTCTCATTTTATATGCCACTGTATACATTGTATATTGTCATCAATAAATTATCAAGTATGGGAGTTCTAGGTTGATCACCTCTCCTCTACTGCCAGTCACCAGTCTTCCTTCTGGTCTAACCCTTACAGCTATTTTCTGGGTAAACAACTTCTGTAGATGAGAGTCCAGTTGTCCTCATTAACTGCCAACATATTCCTCCTCACAGGGCCAGCAAACAAGTCTAGCTGAAGCATCAAGATATCCTGAAAAAGAGACAGGAGGCAGCAGATGTCTGGTGAATCAAACCACCAGCATCACCTTGACTACCATTTTCTCTCTTAACCTGACAGAGACAGCCCTGAACCCTCACCACAAGAACCTTTAAAATTGTGCTGCTTCCAGCCCAGAGTCAGATGGTTTGGCATAAGCTATTGATATGATTTTATGAGTGAAAATGCATTAAAAAGGCATTATCATTTGTTTTTCTATTACAACCTAACAACCACAGAACCTTCTGACTGGCAGCTGAAATGTCCTTCACACATTGTCTCCCTCTTTAGAATGTGAACTCCTTGAAAGCTCTAATTGTATGGCCAGCTCTTTAAACACAAGTGTTCATAAATGTTTCCTTCATTCCTTGGATGTCATTAATTATGTGCACAGAGCCTGGAACACAGCAGATGCTTAATAAAAAACTGTTGATTGATTCATCAATTGATTGACATCTCTCAATCTGAAGAAATTTTGTCTGCTGTGCCTTTAGTTCTGGAGATGAAAAGGAGACCACAGAAGGTTTAGATGGCCTGTAGGGGTCGCCACACTGCACCTCTTTTCTGATAGATTTCTTTTGTTTCCTGCCTCTCCTGGGCTTTGTTATCTTCTTTATTGCAGCTAAATGTACATTCCACTCTGCTCTCTGCTTTCTCAGTCTGAGCTGTTTCTATTACCGTAGAGCTGGCCCCTTCCCTGCACATCAATACACAGATTGAAAAATTCTGGCTCCAGCCAGGCCTCATTTGTCTGATTATTCTGTCCTGGTCTTCAGTGTCAGCAGCACTATGAGGATTCTTTTCTAAGATGCAGGAGAAACAAAAAAAAATCACAACTGGGACATGACTGTGTGAACCATGTCTTTTCAGAGAATTGGGTCCAGACATTCTGAGTGCTCCAACAGACATTATGGTGCTTAGGGGAATGGAAAGAAGAGTCCTCCAATATTTATGGGGAAGGCATATCTCTGGGGAGAAAGATGGGAGTAGGCTTTCTCAATAAAGTTTGCAATGGCTGCAGGACTCCATCGTGAGTGCCAGATAGAAGCACAGAATCCCAAGGTGAGGGTTTCAGTTAGAGGCTAAAGAACAGGGACATGATATCCTTAAGATGGCTACAACTCTTGTTTTATCAGGGTAAAGGAATTCTAATGAAGGCCCTTTTCTCTAAAAGTAGATTGATTCATTCCCTGTGACCATCTTGGATTTCCTGGTGATATTGAGGCATAAGTACCCAAGACAGTACATGTCAGAGTTGGGAGGCTGACTCTCCACTATATTATAAGATTTCTCTGTGTGTGGTCCTCTACAGTAAAATTCACAGTTCTGAATAATTGACACGTAGCTCTGTCACTTATCATCACTTCTAGTCAACATTTATCATCTCTTTCCCCCATTGTGAGTCTGTTAGCAAAGAAATTTTAATGACAACTGACAAAAAAAACACAAAAAGAATAATTCCTTAATAGATTCCATGCCCCCCAAAATGCCTTTGAATTATCCAATTCACTTCTTTTTCTTTCTGCTGACAAATAATCCATATGAGTATTCTACTAGGTTGACTTGATATTGGTCCATCAGTCAACTTTTCCTTGGGAATAAAATCAGCAAGTTAAGAAACATTAGAATGTTAAACTTTAAGAGTTAAACAACTTTTAATTCAGATCAAGAACCATGTGGTACATGTCAACTATATGCCAGGCATTAGGCTGTATACTGGGAATACAACGATATAAATAAATAAATTAAATGGGCCCTACAACAGTAGGAGTGCTGGACCTGGAGTCCGGAAAACTTCAATTCAAATCTAGCCTTAGACACTAGGTATATGACCCTGGGTAAGTCATTTAACTTTGTTTACCCCAACTCCTCAACTATAAAATTATATAGAGGAAAAAATGGCAAGCCACTCCACTCTCTTTGCCAAGAAAACCCCAGATGAGGTCAAAATACTAAAATGACTGAATAACACAAAGATGAAAAACAACCTAGGGTCTGCCCACAAGAATTATGCAGCTTAGTAGTTGATGTACTATGCACAAATGCCTATAATGTGAATTGGATAAGGATTCAATACAGAGGAGAGGCTAACCAGAGAGATTTATATATGAACTCCTGAGAATATTGTCAGATCCAAGAGAAGTCTAATGTATCAGAAATACAGCTGGAGGTGGCTTCCGAATGGCCTTATCATCAGAGTGCACCTGTACCCAGATACTGACCTCCAGCCACTGGGGACAACAATGAAGTTTCCATAGTTCACTAGCTATCTGTAGAAGGAAGAATACCGGCAAAATACATTGCTCTCCTGTGTGCCTCTTTGATGACTTCCATGAAGGGGTGAAGGGAGAAAGATATGTACTCATGTCATTGAATCTCTTGGAGAAGTCTGAATAATGTAGTCTCAAACCCTTTGCTTCCCTGGGTTTGACTCAGCAACTATAAACTACCATATCTTCCTGGAGGCAGTAAAGTTGTAGCCAACCTAGTTATCTACCAGCAAAACTCACTACCCTTCTTTCATATTAAATATTTCTGCTATGCATGACCCAAATTCCTATGTCAGTGCAGGTAAAGCAATAATAACTTCTAGCCCTTAGATATCACTTTATATTGCAAAGTACTTACATATATTATTTCATTTAGGTTTTGCAACAAGCATGTAAGATGGTTGTTATCCTCATTTTGCAGATGAAAAAAAAATAAGGGTGAGAGAAATTAAGTTAACAGGTTCAGAGTCATAAAGCTTTTAAGTAGCTGAGTTGGGATTTAAATTCAGTTTTATTTAAGTCTATCCTCTGTGCCACCATATTAGCTACATAGTTTTTCCTACTCATTGTGTTAAAAAATAGCCAAGGATATTCAGTGAAGGAGGGCCCATTATAAATGGAAGGATCAGGGGAGAAATATGGAGGAAATAGAAGATAGTATCATAAGATGTGATCTGAATTGGGAGAGGATATTTCACAAATAGGATATAGTATGTACAAAGAAATAGCATCAAGAGAGGAAAGCATGGGTCTATAATACAGTAGTATTCTATGTATAAAGGATAAAATCTATCATTTAAAAATATAGATGAGATCATCTAGTTGAATCCCTGCATTGTACAAATGAAGACATTGAGGCTCAGGGAAGGGGTATGACTTCCCTGAGGCCACACAAATAGTAAGCTTTAAAATTATGATTAAAAATAGATCCTCTGATTCCAAACTGAGTCTGGAACTAACTTCTCTCTTCCTGTGCTTGCCTACAGAGGGCTTTGTAGCTTTAATATTTAGGCATTTACAAATGGAGAAACTGAGGCCAAGATGATTAAAGTGATTCTTCTAAGGTTAGCCATTTAGTTATAATCAATGTCAAACATTAGAAAATTCCAATAAATAGTTTTTTGTTACCTACAATTAAAAGCAACTAGATTAGCAATCTTATATATGTGAATACACATGTAAATGTATATATAATCTGTGTGTGTGTGTGTGTGCGTGTGTCAATATGTTCTGTCTTTCAAGAATGTCATGGAAACTCGATGGATTTCCACCAATATTGGCTGAGGAAAGAATCAATCCTGCTGAAAACTCACCTGTCTTTTGGTGTTATGCATTTGCCCTTCTGAATGATTTAAGAGACTTTCCAGAGACTCCATTTTTTATGTTGTAAAAATCAGACACTGAAAGCATTAAGGGAAAAGTGCTAGGGAGCCTAGTCTCTTTGAAAGTCCACAAAACCTTCTTTCTGCTTTTGAGACTGGGCAGCTAAATTAACACCAAAGGAAAACTATAAATGTTGAAATACATGTAGCAGTTTGCCTAGAAATGATTTCCTGGGAAGACAAGATACACAAAAGCTTGCTGGTTGGCCGAGATTGTAATCCAGGCCTTCTGTCCATAGCAATCTCTGGGATCCTGAAGTATTTGTGCCTCTCCTTTTTCCATCAGAGCAGCCTTGTGACAGCAGATCTTCTCTTACTGGGCCCAATCATTAAGGTCACCAGCTGGGCATTTGATTTCCTTCGCAAATTTTCCATCAGTTCTCAGCCCGAGTATTATTTGCTCTGCATCCAACAACAAAAAGACTGATGGTGCCAGTAAAAATTCTGCCGGGTGTCCCATCCTTCCAAGAAGGAGACTGTCATACTGTGCCAGCTGCCTCTCTCCCAAGGGAGTATGGAGGTGAATGAATCAGTGAGACCTTCTATTCTACTTAAGCTGAGGGATACTACGTGAACTTCTCCTTTCAGAACATATATCAGAGGGTGTGGGTGAAGAGAGTGAAAAAAGAAAATCTGAATCCTAAAAGTCAGAAAACAATTGTCAGAAATTGATTACACATTTAACTGAAAAAATATAACTAAAGAAAAAAGGCAAAAATAATATATCATAGGAGGGACAGCCAGGAAACCTCATTCCTCTGCAAAATCACTGCATAATTTGAGATATCATGTCACCTCTCAAGCCTCAATTCTTCAGCTACCCTTTGTAGTAGAACAAAAATTCCTTAAGAGCAGGTACTATTTTCCTCATTGTCTAATATAGTGCCTTGCCTTGTATGTAGTAAGCACTTAATAACTATTTGTCAAATCAAACTAAATTCAAAATGATATTGGACCACACATAGATTTAGAGATTGAAGAGAACCCAGGGACCATCTAGTTCAGGCCCCTCAATTTAGAAACAAAGGACTAGAGAGTTTAAATGACTTGGCCATAATAATTACCCAAGTAATAAGTAGCAGAATTAGTATTTGAACCCAGGATCTCTGATTCCAAGTCCAGTGCTTTCTTCAAACTACTATTCTACCTCCTTATTCTTCATATTTGAATCTTTCTTCAATACCCAAACTAAGATGAACCTTATGATTCTCCATGTCAAAGTGATTTGATTGCATTCAATAGTTTTATTTGTTATTAGCATATTACATTGGCTTCTAAACTCCTTGAGAGTGAGCAAGATGTCTTATTTAGCTTTTCATGTCTTTTCACACATTATAATGATGTTATAGGTGCTTAATGAATGGATAGAGAATGAAGGAATGAACAAATGAGTCTTCCTGCCAGCTCTAGGACATTAGGGAGAGTAAACAAGTCAGAATTTAATAGTGGTGAAGATCATAATAACAACATAGCCCATCTTTCCTTAATTGAGAGGTCAATGTGAATTGGAAGGAGGGTCACTGGATTAGGAAGGAGGGGCACTTAGGAGACCTAAATTGGAATGCCAGACCTCCCACTTTTTAGGGCCATAATCTTGGGATAGGTATAGTATCTTTGACCTTGAATTTATTAATCTGTATAATGGGGAAAATGATAACTATCCTTCTCTCACATTGCTTTTGTAAGGCTCAAATAAGATAAGATTATAGAGTTTTGTTGTATTCCATAAAGTTATATTTATTTATATGTTATACATAACATATTAAAATATGTTTTCACGTTATATATTTAAAATTTAGCATTTTAAAAATTATTCACTTAATTAATTTATAATATTGTTCCATGGTTACATGATTCATGTTCTTTTCCTCCCCTCCTCCCATCCCACTCCTAGAGACAATGAGCAATTCCACTGGGTTTTACATGTATCATTGTTTAAAATCTATTTCTATATTATTAATATTTGCAGTAGAGTGATCATTTAAAGTCAACATATCCAATCATATTCCCATCAAACCATGTGATTAATAATGTGTTTTTCTTCTGGGTTTCTGCTCCCACAGTTCTTTCTCTGGGTATGGATAGTGTTCTTTCTCATAAGTCCTTCAAAATTGTCCTGGATCATTGCATTGCTGCTAGTAGAGAAGTCCTTCACATTTGATTGTGCCACAGTGTATCAGTCTCTGTGTATGATGTTCTCCTGGTTCTGCTCCTTTCACTCTGTATCAGTTCTGGAGGTTGTTCCAGTTCACATGGAATTCTTCCAGGTATTTATTCTTTTTAGCACAATAGTATTGCATTAACAACAGACAGCACAATTTTTTCAGCCATTCTCCAGTTGATGGGCATTCCCTACGTATATAGCATTTCTATATTAGTAAATACTGAGCAGAATGTAATCTTTGTATTCTCATTGCCTATCAGTGCCTAGAATAGAGAAAATTGTTGTGTTCATCTTTCATTTCTTAAGGGGACCAATGACATCATGAGTGATGTCTTGACTTGTGCATGAATTAAGAGCTGTCACATCACACTTTTCTTCTAGAGACAGCAAAATCCAATGGCAAGACAAAAATCATAATGATTTGTGGTGGCTTAGAATATAGAGGATGATCTTGTCATCTTTGATGTATGATTGTGTTCTGTGCACTTCACAGGTCCCATCAGCCACCTTAAATATTGTTGGTATGTAATATTCTTATCCACCTATTCCCCTGGAAGAAGTCTTCATATTCTTGGGGTATATACCAGGTTTGGGGCCAACTGATTACACTCAACTTGGTTTAGCACATTTACCAAAATGTTTTACTGGAGTTTGGCAACACAGCTTCTTGGAGCCAATGTGAGAGCTAGGTGACAGGTGGACATCACAAGTGGATGAGCAGCCCTGAAAAGGATTCAGCAAGCTCTCACACAAGAGGTGTTAGTCTTCCTTGAACACTCATACACTCCAGTAGAACTGAATTAAACTATTTTTAATATTCTGACCTGAAGGAAAGTAAGAGAAACCAAAGAGATAAATCTTAAACTCCTTCCAAGTACTACCTTTCTACCCTTAACAAACATTAATCAAGCACTGGGCCTGACACTTGGTAGGCATTTATTAACCACATGCTGATTGATTGATTGTTCCCTTGCACTCACTCTCTACTCCAATCAGATTGGATTTCCTACTGTTCTTTATATACTATACTTCCACCTATTATTTTCATAGTTTTCTACTCAGCTGTCCTTCATTTCTGGAAGGCACTCCCTTCTCATTTCAACCTTTTGTAATCCTCAATTTCCATCAAGACTCAAATCTCTGATTTATGACTGAGTAGTCAGTAATGAAGGAGATAGAAACAGTCAGGTCTAAAATGAGGTTCTTGAATCATCTTTGACATTCAGTGATAACTCCTGGGTGACATCATAATGGGAATTACATTTGGACTTAGGCACAATTTTTGAATTCTTTGGGCTCTTTATGAAAGAGATAGACTGTCCTAATCAAGATCAAGATATATTTAATCAGCTTCCTCCCCAGTGACTTCATTAGATCTCTTCAAGAATTGGTCAAGTGGATACAATGCTACCCTTTAGGGTGCTTCCTAGGCTCTATAATAGATTGCCATTTTTAGAATGTCTCCAAGCCATAGGGGGAAAATCTTCTTCTGAGTACAGTGATTGAAAAGGAAGGGTGGAGAAGTAATAAGAGGGGAGACCCATGTTCCTCTCAGTGGCTAACAATCCCCACCCCAAGAATGACATTCTTTACCTTTTATATTTACAGTACTTATCTATCTATCTATCTATCTATCTATCTATCTATCTATCTATCTATCCATCTCCCACCTCTCTCATTCCCCAAGCATAAGCACTTTGAAGTGAAGAAGTATTCTGTTTTTGTTCATATTCTTAGTATCTAGCACAGTATATGATATGGTAGAGGCTTAATGTTTGTTGAATTGCATTGCATTGAATTGAAGAATCAAAGGAAGAGGAATAAGAAGGAAAGAGGAGGGAAGGAAGGATTATAGGATACTGCAGAAGTCAGAAATAAAGTGAAGTATATATCACCAATCTTGTGACTTGAGACAAGCCATTTACCTTCTTTAGTCCTAAATTATTTTATAATAGTAACTAGCATTTATATAGCACTTTAAGATTTTCAGAATGCTTTATATATATTAACTCATTTGATCCTCACAATAGCCCTGGAAAGAAGGCATTATTATTATTCTAATTTTACAAATGAAGAACCAGAAGCACAAAGAATATCTAGACATATGACATTTCTAAGGTTTCATAGCTAGTCAGAATCTGAGACAAGATTTGAACTTAGGTTTTCTTGATTTCAAGTCCTGCACTTCTGCCACTATGCCAGCCTACTTTCTCCATTGATAAAATTAGAGTAAGTATTAGATGATAAACTTTATATTGTTATATTATATATTATGATAAGTATTAGGAGATCTGGAAAAATTCTACACTGCCTAACAATCTATGAAATTCATAAAAGTATCCACTAAATAGAAAACATTTTTCTGAGCATTGTGGAGAAGAAACACAAAAAGATGCAATCTCTGGCTTCATGCAGCTTAAAGTCTAGGTAGAGAGACAAGACTAACAGACATGAAAATTAAGTATCTATACAAATCAGTACATGCCCAGTACCAAAAGAGTCAAACAATTCAATTTCACAAGCATTTATTAACCTCGATGGGCTCAGGTGCTAAACTGGATGCTAAAAATATGAAAACAAGAACAGTATTGATCCTTCCCTCAAGAAACTTGCATTTTTCAGTAGTGATGGAGGAACTCTGTGTGTGTGTGTGTGTGCATGGTTTGTGGATATATATATATGCATATATATTATATTATTTATGCACACATAAATAAGCATAAAGTATCATCCAAATCAAGTTATTTTTTATGGGAGAAATATTAATGACCAATGATACCAGGAAAGGCTTGATGTTGAAAGCTTGAGCTGAGCCTCTTACAGGGCTGGTTATGGAGAGGAGGAATGAACTTATTCCAGATTGTCCTCATTGGATACAACCTTTGAAAAGGTATGGAAGGAAGAGATGGGACATTGTGTGTAGGGAGCAGAAAGTAGGCCACTTTGATTGGAATGTCAAATATGATCAGGGCCATGATATAAAATCATTCCAGAACTATAGGCTGGAGAGATATTGTGAAGAGTTTTAAACATCAAACAGGGTAATTTGTATTTTATGCTAGAGGTAATAGAACTACTTAAACTTCTTGAAGTAGCATAATCATACCTAGGTTTTAGAAATAGAGAATTGATAAAGGATAGGTCAGAGACAGCAATGGCTGGAGAGAAGTTGAGTTATTAGGAGATGCTTGTAAAATCCTCTTGAGAACTGATTGAAAGGGTGACTTGGTAAATGGAAAGAAGGAAATGGGTTCAAAGAAGAGGAAGAAGTGTTGATCCATTTTGGTTGCTGAGTGGAGAGGATTGGAGAGTGCATGTGAAGAGTTAAGAATAGCAGATGATCTGGGTAACTAGAAAAAAAGGTAATTCCTTTGACAGAAATATGTTAGACACGTAGAGGGTTGTGTTTAGGGCAGTATGGTCACAGAGTAGGATTTATTTTCTTTATTTTAGTTCTTTATTTTCTTTATATTAGTTATTTATTTTCCCTTCCTTGACATGAGTAAAGTTGCTTTAAAATGAGCATCCATTTCAGTTTTAAATAGATATCCAGCTTCTTTGCCTTGGTTTACCCCAATTCTTAGACCAGGACTACCAGACAAAAAACAAAGGCTACATTCTTTTTCTTAGATATCAAGACCAATTACAGATAAATGAATTAAAAACTCTCCTTGCCTCTTCTGAAACACAATGGACTATCACTAAGGCCAGTGATGAGCCACTTGTGAGTCCAGTGTGACTATGCTTTTTCTGCATTTTTAGGTACCCATTAGAAAGGTACTGTGGCATAAGGTACCATGACTTGTCCAGAGTCAACTGTTGGAGGCCCATCTGGCACAATGAAACATATATTTCTATGTGCCAACTACTACTTATCCCTTCCAAGCCATGAAATCACGATTTCAACATATATTTTTACTTGCTTGTATTTTAAGTTCTAACAAAACAGGATTTCTTTCCCCACAGGAAGGATAGAATGATTGAAAACTACAATAAAGATGAAAAATATGTTTAAGCTGGATAGACAAAGGAAGAAATGGAATGATAGAAGAGTAAGTACTGAAGGAACTTCAAAGAAGCTGACATTAAATCATGATAAAATGGGTTGGGCTTCATTGGAGAGTTGGGTTCTTGATAGAGGAATGCAATTTGTAGAATAAGAATATAAAATGTAAATAGGACTCAAATATTGCTGCAATAACATATTGAACCTCAAATCTCTTCCCAGGGTTAAAAATGGATAGCCTAGACAAAGATGTCAAGGTGAAAATATCCTAAAAGCAAAGCATGTTTTGCTGATCCTCTAGGTGGCCCAAGGGATAGAGTATTGGATTTGAGTTAATAGACCTGAGTTTGGATCTTGGTTCAGAAACTTATTAACTGTGTGATCTTTGGCAAGTCACATAACAAGAAAAGCAACTACAACAATAAATACCATAATAAAATAATTGTAATAAATGATATTATAACATAATAAGATTATTACAATAATTAATATATGACAACAATAAAACATGATATATTATAATAATATTGCAACAATGTTATAAAGCATTTATATAGTGCTTTAAGGTTTGCAAAGTTATTTATGCATATATTTCATTCCCACAACAATCCTGGAAGACTCAGTTTCCTCATCTATAAAATAATAGAGATAATAATAGCACTTATGTCACCATGCTATGAGGAAAAGGTGATTTGCAAGCCTGAAATTCTATTTAAATGTTATCTATGATTAACAAAATAAAAATAAACCTAAAGTGGAAAGAAGACCTCTACCAGAAGTGTCCCAGATAAGAAGTCCTGTAAGCTCCTTGGAAGGGAACATCTCATTCCTTGTCCAGCACAGCATGATTACATTGCTTCAGAGATAATTAACTCCCATTTGTGGTGTCCTTCAAGGTTTGCCAAGCTCTTTATATAGATTATCTCATTTGTTCCTCAAAAACCTCTGTGAAATAGATGTTCTATTCATTCTCATCTTAAAAATGAGAACACTGAGGTTGAGAGATATTAAGGGACTTGTCCAAGGTCCCACATCTAGTAAGTATGAGGAAGTTGGATTTGTAGTCAGGTCTTCTTCCAGTCTCAAAGATGGCTACACACATATTTCAGGCCACATTTAAACATTTATCAAGTCTGAGAATTGACATTTATGTAGTGCTTCAATGTACACAAAGAGCTGTTTATATGATATCTCATTTGATTCTCATAATAACCCTATGAAGTAGATACTACACCAATATCATCGTCATTACTATTCCCATTTTAGATTTGTAGAAACAGGTTCAGAAAGGTTAATTAATTTCCCTATGGTCACAAGGCTAGTAGGTGTCAATGGAAGTCTTTAACCCAAGACTTTTTCTGACATCAGCCCCACCCCTCTCAGTACTTTTACCCTTTATATCTTACTTTTCTTCTGAATTTTGAATGGTCTGTTTTACCCCCAAGCTTCTCACCCTTCTTTAAAGTGATCCATGGAATAAAGATATCTAAGAAGTATCAAGATCCAAAGTGTTCATTGCCAAGATCACCCTCTGCCCTTATGCCAACTTTTACTCCCTAACGACTGAATAAGAATAATAGGAAAACATCTGGTCTAGACTTGGTTTTAGTGTCAGTCATAATCATTATAAATATTGCATCTGCCCCACATGACTGTGTTGCCTTGTGGGTTGTTGGTACTTAGGAGAGGAGAGACTCAGACCTCATGGTTACATTATTCATCATAAATGAACTGATGGTGAGTATGAGTAATCAGTCAGGGGACAGATAAAGCAAATTCTGTCTTCAATACACCATAGAAAAGAGATGTATGTGTGGCTTACACAACAGATTTTCACGGAAAGGCTGATGATATCTCTGGGCCTTAAACCTTCTGCAAACCCTTCCAGAAATTTTTAGCCCCTACATACCTCATTCCTCCTTCTGTAAATGGGTAAAAAAGTAAATGATCAATTTCTCATGATGGCATTTATGTAAAATATGTTTCCAAGTTTTATTTCTAACTGGTGTATTGATAAAGGGAACTTCAGAACCTCCTTCTTCAAGAACAACTTGAGGTTCCTGGTTAAGATGGTGGCAGAGTAAAAAGCAGCTGCTTGACCTCTCCTAACGCATATAGGACTCCTCAAGAAGACAAAAACAAATCCAGATGAACAAAGGGACCCCACAACAGGGCGCAGCATTGAAAGTACATGGAATCTGGGCATTTCCATGGTATAAAGGGGTGAAATAGCTCTCACTAATATGATCTGAGCAACCCCCTTACCCCACCACCTACAGTGCCAAAGCCAGAGCAAGTTTGGGACACCCATTAAGTCATTGGCAGCTACCTGGGGTCACCAGGGCCTGCTCCTGAGAGCAGCAAGTCTTAAGACCCCAATGGCTAAAGAATGTGTGGACTTTGAACACAGACCCTGAGCACAGGCACAGACTCGGATCCTGAGCGCAGGTGTGGACCTTGAGTGGGGACCCAGTGCAGAGGGGTGCATGACTGTAGAAGCAGTGCCCTGAGACTGTTAAAGGAGCTTCAGTCAGAAGAACAAGCAAGGGGACCACTAGGAGGCTTGACCCTGAGAACAACTAGACCTGAGATCTCAGAAGCATAAAGAGTGTAGACAGACCCTGGGCATGAGGATAAAACTGAGAGGGCACACAGCTCACAATGGCAAGTCAGACTCAGGAACCCCAGAAGAGAAAGATGAAGAAGAAACCTTTAACACTCAATAACTTTTACACAGAAAAGTCCAGACAACAGAGCAAACAGCAGAGGAGAAAAAACAAGTAACCATATCCAAACCTTCCCCCCAAAATGAAAACAGGTCACAAGGTCTGGAAGAGTTCAAATCTGAGATTATGAGAAAGATGGAAGAGATCTGGTAAGAAAATAACAGTTTAAAAGGCAGAATTTCGCAATTAGAAAGTGAGGCAAGTAAACCAAAGACCAGAAATAACCAGATTGAAAAGGAAAACCAGTCTCTAAAGGCTAGAATTGGGCAATTCAAAAAAGATGGTACCCTTGTTTGTTCCTCTGCCCAAGGTTCCTTTAACAGACTCAGGGCACTGCTTCCACAGTCATGCACCCCTCTGCACTGGGTCCCCACTCAAGGTCCATGCCTGCATTCAGGATCCGTGTCCTCAGACACAGATGCAGAGTGAAAGGAGCAGAGTCAAAAGAACATTGTACACAGAAACTGATACACTGTGGTAAAATAGAATGTAATGGACTTCTGTACTAGCAGCAATGCAATGACCCGGGACAATTCTGAGGGACTTATGGAAAAGACGCTACCCACATTCAGAGGAAGGACTGCAGGAGTGGAAACACAAAAGAAAAACAACTGCTTAAACACATGGGTCGCAATGGACATGATTGGGATATAGACTTGAAACTACCACACCAATGGAACTATCAACAATTTGGAAATAGGTCTTGATCAATGACACATGTTAAAACCAGTGGAAATGAGCATCGGCTATGAGGGGGCAGTCGGGGGGCAAAGGGTAAAGTAAGAGCTTGAATCATGTAACCATGTTAACTTTTCTAAAAAATAAATATTATTAAATGTTAAAAAAATAAAAAATAAAAAAAATAAAATTTAAATAAACATTTAAATAAAAAGAACAACTTGATAAGTACTATATAACTTACTGTCTGTGAGTCTTGTGGATTGAATAGAGAAATAAAATGATTTGCCCATGCAAATCAGTCTCTATTAGAGGACAGACTTAAACTCAGGCCTTCCTTGCTCAAAGGTCACTATCCTTTTACTAGTCTATAATCCTATCATGATCATCATCATTATTATATTAGAAGTATAGCAAAACACTTAAAAGAGCTGCAGGATTCAGTAATAAGACTTATTACAAGACTCGGTTTTACCACATTGAGTCATGTCATATGTGTCAGTCACAAAAACTTCTCTGAGTCTCAGTTTCCTCATCTGTAAAGTGGATTTTTTTAGCAAAGGAAAGTTGCATGAATTATAAAGGGATACATAAAATTGAGACATCCAATTTTATCTCTGCATGACTTATAGTTGAGTTAGAATGGCCTTGTGGAGAGTGCTGGATTTGGAGTAAAGATATCTGAGTTCAAATCCTATCACACACACACCTGATATCTCTGTGTAATAGATCAAGTCACTTCCTTTCCCACCACCTTCATTACTTTTCTGCTATTGCCATCTCCCAGCTCAGTGGTACAGTGGATAGAGAACAAAATTTGGAATCAAGAAAACCTAGCAGCTTACGAAATATAGGATCCTGGGAAAGTTACTTTGCCTCTATCTGCCTCAGTTTTCTCATCTATAAAATGAGAATAATAATATCACTTTATTCTCAGGGTTGCTGTTAAAGGCATAATTATTTGCTAAACATTTTGTGAACCTTAAAGTTCTTGCCAATAAATGCTACCTATTATTGTTATTGTTTTTAATAGATTTGGAGCTACCCAGGTCCTTAGGGAATAGTAAAATCTCAGCATTAGAAGGTGAACTCAGAGGCTACCTAGTCAGACTTGAACATAAATTCTTTGTACATTATATTTGACAAGCTGATGACTCAATCTTCCCTTAAAGAATTTTGGTGAAAGAGAACCCACTACCCAATATGCCTTAAGGCAACCCATTCCATTTTGGGATACTGCTAATTTTTAGGAAGTTTTTTCTTTATTCCAAGGGTACATTTTATTCTTTGCAATTAAAATTCAATATATTAAACATTTACTAAATGACATCCGTGTGGAAGACATTGTTCTTTCATCTTGGGATTCTGTTCAATTGCCTCAATTTTATTTCTTTGAATTCACTGATTTTCTAAGCCAGTGAGTTCATTTCAAATTGACTCTTGATTTCCATGAAGAAAACCAAGATCCTTTATTCCAAATCCTTTTGTTTAATTGATTAAAATAAGAGAAAATGACTATGAAAGATTTTGTTCAAGGTCATATGGGAGGGATATAGCAGAGCTAGGACAGTGCCTTTCCACTTCTATTTATCTCTAATTTACCCTGTGTATAGTTTGTTTGTCACTAGCAGTTTGAATCTTGTCTCTCCCATGAATTCTTTGAGACAACTAACTGTCTTTTGCCTCTCTTTGTAACCCCAGTTTAAGGACAGTGACTGGCATATGGTAGATGCTTAATAAATAGTTGACTTGGTGATGGACTGACTGAATCACTTTGTAAGCCCTTTGCAAACATCAAAGCATCATATAAATATGAATTATTGTATTCTCTTTACATTGCAAATCTGTTCCAGTTATATAAGAGTTAAAGCCTGCAGCAGCATTCCAGCAACCTCATCGAGTTCAGCTGCCTTCTGTGAGTTGGAGGCGGAAGTGACATCTGTCACTGTAGACAACATTGGTTGTCAGAAACAATTGTGTCTTTAGGGAGGGACCAAGAAAAAATCCTCCACACTCTCCCATAGCAAGTGAATTTACTGGCAGTAATTAGGATGCAAGACGATGCCTTTCCAGCAAGTTTCTTTTAGTAAAACTTCAAGTACAAAGTCAACCCATTTATCAGGCTGAATGGGAACAAGCTTACCTAGCAACCCCTACAGGCTTCTTAAATGATGGCTAGGATTACTTTCTTTTGTGCCATTCTATCGCTGACCTTCAGAGAGAACAATTTTTCTGGCTCATTGCCCAGCAGTGTTGTGGGTTTTTTCCCCAAATGGTATGAAGGGTTTTAAGGGGTTTCATCTACACTGCTGTACTGCAGGGGCACAATAATCTTATTTCCCCATGCATAAAGTGGAGGTAATAATATATGTCTCTTTGACAAAATCCAATCATTTGTTTCTCCCCATCCTTTGGTATAAGTAACAAAGGGCTGAAATTATTTAGGGCAATGGACTTGTATATCCAGTACTGTTATGCTGCCCAGATCTTCCATGCCATTGAAGAGAGTGGTCTCAAGTCAAATGTGAATTCTGTCCATTAAAAGCAGAATCGCTTCTCTTGTGAGGTCTCAGTTTCCTGAAATTCTCAATAAATTGATCAAATGAAAATGATTTCTAAATTACCTTTCCATCATAATAAAATGTGAACTTTTAATTTAAAAAGGGATTGACTCATTACCAACCTTGAAATCAACAAGAAATGCAACCTGAGCAGCTCATTAAGGTTAGTTTAAATTTTTGGACACTCTCCCATAATGATTCCTTTTATGACTTGTATCCTGGGAGCATCAGAATTTGACTTATTTTACCCTCGTTCATATTTTCTCCTGGAAACAATAAAATGTCACTGATCTCTTTGTTCCTACAACAAAAAATGCAAAAGACTCTTATGTCCCAAGACAGTGATTAGGTTACAGAACTGTGGACTTCATTGAAACCAATACAAAAACCTCAAAGGGACTACAAGGACTCATGCCATAGGTGTTACACAAATAATTTCCAATAAAAGCATTATTTGAAAGGTTATGTAAATAATGTCAAACATAGGTATATTTTGCTTTGCCTAAAAATGGGCTTCTGAAGAGCTGAAAGTTTTCACTGGTACATATTTTTAAGGAACTCCTTTATTTTTTATTAATTTGAAATTGACCTTCAACTGGCAATGGCTTTACACACTGTATCTTCGTGTTTCTGTCTTCTTGTTGAATAGCTAATGATTTGTAACCAAATAATAAAAACACTCGAGAACCATAAAATTGTAGAATATTAGATTTGGAAAGGAATAAGAGATATTATCAGGGCACAGAAGTCAGAACTTTTCCTGGGGGCAAGAATAGGGGGTGGTGCTGGGGGCAGCTGGGTAGCTCAGTGGATTGAGAGTCAGGCCTAGAGACAGGAGGTCCTAGGTTCAAATCCAGCCTCAGCCACTTCCCAGCTGTGTGACCCTGGGCAAGTCACTTGACCCCCATTGCCCACCCTTACCACTCTTCCACCTATGAGACAATACACCGAAGTACAAGGGTTTAAAAAAAAAGAATAGGGGGGGTGCTGATAACATTTTCATTCCTTTAGCAGCATAAAAACTGACTTTTGCATGCATTTAGTAAGAATAATTTGTTAAAAAGGAAGCTATCAGATGGCTCACTTCCTCCTTCTATCAGCTGTACCTCAGGAGAGATATTCCTTCTTTCTCCCCTGTGGTAAAATTCTCATCACTGCAATCCCTCCTTCATTGAATTAGGTGTGCCCTTCAAACCATTTGTCAGAGGGTTCAAAAATATTATGTATGACTCTGAAAGGATCATAATTATTTACTTCTGCATCTGTTTTAGAGATGAAGCAAAAGAAGCCAAGAAACTGGAAACAGTTTGTCAGTTAGTGTAGTTAAAAATGGCAAATTTAAATATCCAAAGAGGTTTATTATCTCACTATAACCTTATTGCCCAGATCATAGCTCATCAAAGTCTTCCCATCCTGTGTAGCTCATGTTCACATCTTCTGATAAGTTTGTTACAGGTTGTGTTCCTTACCCTTTACTCCCTATCCCCCCTACATAGTAGGTAAGGGAGAAAGGACTCTCTTATTTTGTCTTGACATCATGAAGACACCAAAAAATCATGTGGGCTACCTGCCATTTAACAACCATTTTTGTCATGCAACTTACTCTCTCATAGTAGATAGAGAACTGGTGCTTGAATCAGGAAGATTTGAGTTCAAATTCAGCTTCAGATACTTGCTATGTATTTGGTTCTGAAGACAAATTCCTTCCTTCCTTCCTTCCTTCCTTCCTTCCTTCCTTCCACACCTTCTTTGCAGTTCTCTATTTGTCATGAGTTGTAGCATTTTTTTTACTCACTGCTTTAAAATGATGCTCATTCCCTGCAGCTGCACTCTCTCATATATTGCCTACCCAGTTAGAAAGTAAGCTCTTTGATACCAGGAATGATCTCTCTTATATTTGCAACCCTAGTTCTTAACACAGTGCATAACATATAGACCATGCTTTAAAGGTTTTTTCATTAAATGATTGGTTGACCAGTTACTCATATCTGAGAGGTAATATACCAGATGGGATACTATGCCATTTCCATTTGGGTCATCACATCCTTTTCACTAGTCCTAGCTCCTAGAATGACTGTAGTCTCTAATTTTCCTAGATTCCAACTTCTGTATCACTTTCTGGTCTTCTTTACCCTATATTACATTTGTACCTTCTCCCCTTCATGTATTTTCATCTCTCTTTGGAATGTGAGGTGCTTGTATTTGTATTTCTATTGCTTAGCATTCTGTCTACTACTTATTATGTACTTAATAAACTCTCTATCTACCTTTCTATAAATAAGAGAAACTAAAATGGGTCTCATTTTAAACTTGATAATTTCCAAGGCATACAACTATTCCAAAATCAGGTCAAATATTGAATTCAAAGCTTATTTGTTTCAGGAAGAAATTTTGGGTCATTAAGGGAGTTCTGTAATGATCCAAAGATAATCTAGACTACATGATGCCTGTAAATTCCTCTTGGCCTAGCTCAAAATCTATTTTTATCTTCTATCGCAGAAATAGTGGGAGCACAGGACAATGGACACTCTCATTGTCTCCCTATTTCAGTCAATTATGTGATGTTAAATAGACTGTCTACTATAGATTATCTTGGATGACGGGCTATTTATTTGATACTAATACCCTCTTTGAGGATATCCTTGATTAATAAGCAAATTATTCTCAAAATATTTGCAGACAAGGGAAATCAGGGATCTTGATCAGAAGCTGAGTTCTCTCAATTGCCTTTTGGGGAGGGATAGGCCTAAGATTTTTTACATAGTTTGGGAATTTTTCCTTTCTTCAGATTCCTTCTGAGGGGTGTGGTCAAGGTGGCCACTACAAACAGCAAAAGCTGAGTACTCTGTGAAAATACTTCCATACCAATAAAACACAAAGTGCTTTGAGGGAAAAGAAAACCAAATCTAACAAAAGGACAGAGCTGGTGGACCCTCCTGCTCAATTCAATTTAAAATGTACTCATAGAAGGCTGAATTCTCTTGTTTAAGGAAAAGTAAGAAGGAAGGTCCCTGGAGCCCTCCCCCACCTACTATGCTGAGACTATGGTCATTATTGGAATCTCTGGGTGAGGGCTCCAGCTTGGAGGGAATATCTTGCTGCCACAGCTAGGCCAGGCTCAGGGTGCTGTCCACACATGGCTTTTCCAGATTTTGGTCTCAGGGCATAACCATCTCCACAGATAAACTCCACACCTGGATTAATCTACTCTATCAATAGGGAAGATAAGAAGCCTTCAGAGGGCAGGGAAGCTCAATCTCTAACACTCATCCCCACAACGACTACTGAGAGTCTTGCTGGCTAAGCTCCAAGGGCAAAAGCTGCGACCTTGATAACAGGGCAGGAAGACCAGCTCCCTTCAGCCTCCACACCTTCACCTACACCTTTAGCTTCTGCTGCAATATAGGGAAGATCTGACCTCAGGGCTCATTAATACTCCATCAACCTAATCTAGTTAATCAGTAGAGCAGAGAAGAGCCCCTTTAGGACAGAATAGCCCAATCCTACAGATCCAGCAAATAAACAGAGGAATAAGATTGCAGCCAATGACAATGGGGAAAGAAAGAGAAAATATGAGAAAACAACAGAAAAAGAAAAAAGAAATTACATCAACAGGTTCTATTGAACAAAGAGCAAATGGAACAGAGGAAGACCTAAGAACCCTGAGCAAAACTGTAGAAACTCCAGGGAATTGGAAACAGACTTTGGAAAAACTCAAAAAAACAATTCAAAAAACAATTAAGAGAGACTGAAGACAATTGGGAAAAGAACTTAAAAAGCAAAATAAGTCATCTGGAAACAGAGGCACATGAGTTAAAACAAGAAAATAGGGTCTTGAAAGCCAGAAATGACCAGCTTGAAAATAAAACAAAGAAAATGAAAGATGATATACAAAGAAAATCAGACCAGAAGGAGAAGGATGACCAAAAAGCCAGGGATGAAATTCAGTCTTTAAAAATTAGAATACAATGACTAGAAGCAAATGACTTAATAAGGCAACAAGAGTCTAAAAAACAAATTCAAAAGAGTGAAAAAAATTGAGGAAAATATGAAACACTTCATAGATAAAAATACAGACTTGGAAAATAGATCCAAGAGAGACAACTTTAGAATTATTGGACTACCAGAAAATCATGACAAAAGAAAAAGCCTAGACATCATTCTATAGGAAATTATCCAAGAAAACTGCCTCAACATTCTAGAACAAGAGGGAAAAGTAGAGATTGTAGGAGATCACTTCCTACATTTAATCCCCACTTGATAATGCCTAGGAATGTTACAGCCAAATTCAAGAATTACCAGACTAAGGAAAAGATACTACAAGCTGATAAGAAGTCATTCAGATACCATGGAGCCAGAGTTAGGATAACACAGTACCTGGCTGCATCCACACTGAAGGACCAAAAGGCATGTAATATGATACTCTGGAAACCAAGGGAACTGGGTCTATAACCAAGAATCAACTATCCATCAAAATCAACTATATTCTTGCAGAGAAAAGTATGGTCATTTAATAAAATAGAAGACTTCCAAGTAGGAAATTTGATGTTCAAACACAGAACTCAAGAGAATCAGCAAAAGGTAATTAAGAAAGGGGGAAACCCTGACCTTTTTTAAAGAGATCAAATAAGTTCAAATCATTTGTATTCCTATAAGAAAAGGTGATATTGGTAACTCCTAAAAATTGTTATCATCAGGGTAGCTAAAAGAAGTATAATTAGAGGGAACAGTGACAAACTATAGAATGAAATGTCAAAAAAAATGTATATGTATATACATATATATATATATATATATATATATATATAACTAGGGGTAAAAAAGAGGATAACACTAAAAGAAATGGGAAAAGAGACAAAATGGGGTAAATTTATATATCATAAAAAAGCACACGTGGGGAGGAAGGAGAAGATCAATACAATGGAAGGGTAAAAGAGTTTGGAGACAGGTAATACTTAAATCTTACTTGCATTTAAATTGACTCAGAGAAGGAAGAACAATCTGATCTATTGGGACATAGAATTATATCATGCCCTATAAAGAAATAGAAGGGTAATAAACGAACTGGTGGTGAGGGGTACAATATAAATTACTTCTGAGTAAAACCTTTATTATCCTCAAAATTGAGTCACTTCCAACATACATCTAAGTTAGGTATGCCTATTTTAATCCAGTCACTTTCCTCATCTCTGTTCTATTTTTATGTTCCACTCCTATCTGGGATGTTTGAATAAAGTGTTATGGTTCCAGTGACTTTATTTATCTCTCCTTCAAACATTTATTTATTTATTTAGCATGTTTTTCTGTGGTTATACAATTCATGATTTTTGCCACCCCTATTCCCTTCCTCCTCCCTGAGCTGACAAGCACTTCCACTGGGTCATAAATGTATTATTGTTCAAAACCTATTTCCACTTTATTCGTATTTACAATAGAGTGATCTTTTAATGCCGAAACCCAATCATATCACCATCAAACTATGAGATCAATCATAAAGCTTTCTTCAGTGTTTCTATTCCCACAGTTCTTTCTCTGGATATGGACAGTATCTTTCTCATAAGTTCCTCAGTGTTGTCCTGGATCATTGCATTGCTGCTAGTACAGAAGTCCATTATATTTTATTGTACCACAGTGTATCAGTCTCTGTGTACAATGTTCCTTTCACTCTGCATCAATTCCTGGAAGTCATTCCAGTTCACATGGAATTCCTCCAGTTCATTATTCCTTTCAGCACAATAGTATTCCATCACCATTGAATACCACAAACTGTTCAGTCAATCCCCACTTGATGGACATCCCCTCATTTTCCAATTTTTTGCCACCAGAAACAGCATGGCTATAAATATTTTTGTAAAAATATTTTTTCTTATTATCTCTTTGGGGTACAAACCCAGTCTAGTGACTTTAGAAAAGAAAATAGCTTAGGGTAAAAGTCTCTGCAGATCTTCCCGATTTTTCTTTGGCTTGTTGTCCTCTACCCATTTTCTTCATTAAATGATTTAAGAGGCAATTTTTTTGACTTGTCTATCTGATCAAGCTTTCTTTAACTTGAGTGTATACTCCAATGGCTGTCTCTTTTGTGAAGCAATACTGCTAATAATAATCCATAAGTCTTCATTCTCATATTTTATAAACAAATTTATTTTAAGTCATAGTATCCTTGGGTGACACATAACTCTCTTCAGTAAGTCAACTGATGACTATGGTAGTTTTTAGACTTTTGCAGTCTTCTCATGGCATATGACTTATATGAGGTAAGCTTGGATATGAAATCATTATAGCATTTATGCCCTTCCTTCTTTCCATAGCTCATTTTAATAATCATCTAATTCATTAGAGTAGGTTAGAATGGAGGCATCTTAAGTGCACACCTCATCTTTTTCTTCATTTTTATTCTTTCAGTGTAGCCGAATTCAACTTAACATTGATGAAATGAAGCAATAAATGTTAATAAAGTGACAACTCTATTCCTTCCTCTTGGTTGATGATGGTCTAAGGGTTTGTGGGATATTCAGTATTATTCTAGTTTAGGCTTAATTTCTTTCAGTCCAGTAATTCAAGCTTAGGCTCAGAATGAATCTTACACTCACAGACCAGAAAATCCAATTAAAAATGGTTTTTAATAAAAGTGAGAAGAAAAAAAGACAAATTTTAAGGTTAAATAAGAAATTCAGGAAAAAAAATATTTACTCCCCTCCACCTTAGCATTTGCCAAGGCAGTTGGATATATCAGGTCAGTAAGGTGATCCCACGAGACAACAGGAATTCTGTTAACACCTGACACTGTCTTCCCAGGCTAGTCTTTTTATACCATCTCTGCTTTTGCTGACCCAAATCTTCAGGTATTCCATTCTCACCAACAAAAGGGTTTCTCCTTTTGGTAGAGTATTCAGAATGCCTGGCAGACAGAGACCTTCCATGACATGGAGCCCACAATGAATTTGCATCATGAGCATTTTCTCACATGATATTCAGTTGCGTGCAACCTGAGAAAAGCAAATTTTACTACCACCATTTAACAACAACAAATATATACTTATATACAATATACATACTATATCTACATTTACTCATATACAAATGTTTACCTCACTAGTTCTCTCACTCTTCCCCTATATGTATACATATATATATGCATATATATATATATATATCATCTAGAGCTATATCACAGAAGTACAAGCAACAGAGATACCTTCCACTCTCTATTGTCTTTCTGATTTGTCTGATTTTCTCACAACACAGACATTTTTTATTCTCTATATTCACTTAATCATAGTCTTCTCAAATTAAAACTATTCTCTGCTCCTGTAGTTTTTTCCTCTAATTGCCTCTCCCAGGACTATCATTTTAAGGGGCTGCCAGTCCATCTGGATCTTCATTCCTCTCAAGTTGTACTCCTGATTATTTCAAACTTTCTCTACTGTGCCCCCATGTGGATACCTATATCTATATTTCCCCCATATCTTTTGGCTTTGTTTTATGTTATTTTCTGCATTCGAATGGAAGTTCCTTGAGGACAAGAGCTGTCTTCCTTTCTGCATGTATTTTGGGTTATTAAAGGAGTTTTGTAATGACCTAAATAATCTGTAATGACTCAAAAATAGTCACCCTGTCTAGCACATAGAAAACATTGAATACATGTGAATTTAACTTCACATATTCACATGTGAATTGATTTCTGGTAACATTTTAACTAGATTCAGAATAATTGAAGTCTTTTATAAAGTAACTTGGTTTAACTTACACTGAGAATCTGGTACCTCATCCCCATCCCACACTCCCAAGAAGAAAATAGAAAACATAGAAAACCATGCCCATGTTACAATGGGCTCCTAATACCTACCTCTTAATAGGGTTTACTTGATTTCATTGCATAGGGAAGTACACGTGGGATAAAATTTGTTCTGTGCCTTATTTTCCAATGAAGTATGAAAGGATCATCCTTTCCTGTGTCTTTCAGAATGTTAAATGTTCAAGGTAAAGTGACTCTAGTAGTTCTAATGTCAGCCAAGACATGGCAATATTAAGCACGAATAAATATAACAAACATTTGTAAGCATCAGCACGATCTAAATCTAGTATTATGCCCAATTTATAGGCTTATATTGCAGAAAGAAAGGAATTTCTACCAAATCTGGGGGGAAAATAGGGAGGAAGTGTGGTAGAGTGCAAATAAATGTAGAGCCAGAAAACTTGAATTCCAATTATGGATTAGTAATCTATTAGTCTAGTTGGTGTTGGCCAACTAACCACACTGGGCCCCACATTCTACCTCAGTCAAATAAGTATGGAAAGCCTACATGACTTTTCCAGTTCCACATGGTTCCGGATCAAAAATCTTCTAGTTCTGAGGCCTTTATTCTTTTGTGCGCTAGAATCCTCACTATTAATAGGAATGTTGATCTCCAGTACAAACTTCATTGGAGATCCCCAAATGAAAAAGCCAAAAATGGGACATCAATTCAAATTTGAAGTTTAATTTGTGCACCATAGGACATAATGAGCGGATTAATTAAAAAAACAACTTAGAAAAAACTACATGAGATGATGAAGAATGAAAAGAATAGAACCAAGAGAACATTATATACAGCTATATAATTAATATATGTAAAATAACTTCTGAACATTCACTTCCAGAGAATGAACTTAGAAGTAGAAACACAAAAAACATAATCTATATATTTTGCCATAAAAATAGAAATATATATAAAGGTAGATAGATGGATGGATGGATAGATATAGATATAGTGGGGAGAGGTGAAGGAAGGGTTGAATAAAAAACAAATAAATAAAAAAATAAAATAAAGATTAATTTGGTAGGGAAATACTCAGGATCACATGAACCTAGGAAAGTAAGGATTTTATGACACTGTGTGGATAAGGTACTGGTATGCAATAATGCTGGGTCATCAGGGGAAAATAAATGGCTAGTAGAGGTGGAAACCATCTAATTGGTAGTTTCAGATTTAACTTAATATTTTGTATATCCAATGTTAAGCTCAAGTTTTTTAAAATAATGATAAAGAAATTTAAAATAATGCTAAATAAATAAATAATGCTAAATAATAAAATAAATGATTAATAAATAAATGTTCTTAGAACCTTCTAGTGCTCAATAGTCTGGGACAAACTCAAATTACCTTACCCTACTTATACAGTTGAATCATTTTGTAGTGAAAAATATCCTTACATAAGGTGCATAAACATTCATCAGTCATTGATGTTGTAATTTTGGCTTTTCAAACACAGGGTTTTTAAGAGGAGAGAGAGAGAGAGAGAGAGAGAGAGAGAGAGAGAGAGAGAGAAAGGGTCCTAAGCTAGAGAGAGCATTTAGTTCTCATAATTGCTTAATTCTAGAGAACAAATGTTTCCATGATAACTGTCAAAGATTTCATTAAATTATTTGTGAGCCACATGACTTTCAAGCTTTACAAGCTGAGCTGCCTCTCTGCTGGACCACCTCATTCCCTTGGGACTTAATTAGTATCCTTGGCAGATACCTTCCAAATAGTCACCCTTTACACTGCAAGGAAGAGAGTGGGGAAGGAGGCAGTATTCACTACCATTATAATACAAGTGAAGAATTTCAGTGTGTATTTCAAGCTAATCCAAATCCTAAAGGCTCTTGGGAAAACTGGGACCAGCTAAAAATGACAAATCACTTTTTTCTTTTTTCCCCCAGAAGACATAGTACATGAGCTCCTACTCCATTAATAAATGCCAGATATATGAATGACCTTAAATATGACTTCTTGAATTTGGGGGAGTAACTGGGAATCCCTGTGTCTCCCTTTCAGGAATGTATTATTGGTTTCTTAAATTGTCAATAACTTTGTTATTCATATCCATTAGGTTTCCCTTTATATGGAGCCCCCAAAAAGGAAACTTCCACTACATTTTTTTTTCATTCTATGGCACTGTACTATCCAGAGCTATAATTAGGAAATGTAGGCTTTGGAGCAAGTGGCACAATGGGCTCCCACAGGTGAATAGAGCTGATGAGTGAACAGGGCTATTGCCCACTGAGGGATCTGGGAGAGAGGCACAGAGAGAGGGAGATAAGGAGAGAGAGAGAGGGAGAGAGAAAGAGTGAGAAACAGATACAGACATAGAAAGACAGCCAGCCAGAGACACACATAGAGAAATAAATAGAGACCGAGGCAGCAAGAGGGATAGGGAGGGAGAGAGAGAAGCAAGGATGGAGAGAGGAAGAGAGAGGGAAGAGGGAGAGAGACAGAGACAGAGAGATAGAGAGGCTGAGACTAACAAAGTGAAATAGAAACAGAGGCAGAGAGACTAAAACAGAGAAATAGAAGTGCTTATCCATGGTCATGTAGCTGATAAATTTCAGAGGTGGGATTTGAACTCAGATTTTCCCAATTTTTAATCCAGTTCTGGGGCAACTACAGTATAGTGCTTCACAAGTAATTTATTGTGAGGATGAAATGAGATGGTGTCCATGCAGTGACCACATAAGTATTGTAAGTGAATTAGACTTATATATCTTCTTTTTAATTCAGGACAAATATTAAAGCTAAAGCTTAAATTCTTTGGCCACAAAATGAGAAGACAGGACTAATTGGAAAAGACCCAAATGCTGGGAAAGATTAAAGGCAAAAGGCGGAGACAGTGGAGGATGAGATGAATAGAAAGTGTCATGAAAGAATGAACATGAGCTTGGACACAATTGAGGAGTTAGTGGACAAAAGGGCCTGGTATGCTATATTCCACAGGATCACAAAGACAAACACATTTTACTTTTGGTTTCCCTTGTATACACATCTGTATATATGCACCTCACCAGACAGAATGTAAGCTTCTTATGGCAGGCACTGTTTCACTTTGGTTTGTTTCTCTTGTAGAGTTTGATAAATGCTTGATGATTATTGCATTGTTATTGAGTTTTTGTATGAACCAAAAAAGCAATAATTTGGTATCTTCTATGCATGGATTGTTATTTTCAGGACCAAGGAGATATTGAAAAGAAGTAAAAGATCACACATTTATAACCTGAATGCCTCTCAGAGGCCACCAAGTACAATTTCCTCATTTTATATATGAGGAAAAATAAGGCAAAAAGAAATTAAAGGACTTGTTCAAGTCACACAGCTAGCAATCATCTGAGGCAGATTTTGAGCCCAGATATTCTTTTCTCAGAATTGAACACTCCATTTTTTTCTATATAGTTGGGTCCTTGACTCCAAGAAGCTCATAGCTTTTGGTTTAAATATGTTTTCTGACATTTATAAACTCTGTGACCCTGGGTAAGTTATTTGTATATTGTCTGCCTCAGTTTCACCAACTGTAAAATGGGGGAAATAATACCACCTACTTCCCAGGATTATTGTGATATATAGCATTTATAAAGTGCTTACTGCTATGCTTGGCACATATTACACATTACTAATTGCTTATTTCTTTACTTTGGTCCTTAATGTTTAGTAAACATTAAATATGCTTAAAATATACAAAATGTGTAAAGCGAAATGGAGGTATGACAGGGGGACAAAGATAAACAAACCATAATTTCTACCCAATAGATGTGGAGAGGCAAGGCATATATAAGAGATGGATTTATATGATGGAAAGCTTTCAGACACAGGATTTTCAAGTGAGAAAGAGTCTTGGAAGCTTGTTAGTCCAATACCTTCATTTTCTATAAGAAAACTCAGGCCTCAGAGGAGTTATGTGATTATCTCAAGGTCACAGGGGTGGTAAGTAGCAGCTTTAGGATTTAAAAATAAGCCTTTCCTTTCTCCTATGTTTCCCTAACTCTTTACTGGGAAATATGGGTTCAAATCCAAGCTCTGCTACTTAAAACCTGTGTGATTTCTATCTAGTACATCATTTTACTCTTATGTGACTCACTCCCTTCATTTATTAAATGAGGTAGTTTAACCAGATCATCTCTATTACGACTTCCAAATCTAAAGATACAAACTGGACCTATGGGGTCCTTTATCAGAAGGAACTCACACATAAGGTAACACTGTCTCTGAGTATTTTTCAGTATTTTCTTTGCAATATAGAACCTTAGGATATTATCTAATGCCCAGGAGAGGGTAAGTGATTTGCCCTGGGTCATAATACAGTACATATTTAAGGATATATTCAAACCCAGAATATCAGCTGTCAACTCCTCAAAATCTTATTACAAAATGCCTATAACAGAACACAGAACTCATGCCATAAATGAAATCATGGGCTATATAGGTGGTCAGAGGAGGAAACATTCACTTTCAGGATGGTTGAAAGAACATAAGTCAAATCAGGGAAATCTCCACATATCAGATGGCATATGAGATGAAACAGTGTTTGATGGAGGTGAAAACAAGGCACATTAATAGCTCAAGAAAAGAAATCACATTGATAAATTATAGGGGATATTTGAGGGTGATGAGATATAGCCTAGTATAGTCAGAACACATGACTCTTGAATGAGAAGAATAGAGTTTAGAGGAAGGTAGGTAAATTAGGTCCAGATGACAGAGGTCTTTGAGTGCCATGTCTTACCAAGATTTTCCATTTTTCCTTAGAAAACATCTATTTTTTTGCATGTCTTCATAATTCCCACTTAAAGAGAAATGATAGTTCAGATGGCTGATATGGAAAGGCTGGCTTACAAAGAGATCAAATAAAGATTCTTGTCACATTGTATAGTTTTCATGTTACTTTCCATGTGTGAAGATGGGATTAACTTTCCCCTTGCCCACTTTTATATTTAATCACCAGAAGCATATACACCCCACTTATCCTTAAGTTTGGGGAGGGTTATGACCCATGTGTGCTATAGTGGATGACAAAAAAAAATGACGGACTGTCCCCTGGGCAGTCCTAATCAAAGTTAAAGCTGCAATTGGTCCACGTAAAGTGGAAGGAAGGCACAGGAAGTGATGAAAGAAATGGTCTTTAAAAATGGGAAAAACTTTCTGTGAGGGCTTTTTGGACTTTGAATTTAGCCTTGAAGGAGCTCCAGCTTGGGACCTTGGACTGCTCTTGGATCTTCCTCTATGACTACTACGTGGGTGATACTCTTGTCTTTTCCTGGCTTTTCTCAAGGCACTAGGCTCTGGAGAGGCCCCTCATCTTGGAGGAGGCCTCATGACTAGAATCCTTTTATAATTTATCTCTGGATTCCCCTTTGCTGGGGCCTCTGAAATCCTGCCTGGTTTCAGGCTGTGCTGGAGTAATTATCTACTCTCTCTCTCATTTCTCTTACTTTCATTCTTTGTCCTTTTGTAAATAAACTACCATAAAAAGTCATTCTGATGTGAGTAATATATTTTTGGTGACCACATTTTTATACATTTAGTCCAACCTTCAATTTTTAACCCTTACACATCCATATTCTCACAGCAACCCTGTGACATAGACAGGGTATATGTAATTATTGTTATATTTCAGATGAGACAACTAAGGTTTAGAGACTGCATGATACCAAACAATTAATAGGTGACTAAGGCATGAACCCAATAATAGAACACCATTTCCTTTCAACTGCAAAATATATGACTGAAAGTTGCAAAGTCATTTCAAAGAGACCTTCTTCTGGAGTACATGCTGAGCACAAGCATCAACTGTGACAATGCTACATTTCTTGATTTTTTTCCCAGCTTTTAAATTTTGACTTTTACTAGAACTCCATTCCTGTATTAGTCTACTCTTCTGGCTATGACTTATTTATTTTTACTAAATTTTTATTTTTTCCAGATTACATGGGGATAGAATTTTAAATAATCATTTTCTGAAAATTTGTTATCCATGTCCTATTCATCTCTTTCACCCCCCTCCTCAAGATAGAAAGTAATGATACATATTGACATGTGTTAACATAATATACACTTCCATGTTCATCAAGTTGTGAAAGAAGACACATATTGTTTACACTAGAAAAAATTCATGGAGGATGGCTGTGACTTCTTAATGTTTTTATCTCACCCACAATTGGTAGATAATGTAGTACTTTCCTCTTAGTGTTAACACTCCACTGTGATTTCCTCACTTTTGACATTCATGCAAACCATCCTAACCATTTGATTTCTCTCTGCTTCTGATTCAATCAGCAAATACACTCAAGTATTCAGAACAAGGCTCCCATCCATACTTAGGTTGTAAATCTTACCCGGCTATCTCCTCACAATGACTTCTCTAGTTCTGAACCTCATCCTAATTATATCTACCATTTGCCTTTTTTGACTTCTGATTCCATAACCCTGAACCCAACTCTTCAGTAAGGCATAGATATCTTTGTCATAATCATCCTACTGACTGAACCTTATGTAGAATTCTGGTCTTCTGATTCATAGGCCAATGTTCTGTCTTGTGGCATACTGGAAGTCTCAGCCTAAACTTCATATTTATTTGAAAAACATCATGGATAGCATCTAAATATTAAATCCAGGGGGCAACTGGATTTGGGGAAGCTAAGGGACATCCCATCCTGGCAGGGAATGTGGCACAGTAAACCAATAAGTTAAGATTCTACTTGCAATCTAGTTGTTTTCAGACTTCAATCAAAGCAAAAAAAAAATCAGAAAGACAAATGCTTCCCAAGTAGACATTTCATGGTGACAATTGTCACCACTATTTTTAAGAATACGAGGGATAAAAAGTACTTCTTCTGGTATAGAAGATACCAACTTTTTGATGCCATTTCATTCTATGTGGTTTTTTCCAAGTAAGAGTTAAAAGATTTGAATTCAGATTCTTTTATACCAAATCAAACCCAGCTCTGACATCATTCTGCTTCTCTTTTGTCAACCAGTTCTTTTGTCTCTATGTCTATAATTTTCTCCATTACATTATGGTGACTGGTACCTACCTGTAATTTTCTTAAATCAACAAGTAAAATGAACAACTGAATAAGTGAATTAACATGTAAGTAAATAAATATATAAGCAGGCAGAAATAGATAGAAAGATAGAAAGACAGACAGATAAACAGAGACAGAGACAGAAATACAGACAGATCTAACCCCAAACCTCATTGTGTGTAGACCAACATTTGCTCAGATCACACTGTAATATCGATAGTACTTTTCTGTATCCCTTTCCTCAATTCCTTCTACTTTAATTTCATGTCTCTCTTTTCTAAAGTGCTGAACAGGATAAATGAATAGTTCACCACCAATCTTCCGTGTTCCCTATTCTTTGTTCTCTATTTTTCCTCATACAACAAGATGATTGTCCCTGAGGCATATCATTATTTCTGCACAATATTCTTTAATTTTTCAGCTAATATCATTCATACACAATATCAAGGTCTCAGAAAACAGTACACAATGGCATATATACATAAAAATCACATATAATGAAGATCCTTAAGAGGTCATGCAAAGACAGGCACATTAGTACACTTGGTGGAATTTTATATTTGTCTAGCCATGCTGAGAAATAATTTGAAATTATGGTAAAATATTCTCACATGTTCATGCCATTTATCCCAAGGATCCACCTGCTAGCTATATATTTCAAAGAGATAAAGTTCTCATATATAGCCAAGTATATTTAGTAACACTTTTTTTATAACAAGGAACTAGACAAAAAGTAGATACCCATCAATTAAGGAGTGGCTAAACAGAATGCAATATATAAATGTAATGACATATTAATGTCCTGTAAGAAAATTATTAGAGGAATAATCTTGGACCTAAGAAAACCATATTGAATCTGTAAATTCTTACTGCTCTAAGAAACTCTTCAAGAGCATATTATGCAGAGAAATTGCTGATATTCATTGATAAAAGTTGTCTACTAAGAACTTCCTATAAAATGAGAGATTTGGTTTCAATTCCTTTCTCTGAGAAATGATGACCATGAGTAATATAGAGAAGAATGGGAAGACTACTATGAATTGATGGTAAGTGAGGTAAAGAGAATAAATGAGTCAATATACATAATTACTTCTTCAATGAAAATAGAAAAAAAAACTATAACAAATACTTCAAAAATTGAATACTAATTCGGCTCCCAAAGAAGAGATGGCATAATATGCTTCCCATCCTTATTTGCAAAGGCTATAGATATTGCACACTACTAATTTTGCCATACTTGTATTTTTTTCTTGTTTTAAATGAAAAAAGATATGCAGAGAATCATATTTGGAAATTAAAATAATTTGAAAAGAAATTATATCAATATGTTTTTAAAGAACCTCCAAAATTTCAGTGTTCATGGAATGCAAAACATTTTCCTATCTGCCCATCCATGATTTCCTCCTGAAGCTTTCTTTCCTTGCAATGGTAAATCAAAAATAGAACTGAACCCATGGTTTAAAAAAATAAATTGTGGGAGGTAGTGGGGGATGGTGTATCTAGGACTATCAACTAGCCTTACTGATTCCAAACTTTGTTCTTAAATTATTTTGAAAACAAGAGTGAACTGTCCATTCACTCTTTTTGTCCATGCCCCAGGCAGGATGAAATAGCAGAGAAGAACTAGCATTTAGAGAAGAAAAACATCAACAAAATCATCTTTTAGTAGAAGCTAATGTTGTGGGAAAGATGGAGCCTAAAGCTGAGTGGCTGAGAGAGAAGAGATTTCTGGTTCTCTGGAGATCATATTTAACCTGACTGTACAGAAGATGGGGAAGGTGAGAGAGCAATGAATATTTTGTAGTCTCCTTCACTATATTTCTTCCAGTAGAATGTAGGCTTTTTCAAAAAACAGTGCTTTAGTTTGTTTCTCATTATTCTTAGAATCTAGCTCAGTGCCTTCCACACAGTAGATACTCATTATATTATTTTTGCTCCTCTCTAGTTTTTTCTCTTTGATAAGACCAGAAATTGAGGTCTACAATCCAGATCCAAATATCATTCATGAAGCATCTATTATGTGCAAGACAAATATTTTTTTTGCCTTCAAGCTTACATTCTACTGGAGAGATGGTGTACAATCCAGAAATGGAAAAGAAGATACATGATTATATGAAAAGGAAGGCAGTCCTGACAACTAGGGATCAGGAAGAATATCCTGGTAGGAGGTGAGTTTTGAAGGAAGCTAAGGATGCTGAAAGATGAAGGAAAGGTAGGACTACACAGGTTACAACTTATGCAAAAGCATAGATTTGAGAATGGAAATGCCAAGTTCCAGCAAGGAGGCCAATTTGATTGATGTGTTATGTTTACAGAAAAGTAATATATAAGGATGGGAAGGTAGGTTGTAGCCTACCTTTAACTAAAGGACTTCGAATACCAAGATAAAGAGTTTGTAGAGCTAAAAGGAAGTGACTGAAATGTTTTTGAGCATGAGAGTGATATAGTCAATATTGTGGGGGAGGGGGACTAGAGGGTCAATAGTGGAGAGAAAATGTGATGTGAGAGTAAATCACAGAGTAGAAGCTTAGATCTCCAACTGTGAGGGACTTCAGAGGCCAGCTAATCACTACCTTTTATTTTAAGATATCAGGAAGATGAAAGCAAGATAGCTTATGTGATTTACCTGAATACACAGAACTTGTAAGTTTTAAAGGTATGATGGGATCCTAGGTCCTTCAGCTTCAGAATCACTACTTTTCTTCATTATATCAAGTTGAGAATAATCATTTCTCTTCCTCCTGTGCCATTTCCCATGTGATACATATTCCAGTAATGTTCATCCTCTGTATTCAAAGAGGAACATTAACATTATGATGTTGGGATCAGGGTACAATGTGTTCAACCATGGCTAATATGAGCTCAAGCTTGAAAGGCTCTACCATAAACACATACAGTACACACAATCTATTTGAACATTTTCAATTGAGATGTATCTAGATTTGCACATTTCATATTTCCTTTTTCCATTGTAATTCTGCTTTGCTTGTAGAGCACAGTGTCTTCTTCTATTTGGGGACATCAAGCTGGGTGGTCTAGTGCCAGTGTCTCCTGAGTTTCATAATTAATATCAAAATTCTTCAGAGACATCTTGAACGTGGTCTTGTACTACTTCTTCGGATCTCAGTGTGAGGGCTTGCCTTGTGCAAGTCCTTTTAGGTAAATGTGCATTTGGCATTTGGGTTACATGGCCGGCCCTTCATAGTTGCACTCTCTTCAGAGGATTTTCACCAGCTAGTCCTGTACCATCCATATGTATAACCATGGCTTGCAGTAGATAGAAAAATGTTGAATTCTGTGGATATATTCACTTGTCTTGGCAGTCTGCTTTCGAGGGATGTCCACATGGATGATGAGGTTGATGAACACATTGTCAGAACTACCTCAGCATTTGAGGGGCTCCAAAAATTGACAGAACCATCGTACTGACTTCATTGTTGTATGCTTGTGAAACCTGGGCAGGCAAGACAGAAAATCGAACCATTTCCATTTGAATTATTTTAGGAAGAGTCTGAAGATTATCTGGAAGGAAAAGTACCAGACACTTAGATCTAGTCATGAATTTATTCACTGAATGACAAATTATTTTGTGCCTATTTTATGCAAAATCCTGTATGACATCAGTCACCCATAAGTGATAAGACACAACATTAGGTCAATACTTCAAGGGCCAAGGATTTTATCCACAATAGGATGTACTCCTACCTATATTGTATACAGATGAATGCTTTCCACACCTCCACTCCATCCATTTAAATCCATTGGATCTTCTGTGCTGAATCATTTCTTTCTTTGTATTCCTTCAGCACTTATTATCTATCATTAATTTCTGGTATTTAATTATATACATACTTGACTTAGCAGTTAGCTTTTTTGTGAATCATGGGTTTTTAATGTTGGAAGGGACTTCAGCAATTGTAGTTTTTCAATCTACCCACTTAAGAAATGAGAAAACTAATACTTAGAGCAAAGAAATGACTTATTTAATGTCATATAGTCTTATTAGTTATAAGGGGCCCCATGCTTCAACCCATGGGAGTTGAGTTGGACACATATTCAGAGTCATCTAGAAATGACCAATGAGTCCATTAAGTGGAGCTGCTAATACAAAACTAATTCTAATAAATAGTGTTTATCCTAATCTGTCTCGCTAATACCTGTGGTATAAAGGTGATTGGGGTCTGTTTATTGTAATTTGGTAAATATATATACACAAACACATATGTAGGTAGGGATTTACCTTACTTTCTTTCTTACTAACAATTCTAGCACAGAAACGCAAAGACTAGACAAAGAGTTAAATTACTTTCCTAGAGTCTTAAAGCTAGGCAGTATCTGAGGCCAGATTTTAATCCAGGTCCTTCAAACTCTAGGACTAGTGCTGTAACCATTGTGACACTTAACTGTCCTGATTGGTATATTTTTAAATTTAAAAAATTTTTCTTCCAGATTAGATGTCTATAAGATTTAAAATATTTATTTTCTAACACTTTGCACTCTATGTTCTCTCCCTCCTCCCCCAAGAAGGGAGATGATATCATATAGGTTGTATATATAGATATAGATAGATAGGTTTATAATCATGCAATGCATATTTCCATATTTCTTATATTTTGAAACAAGACACATATTGCTTGCATTAGAGAAAAATTCATGAAGGAAATAAAGTGAAGAATAGCATGGCTCAACCTGCTTTCAGACTTCGTTCTATGGCGGTGAATCTTCTTTTTCATTATAAGTGCCTTGGAGTTTTCCTGATACTTAAGTCATCCAAGGCTGATCATCATACATTATTGTTATTACCGTGTGTTATTCCCTTCCCTTGCATCACTTCATATAAGCCTTTCCAGGTTGGTATTTTTTGAACATCCTATTTGTCATTTCTTATGGCATAACAGTATTCCATTATAAGAATATACCACAACTTTTTCAGTCATTCTCCAATTGATGGATATTCCTTTGGTTTCCAATTCTTTGCTACCATGAAAAAAGCTACTATAAATATTTTGGTATGAGTAAGTGCTTTTCCCTTATTATTAATCAATTTGGGATACAAATTTAGTTAGTGGGATTGCTGGGTCAAAGAGCATACATTATTTTATGGCATTTTGGGCATAGTTCTGGATTTATTTCCAGAATTGTATCAGTTCACAGCTCTACCAACAGTGTATTAGTGTTCTGACTTTTCCACATCCCTTCCAACATTTATAATCTTCCTTTTTTATCATGTTAGCCAGGCTCATAGATGTGCAGTGTTTAGAGTTGTTTTAATTCATCTTTCTCTAATTAGTTATAATTTGGAATATTTTTTCATATCTCTAAAGATAGTTTAAATTTCTTCATCTGAGAATTGCCTGTTTATTTACTTTGACAATTTGTCAATGGGAGAAATTCTTTGTATTCTTACAAGTTTGACTCAGCTCTCTATGTATTGAGAAATGAAACCTTTTTCAGAGATTTGCTATAAAGTTTTTCCCTCAAGTTGTTATTTGTCTTTTAATCTTGGTTGCATTGATTTTGTTTGTGCAGAAACTTTTTAATTTAATGAAGTCAAAGCTATCTATTTTACATCTCATAATGTTACCTATATCTTGTTTTGATCCAAGTTCTTCCCTTATCCATAAATCTGACAGGTAAACTATTGTGTGCTCCTGCTAATTTGTTCATGGTATAATTTTTAATTTTTAATTTTTTTTAAATCATGTATCCTTTTTGAGTTTGTGTTGGTCTATGTCTAATTTCTACCATATTGTTTTCTACTTTCCCCAGTAGTTTTTGTCAAATAATGAGTTCTTTCAAAAGCTTGGATCTTTTGGTTTGTCAAATACTTGGTTACTAAAGTCATTTACTATTGCATGTTGAGTGCCTTATCTATTCCAATGGTCCTCTACTCTATTACTTAGCCAGTACCAGATTGTTTTAATCGTTGTTGCTTTATAATATAATTTGAGATTCAGTATGACTAAGCCACCTATCTTCATTTTTTTCATGAATTCCCTTTATGTCTTATATCTCTTGTTCTTCCAGATGAATTTTGTTATTATTTTTGCTAGCTCTATGAAATAATTTTGGGGTATTTATGTGTATAACACTAAGTAAATTAATTTAGGTAATATTGTCATTTTATAATGTTGGCTCAGTCTACTCATGAACAATTGATGCTCTTCCAATTGTTTAAATCTGACTTTATTTGTGTAAAAATTTTTTTGTAATTATGATCATATAGTTGCTGGGTTTGCCTTGGCAGGTAATACTCTCAGGTATGTCCTTATTGTCTACATTTATTTTAATGGGATTTCTCTGGTACATTTGTAATTAGTTTCTTTCTTATTAGTTTTCTGGGTTAGGAGGGCAGCAGCCACTCATGGCCACTGATTATCATCATGAGAGCTTTGATAGTCTGCATCTTTAACTGGGCTGATTAGTCCCTCTTTAAGCAGCCTTGTCGTCCCTGCTTTCAGAGTTTCATCATATTAATGCCAGACTCAGTGCAGACACACTATCACTCAGTATAGTTAAAAAACTCCTTGACTTAAGTAATCAACCAGCCTCAGTCTCCTCAGTAATAGAATTTGCTGGTGTGCACTGCCACAACTGGCCAATTGATGCATTTATAAAAGACTCTAGCTTCTTTTCTTCTACTGAGCCTAAAATGTCAGTAAATTTAAGTACCCTAGGCCATTCACAATCAGAATGCAAAGTTTCTAGCAGGGCTAGTTAGTTACTTGGGACTTATAGTATGGTATCATGTAAGAAGCAACATTAATATGTGGGTGGTGATGATATTGGATGCATTTGTATCTATTCCCAATTTTTATTGTTCACTTGGTCAGTTGTAGACTATCAACAAACCTCAAAGGTAGGTCAATTGAATATGAGGTTCTTTCTTTCTGCTTGGAAATTATGTGCTGCACTGGCAGAGTAAAATGACAAATTAGTGACAGAAACATCATAAGAACCCACATCTCCTAAGGTATTCTGCTGTGCTATTTCTGCTTCACCACATTGCCTCTGAAACTTTACATGTCTGCCACTTATTCACATCTTTCTAACTAGACAGGAAGTTGTGAGTTACTGAAGGACATAAGTTGTGCCTTTTAGCTCATTTATATTCTCCTACCATTGTGCTGGATTCATGACAGATGCTTAATAAATACTTGTTGAATGATACAAATGATGATTACAGCAAGATCTGTGGGGAATAATTGATGGACAAGGCTGAAAACAACAAGGAATTTGTTCCTTGAACAATGTCCTAATATACTCATTGGCTGCATCAGACTTATAGAATTAAGGGCTATCTCAGTAGGACATGATGAGACAGGTGGCATAGTTCAGTCAGGAAGAAAGCTGAATGACAGAAAAGAAATAATTCAAGCAAATTTAATGAGTTGCTATATCTGCTTCCTGGCAGAGAAGATAATTCAGATCAGCATGGATGGTTGAGGGCCAGACACATAGCTAAGTGAGATTGGCCTACAGGGGATGAGCTAAAAAGACAATGCATATCATTAATATGATTTCTCTTTTAAATAGTTCTTTCAAGTTTACAAAGTGTTTTCTGTACAACAACCCTGTGAATTAGCCAGTTTGGTTTTTATTGTACCCATTTTACAAGTAAGGCGATTGTGGTTCAACAAAAAAGTTCATGTAGTTAATGAGTATCAGGGTTAGCATATGAGCTTTCATCAATAACCTGTTGTTTCTCCACTCACATACACATATATGTAATACAGAGTGATATATGTGTATATATTAAGTGGGCATTAATGAAGAAGCTCTTTCATTGCTGTGCCAGAACACTTTGAGCCACTCTCAGGGCAAGTGGCACAAAAAGTGTCTTTTTTGAACTAAGGAAATAATAAACGGATAGATAGGAGTCTTGGGATGGCCCTAGAAGACCAACTCTGGGATGAAGTGAAGAGGTAAGGAAAAAATAGGAATTCTCCAGAGGATGCTCAAAACTTGAAAATTCTTTTTGTTTGGGACCTTCAAATTTGGGGCATTGAAACAAATCCCAGATAATTTTACCTTGTTATAGTTCTGGGCACTAAATAAATGAATGAACGTGCTCATTCAATAGAATTTTTCAACAGAAAATGGCATTGATACAATTTGTGATCTTTCACTTAGAATGGGAAAGAGAGGACCTCAAAGTGGGTAGAATACTGAATTCAGGAGAAACAGTCACAAAGTCAAGTCCAATATTTAGTTTATCACACTGTTTTCTTTACACAGGAAGGAGCTGTTGATGTGCTACCAATTAATCAAATCAAAAAGTGGGAGGAAAATGCAGTGTCTGAATTTGGAACTGAGAAAATATGAGCCACAAGTCTAGGCTTGGTTAATCTGAGGGCATCTCCAGAGTACTGAAATCCAAGGACACTGGAAAATCAGCAAAGCTGTTAAAAGGAAAAAATACTCAGCCTGAGTGCCCCCACACTGGATATGATGAAAGATAAAAGAGAGTGGCTGTTGAAGCTCAAACCACTTCTCCAAAGTTTTCATTTTTATTAATGGTTGCTTGTATTCCACACCCTCACATGAAGTTAGTTTGCTAACTATGGCCCCTAAGGTGTGTCCTCAATCCCTCCTGAGAACCTCAATAATAAGATCAAGTGGTTGAAAGTGGATATTTTTTCCTAAAGAGTTATGAAACCCTGTATAGCATACTTTTTGACCCAGCAATACCACAATTAGGTTTGTTGCCTAAGGTCATCAAAGAAAAAAGTGAAAAAAAATATATATACATATATATGTTCTAAAATATTTATAGCATCCCTCTTTGTAGTGATAAAGAACTGGGGAAATTAAGGGGATGCCAATAAACTGGGGAACAGTCAAACAAGTTGTGGCATATAATTGTGATGGCGTATTACTATGTTAAAATGACGAACAGGTTAGTTTTTTTTTTTAAAGCATGGAAGGACCTACATGAAATTATGAAGTCTGAAAAGAGCAGACCCAAAGAACATTATATATAGCAACAGAAATATTGTTTGAAGAATGACATGTGTAAGTTCACTTCCAGAGAAAGAAATGATACATAGAAATAAGCAAGATAGAGTTTTGTATATACATACATCTTTTTTTCCAAATGATACTTCTCTAATGGGAGGAGGAGATGGATCTTTGGAATTTTAATGTGAGAAACAACCAAATACATAGAAAAAGAAAAAGAAAGTAGGTGATTGTCAATGAATAAGAGTAGCCTGGCTAGCATATAACTTATTTATTCCAAATACAAATGTTGAACATATACTGTCTTTATGTTAGTAGTTCTTGTATTAATTTCCTTAGGCTTACCTAAGTGAGGGAAATCAGTCTTTTTGGAAGATGTCTCACTATGAGTGTATGAAAGAGTACCTGGCATATAGATTATTATAACATACAAATAGAATGATTTAAATAAAAATATCTGCAAAAGTTTAAGGCATTATGTGTTTCAATTATTATTATAATAATATAACCCAGATACATGTTATAAAAATCATACAAATGAAAACTGTTTGGTGATTTTGTTAGTTTATTTATTCATCCTTTTCAAAAAGGATCCCCAGACAGGATTCCATAATATAGATAATTCTTTTTTTTTTTGAAAAATTTTTTTTAATTTTTTAAACCCTTAACTTCTGTGTATTGACTTATAGGTGGAAGATTGGTAAGGGTAGGCAATGGGGGTCAAGTGACTTGCCCAGGGTCACACAGCTGGGAAGTGTCTGAGGCCAGATTTGAACCTAGGACCTCCTGTCTCTAGGCCTGGCTCTCAATCCACTGAGCTACCCAGCTGCCCCTTATAGATAATTCTGCTATAAAAATATCCCACTGCTTTGTTACTTATGGTAGACTACAACCACATGAGGAAATAACATGTAAAAAAAGGAGTCCATTGAATGTGAGTCTATGGTACTCTCCAAGGTTCTAACTCATTGTCTAGGGACACATTTTCTAGTGAGGATATGGGAATGCACATTCTTTCAATTGCTTCCTTTCCTCCCCCTAAAAACCTACCTTGAGCTAGTCATGCATTCATAATGCCCATTGACAATTAATACTAGAAGATATCTTACAGGGTTAAAAAAAGTTGCCAAAGATCATGGTAGGTAAGTGTGGGCTCAGGTTTCCTGTCCTCTTCAATAAACTATTTTTTTTTTTACTTTTTACTCTCTGTAGTAACAATTATAAGGCAAAAGGGAAAGGGATAAACAAACAAGGTTAAGTGACTTGCCCAGGGTCACACAGATAGGAAGTGTCTGAGACCAGATTTGAACCCAGGTCTTCCTGACTTCAGATTTGGTATTCTATCCATTGTACCATGTAGCCTCTGTCCAGTGAATTTTCTAAGAGAATTTTAGTTGTCTATTCCTAACTGTGGAGTTCTGTATTCTATTCCTAGAACCACCTTGGGCCATGAGGGAGCTTTCACCTTGCATTAACCAGAAGCAGGCCTCTACTTTACTTCCCAGATAGTAGATCCAAATCATTTTGCTATATACAGCTCTCTTTCAAGTGTTGTCTCCTTTTGCTAGAGTATAAACTCCTTAAGGCAACTAAGGAAAGCTTGAAAGAATTTGTGTATGTATTCCCAATGCTGAGCATAGTTCCTGGCATATAGTCATCACTTAACTAATTCTCTATTTGTTTGTCTTTTTGTTTGTCTGTCTGTCTGTCTATCTATCTATCTATCATCTATCTATCTATCTATCTATCTATCTATCTACTCATCTATCTATCTATCTATCTATCTATCTATCTATCTATCTATCTATCTATCTGTCTGTCTGTGTCTGCCTAACTGTGCTTATTTATTCATCTATATATCTAGATTTCCAAGGAAAGTCTAGAAAGAATTCTACAGCTAACTAGGAAGCACTGCTCTAGGCATCTCTTTTTATTCGTGATGGCATAGTGCCTGGCACATAATAGATGCTTAATAAATGTTTTATAATTAATTAGTTCATCATTTGATGGGTACCTGAGGCTTTGGTGATATTTACTGCAGGCATGTTCTTGAACTGTATTCTAGTGATTCAGGGCTTAGTAAAAGACATGGGAGGAGGAGATAGTAGAGCCTAGGAGGGAAAAGAAAAAGAAATCAATACATTTGCCATTTGGCATCTGTCTCCATCATTCTACTGACACTGTTGTCTTCAAGGTCACCAACAAGCTCAAGATCATTAATGTCAAGAACATTTTTAAGTAATCACTCTTTTTAAACTCTCTTCTTTGTTATACAATGTCAATCTCCCCTCACCTTCTAGATTCTCTCTGCTCTCTAGGTTTTTAAAACACTGATACACTCATTTTTTTCTTTCTATCAGTCTAGAAACTTGCTGCTCAGTTTTCCTTGCTGGATTATTATCCATGTCCATGCATATGGCTCAAGCCTGGTTCACTCTCCTACCTCTACACTCTTTTAAAAACATTGATTTGTTTGTCATATTAACATTCCTTATTAACTCCCTCCTTCCTCCTCTCCACCCAAAGGAGAAAGTATCATTTGACAAAAAGGTGGTATAAAAAAAACTGAGTTTTACTTATTTGTATATATTAATTCTTTCTCTGGAGGTAAACACACAAGTCACGCTTCAAATTATATTTCTGTTGCTGTATATTATATTCTTTGGTACTGCTCATTTCACTTTCATAATTTAATGTAGGTCTTTCCATATTTTCCCAAAATTAACCTGTTATGTCTTACAACACAGTTGTATTCCACCACAATCATATGTCACAACTTGTTTAACAATTCCCCAGTTGATGGACATTCCTTCAGTTTCTAGTTCTTTGCCACAAAAAAGAGATAAGTTATAAAGATTTTAGAACACATAGGTTCTTTTCCTTTTCCCCTGATCATCTTAGCAAATAAACCTAATAGTGATATATTGCTGGGTCAAAAGGTATACAGATTTTTCAACTCTTTTAGCATAATTCCAGCTTTTTCTCCAAAATGTTTGGATCAGTTCACAGTTCCACCAACAATGTAATAGTGTCCTTATTTTCCATATACCCCTCAACATTTTCCACTTTGTCCATTTTTTTTATTTTAGCCAATATGATCGTTGTGAGATATCTCAGAGTTGTTTTGATTTTCATTTCACTAATCAATAATGATTTATGGCATTTTTCTTATACTTATATATGGCTTTAATTTTTTTCTTCTAAAAACTTTATGTTTACATATTTTGACCATTTACCATATTCTTACATATTTGACAAAGTTCTTTATATATTTTAGATATGTGACCTCTATCTGAGAAACCCTTTATATTTTTTTCTATACTCTTAATGATTTCATTGCATAAGTGATTTCAGTTGTAATCTCTTTGAAGACAACTCCCATGTTGTCATATCTAGACTTTATCCTCCCCTATTTTACAGTCCTGAATACCCAAATAAATTCTTGACACCTCCGCCTGAATGTCCATAGCTGTTTCAAAGTCACTCAGTACCATCTCTCCATTTAACTTCTGTCTCTCTTTCAAAAGTACCACCATTCTTCTAATCATTTTGGTTCGCAACTTAGGAGTTACTCTTGGTTCTTTACTCTGCCTCACCAAGCCCATCCAGCCATTTTCAAAATATTATTCATCCTTGACATCCTTCATATTGGTCTCTTTCTCTCCTCCCATTTCCTTAACTTCAATTGTTTGTGCTTTTGTGACTTTTCACCTGGACTACTGCAACTGCCTACTATTTAGTACATTATCCATTCCTTCTTCCTCTTCAGTCTACAATCCATATTACTGACAGATTAATATAATTCAAGGAGCTCCAGTGGCTCCCTTTTGTCTTTAGGAAAAAATAGACTCCTCATTTTGTTGTTCCAAGCCCTTCACTATCTGGCAAGAGCTATTACTTTCTCTTGCACACTCCAATCGAAACTGGCTTCTTGGCTCTTGCTCCTGCTTCATTACATCCCTCATCTTTATGCCTTAAAATAGGTATATCTTCCACATCTAGAATGTTCTCCTTTCTTTCCTCCACCTCTTGAAACTCTTAGCTCCTGCCAAGATGTAGGCAAAGTGCCTATTCCTTTATGAGACCTTCCCAGAGTAGCCCATTGACGTAAACACTGTTTTTATTTTGCCTATATTCTGTTTTGCTTATCTGTAAACATATTCTATACCTTCTGCTGACTAGACTAAAAGTTTCTTGAGGTTAATCCTTGTCTCATCTTGGTTTAATCAAATGATGCATAGGCAGAATCCAGGATATAATAATCATTTAATAAATGCACGTTGATTGATTTACAGAGATACCTTGAACTAAAGAAAGACTTCATGTGAAGCGTTTGAAAGCTGGGATGTTTATGTAAAGCATGTTTCTTTTATTAGCCAATGAATCTTTTTATTTTATATTTTTTATTGATTAATTAAGAAGATAATTTTTCCATGGTTACATGATTCATCTTCTTTCCCTCCCCTCTTCCCACTCCCTCCCATATCCAATGCGCAATTCCACTTTTACATGTGTCATTGATCAAGACCTATTTCTATATTATTGATATTTGCTCTAGGGTGATTGTTTAGAGTCTATATCCCCAATCATATCCCCATCGACCCATGTGATCAAGCACTTGTTTTTCTTCTTTGTTTCTATTCCCACTGTTCTTTCTCTGGATATGAATAGCATTCTTTCTCCTAAGTCCTTCAGAAAAATCTTGGATCGTTGCATTGCTGCTAGTAGAGAAGTCCATTATGTTCAATTGTGCCACAGTGTATCCATCTCTGTTTATAAGGTTCTCCTGGTTCTGCTCCTTTCACTCTGCATCAATTCCTGGAGGTCATTCTGATTCACACGGAATTCCTCTAGTTCTTTTTAGCACAATAGGATTCCATCGCCAAGAGATATCACAATTTATTCAGCCATTCACCAATCAAAGGGCATACCCTCATTTTCCAATTTTTTGCCACCACAAAGAGCGCAGCTATAGATATTTTTGTAGAAGTCTTTTCCCTTATGATTTCTTTGGGGTATAAACCCAGCAGGGATATGGCTGGATCAAAGGGCAGACAATCTTTTAAAGCCCTTTGGGCATAGTTCCAAATTGTCATTCAGAATAGTTGGATCAATTCACAACTCCACCAGCAATGCATTAATGTCCCTATTTTGCCACATCCTCTCCAACATTTATTACTTCCCTTTGCTGTCATGTTAGCCAATATGAGTAGCCAATGAATCTTTATTCATTTTCATTAAACAGCAGAGTTTTGTGCTTATGTTGATGAGTTTTTACTTATTTTTCCCTAACAAGCTTTACTCAAGAAACAACACACATGTGAATATATTTAGGGAAAAAACTAGACTAACTTTCATTGCATATCTAGGAAATGCTTGGGAGAAAAGGAAAATGTACTTGTTTGGGGGAGGGAAAGTAGGGGCCATAGACAATGTAAATGACTTTAACACCTAATGATTAGCTTTTAAACTCTTCATGTTGTATAAGTTACTGATGACTGTCCATTGTAAATTCAATTAAGCCATAAAATGTGCTACAAAACAATAGTTAGATAGTCAAGAGGGATTTATTATACCACTATTATATCCCAGGCACTGTGCTAAATGGTACAGATACAAAGAAAAACAAAAATTAATCATCCTCAAGGAGCTCAAATTCTAATTCTTGTGACCACATATTAATAATTATATATATATATATATATATATATATATATATATATAGAAAGTAAATGGAAGGTGATTTGAAAGGGAAAACTTTAGTCGGTTGGGTATGGGCCTGCAAATGGCCTTCTGCAGAATGTTGGATTTGAACTCATTTTGGATATATGCATCTATATGAGAATAAAAACATTATCTTTTTTCCCCCTTGCCTTAGAGGATCACTGAACCTAGGCTTGCAACCAGGTACTAGCATTGACCAGCCCCCATATTTTTAGCATTTGAAACTTCTTCACATATTGTCTTTCACTTGCTTTGCATGAACTGTCTTCTCAGCAGCAATGTTGTAAGTGGTTATTGGCAAAGCTGAGCTAACCACTTGTCAACATGAATGAAAAACTAAGTCTGACTCTTGATGCCAAAGGGAGCTCTTATCAGTTCACTTTCATAGTCAGCCAATTTTCTACTTCCTCCATTATCCCTGTGGATTATTGGAGGACTCCCAATGATTTAGAATCCTCTCTGTCACCTTCTCTGTCATAGATTTTGTCTATGCTGTGATCTCTCAACTCCACTCTCTAATCCACCGTATTGATTTTTCACTTTACAAAATGCACTGTCAAAAAAATCTGGGGGAAATGGAAGTACTTAGAAAAGAAAAGTATTATGGTAGGAGAAAGAGATTGTATTTGAATCCCAGTTCTGAAACTCACTATCTCTGTGACCCTGGGTAAGTTGATTTATTCTTCTGGGCTTCAGCTTCCTCTAAAATAAGATGAGCAGTTGGATTAATAAAGATTCATTCTAGCTTCAGTATGATTCTTTAATCACTTGTATCCAGTGAGATCCTAGGGTAAAGGTTTAAACTATTTTTAGATTTTCTCACCAGATGACCCCATTAGGTTTTGGATCGACTCCATTTCCCATTCAAGTGCTATGAAGGAAAATGGATTAATCTTCTGCTTTTCTATGTGAGGGTAGGACTCTTTCCCCTCACCAATCAGCCTATCAACTTGACAAATTTTTGAATGTATAAACAAAGTGACTTATACTCTGCAAAATCTTTAGAAGTCAGATCTCTTGGATTGGTTAGAGGAAGAAAGCAATGTGATTGGATGAGATCAGTTACACCTATTCAATATCTATCTATCTATCTATCTATCTATCTATCTATCTATCTATCTCTACCTCTATCTATCCATCCATCTATCTATCTACCTACCTATCTATCTATATGTGTGTGTATGTATAAGTGTATATATATATATATATATATATATATGTTTCTATCTATGTGTCTTAATAGTTCATCAGTGCATTTAGTCCTCAGGGGCTTAGTCTAGTGATAGATGATTCCAATTCTTGAGTTGAAATCTTAGAGTAAAACCTTTGGAAGTGAAGAACAACTTGGATGGAGAAGAAAATTCTTTCTCTATCTCCTTTAACTGTTCATGTCATCAGAAAGGACACCATTAAGAGACAACATGGACATCCAAAAGCAAGTGAGAGAGATCAAGGATAAATGCAAAGGTACTAAAGACAAGCATAGGCAGAGAAAGAGGGTAAAGATTATCAGGGAATATTTTAATCCTTTAAACTTGGAAAAAATGCTGTTTGTCTATTGAAGAAGTGACTTCAAGTAATTATGAGTTGTGAGTTTACACTTAGGCCACTCATGGTACCTATATACATCTCTCACTGCCTTCGTGATCCAAGTTTAAGCCCATTTCTAAGCTCTATGTGTACCAGTGGAAGAGTATTCCCCAGAATCAAGATGATAAATTTTTATAATGACTATTCATACTATACAACATTATTAAATACCTCTCTGTAAATGCTTGTAATTCTGGCTGATAGTCAATGGGAAGTACAATGATCTGTGGGGAAGGGACCAGTCCTTATAAGTGAAAAAATTAGAAACTCCAACCTCTCAGAGTTGTGCTAGAACCCTAAGGTTCTATATGCCACTACCTCTGAGGACCCAAACTACCAATTCAAGTGACCAGTATGAGTGTGTGTGGGGGTGTGTGTTTGTGTAGTATATGGAGGTTGCAGGTGTACATAGGGATATACAAGAAACCATATGAAAAATAAATTCAGCTGACATTCAAATTTGTTTTTGTAATTCTGTGATCATTTAAATCACCTAAAAATTCTCTATGGTTTACTATATGTCTACTACGTGTCAGTCACAGGATAAAATAGAGTCCTTGCCCTCAATAAGCTCACAATCTAATGGAGGAACTCAAGTCATTTCATTTATTTATTCATTTCAATCATTCACTCATTCATTTAAGGAACGCTTTTTGATTCTCTACTCTATGCCAGGCACTTTTAGACCCTGAAAATATAAAACAAAAATGAAATAGGGCTTACCTTTGAGGAATTTACATTTGAGAGAAAGCAACATTTAAATAATGTAAATATGTGGAAAGAACAAATTGCAAATAAATGCAAAATATATATACAAAATTTATGAAGTCTTAGGGAATGGAGGTTACTAGCAATGACATGACTCAGGAAATATATTATTTAACAAGTGACATTTGAGATAAGATTTGAAGGAAGCTGGAGATCCTAAGAGAACCTCTGCAAAGCCATGGAGAGAGAAGATAGAAATGTGATATTTGAGCAATAGTAGGTTAGTTTGCCTGGAACATGGAATGATTCAGAGGCAGTCATATATAATAAGCCTGGGAAGGCATACTGGTGCCAGATTGGGATGGGCTTTAAATTCATAACAGAAGAATTTATATTTTATCCTATAGACAATGGAGTCATCAGAGCTTCTCCAGCAGGGAAGTTACATGGTTAGACCTAAACTTTATAAATTAAAAATTGGCAGCTTTTTTGATGATAATTTGAAGAGAAAAGAAATGAGACAAAGGATTGATTAGGTTTGTACAATGGCACAGGTGAGAAAAGGGGAGAAGCTGAACCAGGGTGTGGTCATGTAGGTTAAGAGATGGGGATGTACAAGAGATACTGAGAAGGTAAAATCAACATGATTTCGCAACTGATTATATATATGTGGGGTAAGGGAGAGGGAAGAACCAACGATTGTAGACCCAAGTAGCTTGAAATGTGGTGATACTTTTGTCAGAAATAGGGAAGCTAGGGGGGCAGCTGGGTAGCTCAGTGGAGTGAGAGTCAGGCCTAGAGACAGGAGATCCTAGGTTCAAACCCGGCTTCAGCCACTTCCCAGCTGTGTGACCCTGGGCAAGTCACTTGACCCCCATTGCCCACCCTTACCAATCTTCCACCTATGAGACAATACACCAAAGTAAAAGGGTTTAAAAAAAAGAAATAGGGAAGCTAGGAAGAGAGGAAATATTGGAGGTAAAGAGTCCTGTTTTAGACAAGTCTAATTTGATATGCCTATGGAACATTCACTTGGACATTTTCAATGGGTGGTTAGTTATGAGGGGCTACAGTTTTGTGGAGGAGGCTAACTGGAATTAAATTTAGCAAGATTTTTTACAAAGTCTATATAGACAAGATGGAGTCATATGAGGAATATTAATAACATAAGTAAGTGAGTTAGACACTGATTGAATAATTAGACCCAAAGATTGTCCATTAATAGGTCAAAATCAACTAAGTGAGTTTCTTTGGGATGGCAGCATTTTATCCTTGTTCTTTTTTCTTTTCAATATATTTTAATCAATGATTTGGGGAACTGAAACAAATTTGGGAGGGATGGCTAAGAGCAAAATTTAATCAGGCTGGAACGACTGCCTTAAAATTAGAAGATCAAACCTAATAAAGTCAAAAGTAAAATCACACACTTGGATTAAAAAAAATAAACAGTATAATATAGGATGAGGTTAAGATAGATTCATAGCAGCTCAGGTGGCAAACAGGTACATGAACATAAGATTCCATAGAATGTGAGTTCAATACTCTCTTGTTCCTCCACCTTTAAGCAAACTGGGATCCTATGAAGGTCTATGGTTAATAGAAAACCTTGTCACTAATGGACATTGACCAGACTCTGAAAACTGAGAGTGGGCACAAACAGAAAGTTTCCTAGAGTTAAGGGAAGATATTTATCATTAAAATAAGATTCATAACTGGAAATATCAGTTGTGAAACTATAGATCCAGAGATGACAAGCATTATGTCCTATGGAAACTGGCTCAAAATCAGGATTACAGCAAAAGCCAGATAGGTTAGTGAGGAAAAAAAGATCAAAAATGATTTTGTAGCAATCTGATATTGATGTGTCAATAAGAAATTAATACTGGCAAAGAATCTTATTCATGCTTGACCACAAATGTATCATAGAAGATCAATGCAGTGTGTTGGAAGTATTTCTTTTATCTGTTTAGCATCTCAGGGATACTAATGCATTATTCAAGCATGCCAACCACCATTGGTCATTCTTCACATTAGAGTATTACACCTCTTTCTTTTCAGTTATGGCAACAGCAAATATCTCAGTGATATTCTTTATTTCATTTTTGTTTTTACTAAAGGTAGGAAGCAAGCTGTAAGGTTTAAAAAATGTCTTCACACTATTGTCTCATTGGATTTCACAATAAACTTATGAGTGCATAAAGATGGTATTATTTACCCAGACGTTACAGATGAGAAAACTAAAGTTCATAGTTATGAACATGTAGATGGCAAGTTTTCTGACTCTTCAACAAATGTTATATGTATGCCAATTTTTGTTTTCTACCTTTGAGGTCAATGACTAAAATTGTCATACCAGACATGCTTTCTAAATATATTTCTTTCTTTTTTTAACTAGCAAGCTATTCATCTCATAGAGAGAAGCAATTAAAATCTCATTTATAACCTAGCCATGGAAAAAATTTAACTGTGTTCCCAGAATCGTGTTGATTAGATTTTATTGCCTAATAAAGAGTTTAAGTTTCAATATTTGGGTCAGATGTCATTCATGGACCCCCATGAGATAGAAACACATTTTGAGAACCATTTGTAGTAGAATAACAGAGGAAATAGCAAGGAATTTTTCATTCAAACTTTCCCCATTATTATTGATATATCAGGGCCTCTCACAGTACCTGACATCCAGGGTTCTATTACCTCTGACACATATTTATACACACCTCTCCTTATGTCCAAGAGAAAAGGGAAGAGATCAGAAGATATCAAGATGAAAACTGTGATGGAAAAGTCATTATTATCTAACCATTTTCTATTTTGTGTCTAAAAGCTCAATTGGTTTCTAGAACAGTCCAGTACTTAAGACGTGCCTCAGGGGCTCTTCTACCACAAATTCTAATATGAAGAGGTCAGTTCCTTGGAATACCTCATTGCGGCAAAAGAGTTGACTCTGGATTCTCAAAGGCTAAGCCACACAAGCACAATTTTTGCCAGGTCTAACCATGTTAAAAAGTCCTTAAGTACCATCTCAGCATTAGACTCTATCAGTTATGTGTGAAAAGCTGTACCCACATTCGATAATTTATTTTTTGGCAATGGTTCCTTGAACAGGACCCATTTTCTTCCATTGAGCTTGGTAATATCCTTTATAGTTTAGTGACAGCATGCACATGGCATGTTTGAAGCTTCGGGTTGAGCCCTAGAATTGCCGCCTACATTTGCTGACATTTTGTTCAGAGGGAGCCAGGGTGGGACAGTAGAAAGAGTACTGCTGAAGTTAAAGGATTGGAGATTACATTCTGCCCCCAACTTTGACCATCTACATGCCCTTGGGCAAGTTGTTTGGCCTTCCTGGGCTTGAGTTTTTTTTTTTTTCACTTTAAAAATGAGAAGGTTGTATGAGATGGTGATATAAATAAAAATTAATTTGGAGACATTACCATATTTATAGGCATTTATTAGTAAAAAGAGAGAAAAAGATAGAGAAAGAGTACTAGATTTCAGTCTTTCTAACTTTAGGCATAGATCTGATTCTCCATTTATCTGGCTCAGGCCTTAGCTTGTCAGAGATCAGGAAATAAGGAAAAAGTCAGAAAGAAACATTAGCCCAGAGACAAGTACAGAAGCCAAGTGACTCTACTTCTCATCTGCATTTTTCCAATCCTTTTACTCCTTCTCCCTTTTTTTGGCCAATGGATTTCAAACGTCATTTTCTCTGCCCTCCCATGACAACATTATGCCAGACCATTGGGCCATCAGATCATTAGGCATGACATTTGACTCTGTGACTCCTGTGTCCCACTGCAGGGGTGCCTTGGGATGGAGGTATTTTGCTTTACACAATGGGCTCTCTAGTCCTTTACAGCTCTACTAAAAGATGGTGACTCCTTCAAAGCACTCCATTATTTGCGTATCTCTTTGAAATCCAATCTTACATCACCAACTAACTTTTGGAAATCTCAAATTGGACATCCCCCAGGCAACTCAAATTCAAAACAAGATTCATTTTCTGTTTTCCCTCAAACTTTCCCTTTTCCCATCTTTCCCATTATTCTTGAGGGTACCTCATCTTCCCAATCATGTGGGCTTATAACCCCAGTGTCACTCAGCCCACATATACAACTTGTCATAAAATATTGCTATTTCTACCTTCATCTCTCCTGTAAATGTCTTTTTCTCTCCACTCACACACCTGGCAATCTGAAGTAGGTATTCATCACCTCCTACATGGAATACTATAATACTTTTGGATTTTTCCCCACAACTCCAGCCTCAAAACTTTTCCTGCTCCAATCCATGATCTACTCAACTGACAAAGTGATTTTCCTAAAGTCTTGGCCTGACCATTTATTTCTCCTACTCAGTAAGTTCCTATCTCCCCCCCCTCCCAGTATCTCAAAGATTGAATATGAAATCCTGTTTGGCATTTACCATTCTTTGCAATATGAAGCCTTTCTAACTTTCCAGTGTTATTATAATTCCTTCCCCTCCGTGAACTCTATACTATGCCATTGCTGGTCTACTTGCTGTTTCTCATACATAACCCTTTCTCTATTCCTAGAATACTCTCCTTTCTCAACCCTACCTCTTAGCTTCCTTATAGACTCAGCTTAAATTCTACCTTCTGCAGAAAGCCTTTGCTGGTTTCTTTATTTCCTCCCTTCCACTGTGCCTTTCTGTTCTTCTGATTATCTTCCATTTCCATTATATTTATTTCATTTGTATCTTGTTATTTAGATGTTGTTAGCACAAAAGAATTTAAGCCCCATGAGGACAGGGACCTTATTTTGCATTCTTTGTATTCCCCTGCTGAGCCCAGTCCTGACACTCATTAGTTAAAACAAAAACTAATGATTGACTATATCAGTACAGTCCCTTCCCCTACTTAAGACTACAAGTAGATACCCATAACAGCCCTAGTGTTACAAGGATATGCTATTAAAAACTATTATTGGTAGGTATATTTAAAAACAAAGCTCCCGGATTCATTTCATATCTCATAGCCTCCTGGTTTATATGAACTTTGGCATCTGGATGGCACTTTTTATCACCTGGATACTAACCAATGGACATAGTAATGCCCTGCTTACCTTTTTATATTTATCAGCTCATTCACCTACCTGCTGAGTTAAAAACATGACTTTGGGTCTATGACAGTGATGGCAAACCTTTTAGAGAACTTAGAGACTAAGTACCTTACACCTTACACCAGACAGGGGAGGGAGGAAGTGCTCCCATTGGGCTGGTGGGCAGAGGGGCTGGTGTTGTGAGAAATATCCCCAGGGGCAAGTGGAGAGGGGCCAAGTCCTTTCAAGCATGCTCTGGCATGTGTGCCATAGGTTTGTCAGCATTGGTCTATGGCAGTGATGGGCAAACTGCAGCCCATGGGCCAGATGCAGCCCCCTGATATGTTCTATCTGGCTGTGTGACATTATTCCTAATCTGATGAATACAACGAATAGGATACAATACAATGAAATTTCAAAAGAGTTGCCTTAGAAACTGACTGACAGATGAGCATTTCCTTTCCTTTGGCCCCTTCTTTAAAAAGTTTGCCCATCCCTGGTCTATGGGGTAGGAAGAAGGGTAGTGATAAGGAAAGAAACTGTCTATTTAATATTTCTACTTTGAGTCTGATACCTCTCTCACCTTCCCAATCAAAATGCTCATTAAGAACATTTCGCCTAGAATTTCTGTCTGGAAAATTCTTGGTCCAAGTCTGATTTGCAATCACCTATATGTATCTTCTTGATGCAATCCAGCTATAAAGTGCTCAACATTGGTGTCTCTTAGGCAGAGATAAATGGACTTGAGCCATCTGTTTTGTAGCACAGCTGACTGGAGAATACTAAGTTGAATTTACTAGACACAAGGAGTCTTACCTTATGTGCACTTTCTCAAAAGTTTGTTTCTATTTCTCTCCTTCCCTTATTTTTTTCTATCTCTCCTCTTTGTTTCCTTCTTTCCTTCCTTCCTTCCTTCCTTCCTTTCTTTTCCTCTTCTCTCGGTAATGCTTTTGGCATATTTCAGAACTTCCTTCATTCATGGTAGAAAAATGCTCATGGAAACAATCTGACTGACCACTATATTTCTAAGGAATTTAAGAAATGAGGGAAAAAAGAGAAGAACTGGGCTATGAATGGAAATCACCAAGGCACAAATGTCATGGGTAATTGTGCTCATTTGCACCATTTAATTCTGACTCACTTCATTATCTAGCTAGAATCCTTCATCATGCTCATCAAGCCATGCTGACAAAGTCATGATATCTTCTCTCACAATGTCAGCCATGGGCCCTATTGAAATATAGAAGAAACTCTCAGCTGTATAATTTCCAGTTATGTTGGCCTGAATTAAAAAGAGAAGATCCTTGAAGAATAATTAGCACATATTTAAATTCCATAACTCTATGGACTTTATGGGCATATAAGGCTTTTTTACACTCATATTTTTAAAAAAGTCAATTATATGAACATGTTGTGGTACATGATTATAATGGAATACTATTGTGTCATAAGAAATGACAAACAAGATAATCACAAAATAAACCTGGAAAAACTTATATGAAGTGATGCAAAGTGAAGTGAGCAGAATCAGGGATATGTTGCAAATGTTGCATATAGTAACAACAATAAGGTATGATGATTAATTGTGAACAACTTAATTATTCTTAATTATTATCAACAGGGATCCAGGACAAATCCAAAGGACTTGAGATATAAAATGTTATCCACCACCTTAGAAGGGGCAGACAGTCCAAATGCTGACTGAAACATAACATTCTTCACTTTATTTTCTCCATGAATTTTTCTCTAATGTAAGCAATATGTCTCTTGTTTCACAACATGACAAGGAGGGAAATTCTTCATTCTTGGGGAGGGGTGTTGGGAGGGAATGGTAAAAAAAAAAAGAATGAGACATAGAATTTTGGACATAGCTAATATGAGAATTTATTTATCTTGGGTAAGCATATTTATTATAATTTATTACATGTTTATTACAAATCATATATTATTGTTGTGTTACATATTATGTTTTATATATGCATATATAGATAACTCAAAAAATCAAATTACAGGCTGTCAGTTTATCATACTCAAGAAATATAAGTAAATAAATGCTTGCTCCTTTGCAGATACATTCCAATTTTTTTAAGTATTTTTACTTTGCCTAAATCTCTTCTGTATCTGGAAGAAGAGATTTGCTAGAAAAGTATAAAAAAGGAGGTGAATAATTCACATGGCAGGAGAAGAAGAACATATTGACAAGTTAGAGGTCCCTTTGGAACCCATATAATGGGAAAAAGACCAGAGGAGGTTATCTAACACATTGACTGAATCTTCTATAGAGGAATAATGGAAAAAAATTGAACAAGTTTTGGAAATGCAGTGATTCCCAAAGTGGGCATTACCACCTCCTGGTGGGTGCAGCAGTGATCTAGGGAGGCAGTGATGGCCACAGGTGCATTTATGTTTCCTATTAATTGCTATTGAAATTAAAAAAAATTAATTTCCAGGAGAGCAAGTAATATTTTTTTCTGGAAATGGGGTGGTAGGCCAAAAACATTTGGGAACCACTGATCTACACCAAAGGAAGGAATAGGCATATCAGTGAGCTCATGGATCCCCCGAAGTCGCAGAATATATGAACTACATTATTTATGCCCATTGGAAGAGTTGGGTAGGGGTACTTCATGCTTGCATTATTTTTATCTTTTATTTTTTTTTAACCCTTAACTTCTGTGTATTGGTTCCTTGGTGGAAGAGTGGTAAGGGTGGGCAATGGGGGTCAAGTGACCAGGGTCACATAGCTGGGAAGTGTCTGAGGCCGGATTTGAAACTAGGACCTCCTGTCTCTAGGCTTGGCTCTCAATCCACTGAGCTACCCAGCTGCCCTATCTTTTATTTTTACAGTAAAGATTGTTGTGTTTTTTTTACTAGTGCCTAGCCCAGTGCCTCACTTATTACAGTTGCTTAAGTGAATTAATAATCATTGAAATGAATAAAGTTTATTGAATTGAATTGAATTGAATTGTAAAGATCCATTTATTTAGACTTAGATTCCTCCTTACTCTTCAAATTCAGTTCAACCAATAAAAAACGTATTAAATACTAATCATATCCCTGCTTATAAGGTGAAGTTTAATAGTATAGCTCTGATGAAGCCCACACTGGGATGCTACATATCACTTTGATTAAGATGATGATAGTAGCACTACATATAGGGTCTTCCCAAATGACGTAATGCAGTTTTAAAAGCTCAGAACTGTAAAAAGCTTTTTAAGGACACTCATTATTTTTCTCAGACTTTCATACATTTACTAGATTAACCAGTGATGAGCAAACTTTTTATAGAGGGGGCCAAAGGAAAGGAAATGCTCATCTGTCAGTCTGTTTTTAAGACAACTCTTTCGAAGTTTCATTGTGTTGCTTCCTACTCATTGTATTTGTCAGATTAGGAATAATCTCCTGTGGCCGGATAGAACATTTCAGGGGACCTCATCTGGCCCACAGGCTGTAGTTTGCCCATCACTGGATTAAGCACTTGTACTTTAAAATGTTTATTAGGGGCAGCTGAGTGACTCAGTGGATTGAGATCCAGACCCAGAGACCAGAGATCCTGGGTTCCAATCTAGCCTCAGACACCTCCTAGTTGAGTTCTTTGAGCAAGCCACTTTACCCCAAATCCCTAGCCCCTACTACTCTTCTGCCTTGGAACCAATATTTAGTATTAATTTGCTAGGATGGCTTTTAAAGGAACACAATTGCCTCTCAATTCTTTTCCTTGCTATGTAGGCTTTTGAATCCAGGCTTTGGTACTCAGAACTTGTGTGACCTTGGGAAATTTGTTTAAATTACTTGGGCTTTCAATTCTTTATCTGTAACATAAGAGAAAAATAGACTATAAAGTTGGAAGGGACTTTAGAAGCCATCAAGCCCAATGCCCTGTTAATTTTTTATCAATTATATATAATAAAATTTTTCCACATAAGTTGTCTGAAGTTATATGATCTAAATTGTCTCCCTTTCTCTCTTCCCTCCATCCTCCCTAGCAATTTGATACAACAACTTCTTTGTAGAGATGGAGAAACTGTTGCATATAAAGGTTAAGCGGTTTGATCAGGGAACCCTACTATCCCTAACTCCCAGACCTGTGTCCTATCTATAAGTACCTATTATATTTAGTTGTGTGTGGGGTGGATCAAATTTGACTTTGTCTTATCTAAAGGCATAAAAAGGTTGGTAGTATAATGGAGATTTATTATTTTACAACTATTCTCAAATTTGCCATGCTGGTTGTCAGCAGTAGGGCAAAAGAATTAAAAATTTCAATTCAACGAGCATTACAAAGTGGTTCTTATTTGGAGAGCTATGACCTTGGCGTTGAGGGTTGCAAAGAAAAAATACAGTTAAAATGCTTCTGTTTGAGCTTCAACAAATTAGTTGATTTTTTTTTAGATTATAGGTTTGACCTCCATTATAGAACTCACAGTCTGTACTAAAATAGGTCAGTTGATTATCAAATTTTGATTGGGCACCTAGTAGAAGAGGCACTGTGGAGCTACAAAGACAGAGAAAGAAATATATGCCAATATATACAGAATACACAGTAAAAGAATTAAGAAAATTAAATGGAGAGGGAGAGAGACTAAAAGAGGCAAGTTATTTTTTTGTAGGATCTGGAAAGGCTGAAAATAAATCAAATTTGGATGTCTATATATTTGGCATCTACTATCATGGAGCACAGGTTAGCCAGTGTTTTCTTATTTTATGGCCCCTGGATAAGGTCTATGATATAGCTTGAATCAACTGAAAATTAGCCTGTTTCTTCAGAGTAAAAAAATAAGACTGAACAGTTGTTTGTCTCAGGTGTGTATAATAATAGCATCTACTTCCCAGTGTAGTTGTGAGGACCAAATGAAAGAATAACTATGAATTGCTCAGCACAGTGCCTGGCACACAGGAGATACTATATAAATGTCATCTATCACCACCACCATCATTTGGCGCTATATTTGCTGCAGTTACTGGTCAATTCATCTGAGATGCAACTAACAAACATCGATGCCACTCTAAGGAACAAAAGGAAGGTAGGATATAACCAGGCTCTTTCTACTGACCCCCTCTACCCTAGCACCATAGGACAGGGCAGAGTAAAAGCTAATAAGCTTGACTTGGTTTCACAAGTTCAGAGCTCAGATCCCACCTCCAGTATTATCTCTAATAGCAGATAAGCAAAACTTTCAGGGCTTCGGGCAGCTAGAAGGTAGAATACTGGGACTTCTGGATTTAGGAAGATCTGAGTTCACATCTGGATGCAGACAGATATTGTGTGACACTGAATAACTCACTTAACCATTCATTGCCTCAGTTTCCCCATCTATAAAATGGGAATTAAAAAGCAGCTATCTCCCAGGGATGCTGTACAGATCAAATGAGGTAATGTATATAATAAACTCTGCAAACCTTAAAATACTATATAGATGCTAATTATTTATATTCAAAATTAGAATAATAATTCTTTTCCATATGTACCTGAAAAAGAAATAAAATTACTCTGTGAGCTTTTTAGGGATGTACAAGTGTGATAGACTGTTATTATTATCCTAAGACAGTAAACATTTTGTCCTCAGTGATGATATTATTGAGTCATGTTTTGGTTGAGTTTTTTTGAGACTTTTAAGGAAGATTTTTCTGACAAATGAGAGCGAATGTCCTCTGAATATAATCCAAGATAGATCCAAAACATATTGAATTCTTTGCCATCATGGATTATGGTCAAATCAAGCTCAGATTAAGTCATGTCCATGATATGAAAATGAAATATACACACACTTAAAGCAACAGCCATAGAAAATTAAGAAAGCAAAGCAGATCTCTTCTTCACATTAACACTTAAAAAAAACCTCAATGTACTTTGCATATCGTTTACACATCAGTACCATTTGTTGTGAGGTGCTAGAGAAGTAGCATATTTTGCATTTCAGTCACCCTCATATAATTGAGGTGTTGAAAGACTTGAAAAGAAATATGAACAAACAAAATATCCCTGATGACATGGAAATTGGTACATATGTGCTGCTCATCTTTGAAAGTATAGCTAAACAGGCCTTCTGAGAAATTCCGGCTCATTTCTCTAAAGACATTATTAATTCTCTGAGAAATGCAGCAATTCCCAAAGAAGAACTACGAGATGTGCCAACAATTCTGCTTGGCAATACTGACACAGGGCTAGAGAGCAGAGCTGGAAAGGAGGAGGTGAGGAGAGACTTAGAGGGTCCATCTCTTTCAAATATTAGCCTGCCTCTTGACAAAAGAATGACAGATGTGAATCTCCATTGCAAATTCTTCCCAGCTGTTCAGATGGCCTTTTCCTGGGGATTGTTAACATCACTAAGAATATATATGTGTTCTTTAGATTCTTTTGTGCTGAATCATGGTTTTGCAGTGTCTGATCTCACAGATTTTACCAAGAAAAAAAAGGTGTAATTGAGCTATTATTGGAGGCAGAATGTCAGTGTCATAGTTGGAATGGGTACAATATAGTTCTAGTGGGAGAAAAATCAGATTCACATGGAATTTCAACATCTAAGTTTCCCACTGAATGGAAATGAAGAGAATTTTAAAAGGATGAGTCAAGGACAAGACTATTGGTGGTTGATAAACTAAGCAGCCAGGTGGTCTAGGGTGGATCAAGTGCTGGGCTTGAAGTCAGGAAGACTATTTCTCTGAGTTAAAATCTAGCATAAGACACTTACTAGTTGTATGGCCCTGGGAAAGTCACTTAACCCTGTTTGCTGCAGTTTTCCCATCTGTAAAATGAGCTGGAGAAAGAATAGCAACCATTCTTACAGCTTTACAGACAACCCCAAACAAAGAGCATGAATGAAACAACTGAACAACAACAAACTAAGCATCCTATTGGAGGGGGCTAAGTTTGAGAACCTCACCTTTTAAGGGAAAAAGTCCAAAGTGGTCAGTATCCCATGGGGTTTCTATTCATTGTTTCGATCACATAATTAGAGAGCATTTAAGTATTCTCCAAATATGTTTGAGAAACTGTGCTAGGTACAAAAAACAAAAAGACAAAAATGAAAGTCCTTGCCCTCAAGAAATTTACATTCTAATGAATATGATTGGAATAACAGAAAGAGGGTCAATGGGACTCTTTTTATATCTTACTACTTGTGAGACTTTAGTTTAACTCTTTATCTTTAGTCTATTTATATTATATATATATATATATTTTTTTTTCAAATGGGGAAGTTGGATCAGATGATTCCCCAAATCCTTTAATCTATCAATCCCAGGACACTGTTTCTCTTAAATGAAAAAAAAAAAGCCATGTAAGCACTTAAAATTACACTTCTCCCCAAGAGCATTTTGTATTTATTTTGTGTATATGTGTCTTCTTGTAGTTGTTCAGTTGTTATAGTCATGCCTACTCTTTGTGACCCCTTTTGAGATTTTCTTGGTAAAGCTATTGGAGAGATTTTCCATTTCCTTCTCCAGCTCATTTTATAGATGAGGAAACTGAGGCAAACAGGGGTAAGTGACTTGTACAGAGTCACACATCTAATAAGTCTCTGAAACTCAATTTGAATTCAGGTCTTCCTGACTCCCAGATTTGCATTCTACATATTATATCACCTACCTGCCCACATGCATATGTGTATATAACCTTATATATTATGTACAATATAGGACTGTAGAAATAATATTTTAGAGTCACAGGAACTGATAAGTTCTAGTTTTTAATGTTTTCTTTTTCTCTGAATGAGTCATTTAATATTACCAGAATTGTTTTCTGATATTTAAAAATTAAGGGATTCAATTAGATGCCCTCCTTGCCCCCTTCCAATTCTTCATTTAGGAGCATATAAGATTTATGAATTTATGGGCACATTTCCCTTGAGAGAAAAGAAATAGTTCTATGGCAAGGACTGCTTCATTTTTGCCCTTGTATTCCCATTGTTTACACATAATAGACACATAATAAATGCTCACACATTTCATAGATGAAAGTGTGATAAAGTAAAGTCTTACACAAATTCTTTAAGGAATGAACTACTTTTTCCATACTAAGCCTCAGTTAATTTTTTTCTAAAATGCATTACATACTTCATATTTTTTTATAAAATGTATTATGGATTTTTGTTTTTATGCCACAGAAAAATTCTAATATGGACCCTCTTCCCATAAAAAACTTCCCTTGAAACAAAAGATAATTAAGCAAATCCAACTTTCACACTGGTTGCAGCAGACAGCTTACATAATATTCTGCATCTGTCTTCCACTATTTCTCAGGGGAAAGGAGAAAGGTGTGTTTCATCATCTTTTCTGTGGAGGTGAGATTGTTCCTTACACTGGGTCAGTGGTACTAACTTTCAATGTCATTTTCATTTATTGTATTCATTCATACGTTATTGCATATTGTTGTCCTTTTTTCTACTTCCCTCTGCATCAGTTCAGTCAACTCTTCCATTGTTTTACTGAATACCATATCTTCAACCTTTCTGATAAGCAGTATTAATTTGTTATCATTCACATACTATGATTTGTTCAGGCATTCCCCAATACATGGAATCACAATGATTCCCTCATTTTGTGCTATAAAAATCAGTGCTATGAATGCACACAATCACACACACTCACATCCACACATCCCTCACACACACACATACACTCACATCCACATAGTCATACCCATATCTACACATAAATACAAATATACTCTTTGTGTTTTTTGCTTCCTTGGAGTACATTCCCAATAGTTGTATAACTGGGTTAAAGGATATAAGTAGTTTAATTCCTCTACTTACATAATTCCAAGTTGTTTTCTAGAGCTACTAAAAATAATTCATAGTTTCATCATGTATTAATGTTCCCATTTCCCATAACCTCTGTAATGTTAGCTATTTCAATTTTTTATGATCAATATCATATCAAAGGATATGATATAGAACCTCATTTGTTTTATTTTCTTTTATTTAAATGACACATTAATAGCATTTAAATATGATTTATGATAGTTTGAAAGTCTTTCAAAATCTATTCGTATACGTTTCCACTTATCTGTCAACCTGCCCACTATCTATTAATCTCTCCATTTATCCATGGATATATTGCTTAATATTCCTACAGAGAAGAGACCATTGTCATTCAACTACAATATTTCTCTTTAGCTCTGCTTTCTTTTAATTTTTAATAGATCTTTCCATTTCTGAAAGAATAATACTAATGTCTTCTGAAATTGGCACACATTATTTGCCTCACATTTTAGGCTAGCTTTTTGTTTATGAATTCAATAAATTATGCCATTTCATATATAGATTTAGCATTTTTGTTGTTCTTTTATATTTTGTTTTTCCTTGTTTACCTTTCTTGATGTGAACATATGTTGTTCTTAACTAAGTCATGAGAGGGTTAGTACCAAGGCCTTGGAGGTAGGAGATAGAGTACCAAATATGAGAAACAGTAAGAGTCTATTTGAATAGATCTTAGAATTTATAGAGGGAAGTAAAGTGTAATAGGATTGGAAAAACGTAGAATGGACCCAGATTATGAAGAGCTTTACATGCCACACAGAAGAGTTTATATTTAGTTCTAGAGGTAATCAAATCTGTCATTTATTGAATGGGGAGTCCACTTCAGGAAAAACAGTTGATTTGTTCAGTGGTTAATGAATTTGGAATTAATAGAGATGAGATAGGAAGAACAACTTGGAAGCTATTTGAGTAGTCTAGGAGTGGCTGTCATCATTGCTTCATCTTTTAGTTTAAACCACTTTTGTTATATCATGAGGTTTGTTGTTTGTTGTTTGTTGTTTTTCAATCCTGTCAAACTCTTTATAACCCCATTTGGGGTTTTCTTAGCAAAGATATTGGGATGGTTTGCCATTTCTTTTTCCAGATCATTTTACAGATAAGGAAACTGAGGTAAATAGGATTAAGTGACTTGCTCAGGATCACACAGCTAGTAAGTGTTCAAGGCCAGATATGAATTCAGGTCTTCTAATACCCAGCTGTAAAAACTACAATTTACTTTTTTTTTAGGGTCCTTGAATATGAGATCTTAAAGGGACCTCAGACTATAGCTCATCTAACCCTTTTTTTCTCAAGGATGAAGAACTTGAAACTTGGAGAGCCAAAGATCTTTTTGAAACCAGCAATTCAGGTTAGTCATTAATTAAATAACATTATGTGCTAGTTTAGAGACTACATCAAATAGGAGGTTGGAATTCAGGAAAATCTGGCTTTGCATCCTGTTGGAGACACATATGGGCTACGTGACCCTAGGCAAGTCATTTTATGGACTCTTAAGTGTGCAGGAAACAATAAAATAATACATCACAAAAATAATTGGCTACCTAGAGTAGTGGAGGAATTTTTACCAGGAGTTTCTAGCACTTAGTAATCCCAGTTATAATCCAATAAATATGTACAAGTCTTACTCACCAGGAAAAGGAGAAATAAAGGTAAAAATGAAATATTCTTTTTATTTCAAGTCCATTCTTTTGCATAGAATAATGTAATTAGTGAGGAAAGAATCTCAGAGGGCATTTAGACCAAACCTCTCATTTTACAAATGAGAATGCTAAAGTCCAAAGGAGCTGAATGATTTGGCTAAGGCTATCCAGGTTATAATGAACAGAATTGTGTTTTAATATGGGTAATAGAACTCTAAAGCCATTGTTTTCTTGGCTATACCACCATCACACCATCAACCTCCAAGAACTGATCTGTGAATTAGAGAACACCTGATTCATACAATTCCTTAAATTATATTTTTTCTGGACATAGGATTTCAAAGGAGTCCCAATGAAGAGTTTCTTCCAATGTAGGCAGACACATGCCCTGCACCTTATAGTTTTGGAGAGTGCTTTTGGACACAGAGGTTGTGATGGTCACCATCTCAGAGTCATTATACATTATGGAACTTGACCCCCAAAGTTCCCTTACTCCAAGGCCAGCTCTCTAGTTATGGCATCATGAAAGCTTCCTTTCATTAGATAGGCACACACTGCAGAGATGATTAGTTCCAGGTTACCATGAGCAACTTGAGACTCATGTTATATGCTATGACCTTGGTCAAGTAGCTGGAAAGTCCCAAAGCAAGCATTGTACTACTGACTGCCAATTTGATTTCCAATATCCCACTGCGCCTGACTTGAAGGTGTACTCCAAGACTAGTGGCATGTAATGATAGCTAGGTGGCTCAGTGGATAGAAGACTGAGTGGTATGAAAAAAGCATAAATTCAAATTATGCCTAAAACATTTTAATTAACTTCTTTCTTTCAGCCCCAGTCTTTTCTTTTATAAAGTGAAGTTAAGAGTAGCACTTGGATCAAAGGATTCTTTGAGATAATATAGGCAAAACAATCTGCAAAATTTTAAAGTGATATGCAATGATAATAATAAATATTGATTTAAATGGATATAAATATAAATTTTATAATAATAAATATAAACCATTATATTTAGTAAAATTAAATATTATTTCATGAAACCAGTAAAAATGATGATGATGATGATGATATAATATTTAATGCATATAACATATTACATTGTATTCTGCTATGTTATATCATATTGCTATATAATATCATATAACATCATACCATATTTATTATGTCATCATATCTTTGCCTCCACTAGTTTCATGAAACTCACTCCCTAGCCTTCCCACACTCTGCTCCCCTAATCTGGGAGAGTTATAAATCCACCTGATTGCTTTTGCTCATTTGTTCTCTCCCTTTTTAAAAAACAAAACAAAACAAAGTTTATAAACCACCTTACAGATATTATTTCAATTCATTCTCCCAACAAACTGGTAGAAAAGTGTTTTATTATCCTCACTTTACAGATGAGAAGACAGAAGTTGAAGTGATTTTTTAATGTTTGTATAATTAGAATTTGCTCCCCAGAAACTTTCTTTCCCAGCTTCCCACGTTCCTTCTCATGTTTCGTGCTAACATAGGGAGGATATAAATTTTGTGTAGCCCCACTTCTCTCTTTTTCCATGAACATAGCTGGGAAAAATGCCTTTACTTACTTTTAAAAGTCTTACTTTTGTCCTTTTATTTCTTCTGCTTCAAGTGATCATTGCTAAATCTTAAAAAATATAATACCTGGAATTACTGGATATTAATTTTAATCTTACAATATTCAGCATTGACAATATTGTCAAATAGACAATTACCTTCCATGCCTCAAGAGAGGGTGGTACAGTGAATAACAAACATGAGATCAAAAGAGCTCAGACTCTTACTAGCTATGTGACTCTGGGCAAGTCCCTTAAACTTAAACTCTGTTTGCCTCAGTTCCTTATTTGTAAAATGATCTCGAGAAGAAAAGGGCAAACCATTCCAGTATCTTTGCCAAGAAAACACCAAATGGTCTCATGAAGAGTTGGACATGACTGAACACCAACAATTTGTCTCATTATCAACCTTTCAATACTTCCTTCCTACTTTTTTACCAAAGTAAGCCAGGGTTCTCATGCTTCCCTGGATATTCCAAGGCTCACACTGCATTACTTTGCCCAAACAGATCTTCCCTTTGCTTTTCTATAGTCTCTTTTTATATTTGTCTGTCTGGGGGAAAAATAAAGCCTTCAGTCTCTTGATTATAACTAGTGATTATGAGAGAAACTGTTATTGCTAAATTAATACATCCTGCGAATAGGAAGATCCCCTTACTGGACATCCTTAAAGCTGACCCTGTTTCTATTTCAAATAAGACTTAGAGGTTCTATAGAGCAAAAGGTAGCCTGGTGTAGTAGACAAAGGGCCAACTTTAGAGTCAGGGAGACATTCATTGAAGGCCTTCCTCTCCCATAGAGTAGCTGTATGACCGAATGATCTACTTAACCTCTTCATTCCTACAGGACATTCTCTCCAGCAATATTGATGGAGAGTGTTTCCACACAGGGGATTCCCTAGCCCCCCACCATGAAATCACAGGTTTGGACCAATATAAATATATAATTATTGCCTAGCATTTCACTGCTCTGGTGTCTCATCATTCTGACAACCTTAATCTAATATTAAGAATGTTATTCATAGAAGATTCTTGACAAGCTTCCCAGTTGAGCTGCTCATTGTTTTTTGAAAGTAGGAAAAGACAGATAAGGACAAATCAAGATTTTCCCAGATTCTGTAGATAAACACTGAAAGCTTGAATCTGGTCTGGTTGACGTGCCTTCTTTGGCAGCAACTGGTTACTGAAACAGATTCATTTTCATCTTTGTAGCCCTAGTGCTTGTCATTGTATCTTGCTCAGAATAGCACTGAAAAAATATACTTGGAAAGCCAGTTAAATAATAAATTCAAGGGGGCAGCTGGGTAGCTCAGTGGAGTGAGAGTCAGGCCTAGAGACAGGAGGTCCTAGGTTCAAATCCGGCCTCAGCCACTTCCCAGCTGTGTGACCCTGGGCAAGTCACTTGACCCCCATTGCCCACCCTTACCAATCTTACACCTATGACACAATACACCGAAGTACAAGGGTTTAAAAAAAAAAAAGAAAAAGAAAAAAAAATAATAAATTCAAAAAGCAATAAGCACCTACTATGTACATAGTAACTTGCACTGCACTGGTGAGAAAGAGGGAAACAAATGAAATTTTCCTGCCTTCAAGGTAAGAATATGATCTACTGAGTAATATGATGGAAATGGATAATTATATACATGATTATTTGAAAGAGGGAGAGAACACTATTCATTTAGGTTCTTTGCCTTTCTTGTTTGTCCTGAAGCTCATTAGAAGTGAGTCTAGTCAAAACTATGTGCCTCTTTTTAGAATTATGCTTTTAAATAATTGGAGTAAATGCCTAATTTGAAGGCAGAGTTTAGTGAAAATTCAGTTGTGATAATTTTTCTATCCAATTACGTAGTGCCCCCTCCATAATCTATCCATGGACTCCTTAAGGATCCATGAACTCCTAGGTCAAGAATGTCTGGAGTAAGGGGGTCAAGAAAGAGATGACATAAGCTGAAACTTGAAGGGAGCTAATTTAAGAGGAGGAGGTGAGAAGGGAATGAAGTCCAGTCATGAGGCTCAGCCTGTGCAAAGCTATGGAAGTATCTGAGTTTAAGAAGACTGAGTTTAGGAAATTGAGCCAGTTTACCTGGAAGGTAGAAAGAATGAAAGATGGAAATGAGTTATAAGCCTAGATAGTCAGGCTGAAATTGAATTACCAAAAGCTCTAAAAGTCAAGTAGAGGAGTTCGCATTTATCCTATAAACAATAGGGATTTATGGAATGTTCTAGAGTAGTCAAGTGCTAAGGACAAATTTGTATTACAGGAAGTCATCTTCAACTATGGGACCTTGAGATAAAAGTCAGTACCTGGAATTAAAAAACACCTTTCATAATCTCTTAGCACAGTATCTTGAACAGGACAATGACACTAGAAATGCCACCGCCACAGGGGAATTCCCTCCCTACCTCAGAGGCTCCAAGGGGAAGGTTGGGGGTGGGGTGGGGTGATTCTCTTTTCAAGGCTGGGTATATGTGGAGAGGAGATGGAATTCTATTCTTGTCTACAGGGCTGTGTCAGAGACAGATGTGTTCCATGACTCCCAAGTTACAACTAAGTCGATAATTTGGAACTTGGAATGCATTTTCCCCTAGAAACAATGTTATAAATGGTGGTTAGGTCCCTGGGCCAGCCCACACAGGCCTATTTTTATCCATAATGAATATGGCTAAAATACTGTACATTTGCGGCAATGTTGTTTTCAAATAGCTTTTTTTTTTTATTGCAAAATTAAAGCATTTCAGCTTCATTGAGGGTCAAATGGCATTTGTAGGCTGATCCAGAATTGTAACCCCTGCTTAAACATTGTTTCTAGGGGAAAATTGCTTCAAGTTTTCAAATGTCATGTAGGCCATTTCTTTCAGAATACAATCCATTTTTAGAAGGGGGATTACCCTCTGGATATTAATGGCAATTTGCATTCTTTCTCCATTAATGGGTTCTCTTAACATATGACTTGTGCCTCTTCCCATCCCAAATCTAATTTGATTGAATTTCACTCCACATTTCAACATGAGACCTGAGATGTGATGGCCAAGTCCATGATCACCTTCAAGCCCAGTACCAAGGCTTGGCTGCCTGCCTATGTTCAAAGCAGTTTGTGAGGGAATGAATGAAATATATATATATATATGTTTTTTTTCTATTCCTGATTTCATGAAGTCTATCCTATGCAACATCAAGCCATCTTTGCAAGCTAGAGAGTTTTATTTGTCCTCATCACTGACATATTCTTGCTTATTTCAGTTGGTTTGCTTTCCTTTCTGGTATACGGGGTCCAAATATCCTGACCAAACTAGAACTTTGCTAAGATAGACCTTTCAGATTCAAACAAGAAGTACAAAATCAATCAGAGTATTATGCTAAAAATAAAACTCTGATTGGTTCACATAATGACCTACAATGGGATTAAATTACTCCAGTCTCTTCAAAGAATTGTTTCTCATCCATCACACACGTACACATACAGAAACCCATTAACTACAATAATTTTATTGTATATGCAAGAGTTGAAAAATAGAATGGATCTATCCTCATTGCTTTGTTAAGAGTATATCCTAGGGGGCAGCTGGGTAGCTCAGTGGATTGAGAGCCGGGCCTAGAGACGGGATGTCCTAGGTTCAGATTCGGCCTCAGACACTTCCCAGCTGTGTGACCCTGGGCAAGTCACTTGACCCCCATTGCCTACCTTTACCACTCTTCCACCTATAAGTTAATACACAGAAGTTAAGGGTTTAAAAAAAAAAAAGAGTATATCCTAGATAAGAAGCCCCTGTGTCTTAATATATCCAAACCTAAATGGCACCTATTATCGGTATTGCTATTTGGTGGGGAGATTTGCTTAGGGGATATTATTTAATTTTTTTATTCAAAAATATTTTCTTTCCCCTATTACATGTAATAACAATTATTTTTAACATGAATTTTCCAAAATTATATAAGATCCAAATTGTTTTCTTCCCTTCCTTCCATCTCCCCACTCAGAGATAGGAAGCAATTTGATGTGAATTATACATGCATTATCATGCAAAACAAACTTCCATATTGGTCATTGTTGTAAGAGAATACTCACACAGAACCAAAACCCCCAAATAAAACCACAAATAGACTAATGTGAAATACAGTATGTTATGATCTACATTTGACTCCAGAAGTCTCTTTTCTGGAGGTGGATATCATTCTTTGTCATAAATTCTTCAAAGATATCCAAGATCTCTGTACTGTTGAGAGTAGCTGTCTTTCACAGTTGAATATCATACAATATTGCTATTACTGTGTGTACAGTGTTCTCCCATTTTTGCTTATTTCACTCTGCATCCATTCAGTCAGATCTTTCCAGATTTTTCTGAAATTATCTTGTTCATCATTTCTTATAGTACAATGGAATTACATCACCAACGTATACCACAATCTGTTCAGCCATTCCCCAATTGATGGACATCCCCTCAATTTCTAATTATCTGCCACCACAAAAAGAGCTACTATAATTATTTTTGTACAAGTTGGTCCTTTCCTCTGGGAACACTATTGTGAGAAACAGATGCTTTACTTATACCCATTTTTCAGATGTGTAAACTGAAGTGGATAAGGTTAAGTGGCTTGCTCAGGTGTTGAAATTAGTAAATTTCTGAGGCATGATTTAAGCTCGTCTTCCAAATCTCCTGATCTTTTTCTCATTCTTGTTTCTGCCAGATAAAATGATTGGTTTTAAGTTGATTGATTTCAACTGAGAAACAATTAGGAGAACTACATCATTTATCCTGCATCTGGAAGTTGTAGGTTTAAATATTTGGAAAACTTCATAGAAATTCTTATACAAACATAAAATTTTTTCACCATTTTGTTCTTAATTCAATTTCATTGTATTTATTTTCATTCTATTCAAGTGCATAAACCTGTGGTCCAGGTGTTCAGTGATCATTACCAATGATTCTTTCAAATGATCACCTGGGGACATAGCAGTAGAAGTTCTATGCACAACTGTGCACTTATTAAACACTCATTCATGGTAGTCCTCTACCAGTCCCTCATCTTTCTTTAATAAGACTCTGGTAGCAGTTTGACCACAGAATCAGAATAACCCAGAAGAAGATGCTCTGAATTTGTGAGGTTGTGAAGAAGGATAATATTACCTCTAATGCTCTCAGTCTTGCCATGAGGTTTACAGGGTACAATTTCAAAGAGTCAACTGAAGCTGTATATATAATACCTTAGGATCCCATATTCTACTATGTCAAAATTGGACTCTTGGAGGATCAAGAGGCATAATCATAACCACAACACAAACACCCAAAGGAGAGGCCAACACAAACACACAAGGGAATCCCCTTGATTTCTACTCAAAGGCTAATATCCTTGAAGAAATGATCACCTGAAGAAAACTTTCCAGGAATTTCCTCAGAATAGTCATATCCTTTCTAAAACACAGGTCTCGATTATTTCTCAGGAACAGTCAAATCTGCCATAAACGACATTAGCAGCCAGTTTATTAATATCTGCCTCCTCTTCAAGTCTTCTACTACATTCCACCCCCATACATTCATAGTGAGGCATAATGCAACTCCATTTTGAATGATTCACCAGCACTGTCCCTTGTCATTGTGCCAAATCAAATTATTCTTCTAGAACTTCCCTGATACTGATAGTCATGATTCTGAAAAGAAAGGCCCAATAGATATCTGTTTTCTGTGAAGATAATAATCCAGAAGATCTTACTTAAAAAGAATGAAGAACATATTTGTGGGAAAGCCTTTCAGAATCAGGGTTTTATAGTGGTTGTGTATGGAAGGAGATATGAAGGAAATATAGGGATTAAATTTATGGTTGGACTAAATATAAAGGAATGTGGTCACCTATTTAAAAATAATTAATACAGCTCAAGTCAAAATGACTTTTAGCAGCTTTATTTATAAAAAGAGAGATGAAGAGTGAAAGTAGAGAAATGTGAAAGAGGCTAGAATGAAATATCTAACCTAACAAACTTAATATTTGCTCTGGTCCCTGACTCAACCAAGGCAGGGCTAGTTTCCCCTAAGCTAGAGGGCCTGATGGTGAATAAAACAAGAGTTCCACCCACATGGCCTCCTCTAAGAAGGGTAGGCCTCTTAGGAAACTAATCTCTCCAGAAGACAAGAAAGACTCACCCAAGTCATAGCTGCACATTGCAGTCCCAGTACAAGATCCTTCAAGAGCTCAAAGACCTCTCAAAGACCTCCTGACAGGACATTTTGGCCCTTTTTAAAGACTTTTTTTTCATGTCCCTTTTTGTCCCTTCCTCCACTTTATAGGAACCAATTGCAATCTTTAAATTTGCTAAACACTGCCCAATGGGCAGTTAGTCACTTCTGGAGGTGTAAACCATTCTAGTAAGTGGCTTGTGAACCTCCCCTACTTAAGGTTAAATAGGTGTTTCTTTGCTTTTGGTTGATTAAATTTAAAAATAGGTAAGGGGAAAATAAATCCCATCTTCACAGGAAGAAGATTAAATTTTCATAGTCTCAGGAACTTAAATGTATAACTTTATTATATTGGGAAAAGAATAAGAAGAAAAATGACCAATAAAGAAAAGAAAATCAGGGTGTTTTGTATAAGGGACCTCTGAGGTGCATTTTGCTACTCTTGCAACCTGCAACTTGGACATCACAACTGTCAGTTGACATCAGTGATGTCAGTGCCTGTGATAAATAGATCAAGTTTACACTGCCCATCTTTAGATTTAATCACTGAAGGTGAGAGTACCTCCAATCTTGGGAGGTCCTAACCCATGTGTGCTAGAGTGAGTGAAGAATCAGAATAGAGTGACCTGCCCCCTAGGCATTCTATGAGAATCATCTATTGTGATTGTACAGGCAGGCTAGGGGAAGGCACTGGAAGTAACGCATAAGTGACCCCTTTAAAAAGAGGGAGTTGAGTGAGTGAGAGGGCTTCTGGTTTTGTAAAGGGGACCTGAGGGAGCTTTGCTGGTTTGTGACCAAGACTGTACCACTTGGTGGGTTTAAAGACTGAATCTTCCTGAATTTCTTTTAAGAAATTTCTTGTTATAGACTCTGTGAATGAAGTTTGTTCCATTCACCTCCGGGTCTCAGGCCCTTTAACCCTGGGCTGAGGGTTAAGATCTACCTGGATTAATTAGTGGGATAGACTCTTATTTCCTTACTTCCTCTCTCTCTTCTCATGCGAACAAACTTCCATAAAAGTGAATTTTGATTTAAGATTATTCTTAATTGAGGATTGATAATAGTTCAATCCTCTGGTGACCATCTTTCAATATATTGAACCCATAAAACCCCTTTTTATCCTTACATGCCTTGATTCCACTATCTGAACTGCTTTGTATTCCCTCTGGTCAGCACATGTAGAATGCTGAAGAACCCTAAATACAGATAATTATATGTGGGAGGAAACAAGCATTCTGAGATATCAGGGTCTTACTCAATATCAAATAACAAAGATAAAATTAAAATATGTAATGTTGAACTCTGTGATAAATGGATCTGTTTCATTATATAGTCTTAGTGTCCAATTATTGTCTCAGTGTCCAATTACTCATAGGGCCTAGGATAGAGTTAGCTGGAGGTAAACTTTAGGGAATGCAAGAGCAGACATCTATTCTGATCTTCAGCAATGTCTTGATAGCTCTGGGTCTTTCAGTTTACTAGAAATGGGAAGGCATAAAATAGTAACTTGGGGCCCAGTGAACTGATAATATAAAGTTTGCTCCTTTTATAAGAAGAATTAAGCTGTGTTATTTCCACACTCAAAAGCAATCTATTGCTTCCTGCTACTTCTAGGATAAATCAAATCTTCAGCCTGGTGTTTAAAACCCACCACCATTTGGTTCTAACCCATATTTCTTGCTTTATTTCCCATTTCCCCACTTTATGCCAAACTATATTCCAGCCAAGTTGGAGTGTTATTAGACATCCTTTGAATTAAGCATTCCATTTTTCTGTGTCCATTTATTTTCTATTCCCCATCTATTTCCCATATATCCCAGTGTTCTGGGAATACGGAATAGTTTCCACAGTTTTGTTCCTCAGATTCTTTCTCTTTGGTCAAAGCTTATCTCAGAGACTATCCCTTCTGAAAAACATTTCCTATCCTGGTCTCACCCCAATTTGTTGTGCTCACTCCTTTCAATTACCTTGTATTTAGTCCCCTTCTTCTATATTGCATCCACCCCTCAAAAGAATGTAAGCTTCTTGAAGACAAGAACTCTCTTGCTTTTGTATTTTTGTTATGAGGCCCTAGCAAAAAGCATAGCACATAGTAGGAACTTTATAAATGTTTGTTGAATGAAAATTAAAGTAGAATGGATTTGAAGACCATATGGAACATGGTTCCTCCTAAACAAGATAGTTTCTCTCCAAGAAAAGATACTAAGTGATAAGGACAGTTATGCTTGAGTCATTTAAGTGGTTTGGGCCTCAGGCTCTAGGTTACCAATGAGCAAAAATTCAGAACTACTCCCAAATTAAATTCACCTTGAAAATGCTGAATCAACTTTGTGAAGATAAAATGGATCTGTCTTTATTCCTTGTTCAGTCACTTCCTTTCAGTTTTATTTAGACAACTCACTCACATACATTCAATCATCTCTAAAGAGCAGAATTACTTAAGCTCAGAATACAAAGATGGCAACCCCCAGTGGGCTCACTGAGCTGGAATAGTCAGTCATGCTGCGACTGAGTCAGTGGAATTTGCTAAGCTTCCACAGCAAAGAGATGTCCTTAAAAAGGGCTCTCCAACTCACAGAGTACTGTATGAAGAGAGTGGTATAAAGTACATCCCTCAGGATATTCAACCCCCAAAGAGCTATTGTTATTAGTTTTTTTGTTTGTTTGTTTTTTGCTGCCTCTTATGCAATTTAAGTGTGCCAAGAAAATTATGGGAGGAGGGGGAAAAGACCTCACCATTATGAAAAGAAAATGGGAACATCTTATCCAAATAATTTTCCATAGCTGACTCAATGGTAGACTGACTATGACAGACTGAAATATGTAGAGTATTATAATGGGTTCAGTTCACTTGTGGTTGAACAATGTATTGCAGGTTATTGGTAGAAAAAAGGGTGCTAATTTTGGAATCTGGAATTGTGGACTCACATCACAGCTCTGAGATTTACTTCACTTGGGCAAGTTTATTAAATCATTAAACTCAAATTGATGCTTGGTAATAGGCAGGTAGGTGGCACAGTGGATAGAATGATCTGTCTGGAATTTGGAGAACCTGAGTTCAAATTCCAGTGTAGAAATTTATTAGCTTTGGGACCCTGGGCAAGACATAACTTCATTCTGCCTCAGTTTCCTTATCTCTAAATTACATATAATAAAAGTACCTATCTTTTAGAGCGTGGTAGGGATCAAGTGAGATACATGTAAAGTTCTTTGCAAACCTACCACAGTGATATTTTATTGATTTTTTATTATTTAATTTTCATTAATTAATTTTATCATTAACAATTTGTAAAATACTGAGATTATTATCAATACTACCTACCTTACAAGGATATTGAAAGCAAAGTAATTTGTAAACCTCCCAGCAGTATAAAAATATAATTTTTTAATATTCTATTGGAATCTCTTCAATACACTATCTATCTGTGATCTCATCAATAGAACATCCTCCAGTAGTGTAGACTGCAACATGTCAACATCTCATCCTTTGAAATTCATGTTCATGTCCTCCTTGAATTTTCCACAGAATATCTACTCAACAAACATACTAATAAAGCTTTTGCCTTTTTTTATTTTTAAGCTTAAGTGCAACACTCAGACTTTATGTAGTATACTAGCTTTAGAATTAGGGGACTTTATATTATGATATTGTCTGTCATCATCTGTCAGATCTTGAATTTGGCTTTCTAATCTACTAAGTTAAAAGTTTGGACTAAATGACCACCAACATCTGTTCCATCCTGCAATATAAAATCCTACAATACAATTTCCTGTTTTCTTCCATCTCATATCTCTTACTGTTATATACATTATAACCCCTCTCTCTTTTTCTCTCTCATACCAACTCTTCCCTCTTTTCTGATTAAGCATTCTTGGATGATATCTTTTAAAGCATTTTTAATATATCATCAACCACAGTTTATTTACAGCCACTGTATATCTTCTCATTGCCCTTGGACAGTATTTATCCATATTTTGGATTCTTTGGATATTATATTATTCCAGATGCATAGCTATAAGGAGCAACCATATGATATAATAGAAAGAATACTTATTTAAGCTCTTTAGGTTAGTCACTCTGTTACTGTGTGATCCTGCATAAATGACTCATCTATAAAATGATTTGGTTGAATTGGATGAGTTATTAAGTGTTCCTCATGTGCCTGGTACTATGCTAAGTGCTAAGGATAAAAGAAAAGTCTAACTAGTCCTCACTCTCAAGGAGCTCACCATTTAATGAGGAGATAATATGTACAAACAAAAAATATACAGGGTAAGTTGGCAATGAACTGATAGGGAAAGTAATAAAAGTGAAAGTATTAAAAATGGCATTTTCAAGAACGTGAGACATAAGCTGGAATTAGAAGAAATCTAGTCCAGCCAAGAGCCAGCAATGAGAAAGGAAGGAACTTCTAGGAAAGAAGTACAGTCGTGGTGGCTCAATGTGGAGGGCCAGATCTAGAAATGGGAGGTCTTAGATACTTCCTAGCTGTGTGACCCTGGATAAGTCACTTAAGCCCAGTTACCTAACCCTCATCATTTTTATACCTTGGAATCAATATTTAGTTTCAATTGTAAGAGAGAAAATAGCTTTTAAATGAAAGTCAGTAAAAATAGCCAAAGTTGGACGATGGAAGCTTATGTGCAAGGAATATCAAGGATTCCATGTTCCCTGAACTGCAGAATATATGATGGGATGCAAGAACAAAAAGAAGACTAATAAATTAGGAAGGGGCAACATTACAAAGAGCTTTGAAAGCTAAATGGAGAATCCTAGAGACAAGGGAGATTCACTGGAATTGATTTGACTGGGCAGAGAACTACTCAGACTTATGTGTTAGGAAAATCAGTGTGAGAACTGAATAGAAAATGGACTGTGGTGGGGAGAAATTTGAGGCAGAAAGACCAACCAATAGGCTATTGTACTAATTCACAGAAGAAGTGATGAGAGCTTACAACAGAGTAGAGGATGTATCAGATGATAAAAGGGTATATATTGGAGAGATGCTATAATGCTAGAACTGACAGGATGTGGCAACAGATTGGTTATAAAAGGTTAGTGAGGAGATCCCTGAGTGATGAGCCTGGGTGACTAAGGATGGTGGTAACCAAACTCAAAATAGTAGGAAGGCCCCTATCAATTCTGATTGAATACAGGAACCTCTGGTACTATAATATAGGATTATTTGAAAAACATGTTTTTGTGTGTCTTGGAGACCAAGTTGGGGTCATTAAAAACATCACCCAATTCTCCAAATGAAATTCTACATGCACTTTTCCTCAGAGAAATGGTGGTACAATGATCATTGTCCATCTGTAGTGCCTGCCAAAAGGTAAACTGACTGGCAGACTAAAATAGTTGGCTGCCCATCCAACTACAATATAACCCTTCAGTATATGTAATTTTTTTGTATATTGTTTAATTGCTTTGGAACAGCTGTTTATCCCATTGAGGAGGAACCAGAATATTCTAGAACTGAGTGCTATCAATATGATGTCATCAGTAAATAAAAGCAGCTGAAAGGCCCTGGCATCTGTACAGAAATGCTCTTCCATTTGGACTCCCTGCAGAATATCATCTAAGGCAATGGGGAAAAAAACTTTAAAAAGCATATGGTTCCCTATTTGATGCCTTGCTTAACACTAATAGTTTTAGGACAGTTGAAAGTTAGTTCTATAATCCAGATACACTGAGGAACCTTGTACAATCTTAACACATGCATAGAAGACACCTGGCTCAAGAAGACTCTATGGCTATGTTTTGTTTTAACTATTCAAATGCATTTTTAGAATTAAAATATTATAAACACTGTTAAATCTAGTATTTACAATACATTCTAGTTAAATTTGTATCTGTAGACCTACAATTCTGTGCCTGTAGCATACAAAATTTGTTTGCAGAAGGCAAAAATGTATGTGTGTGTGTGTGTGTGTGTGTCTTGTGTGATGGTGTTTGCCTCTCACCAACATTTTTGGACTCAATCCCTGAATAAACTATTCCTAATATATTGACATTATGCTCTAAATAGTATATATGTATTAGACTTCTTTTATTTCTTAATCTTCTCACCTCTGCCTTTCCATTGAATTCACAGAATATTAATGTATATACTCACCTGGTTTGAAGATTCTTGATGGACTCTTAACATAATTTGTCTGTTAATTTATCCTCTGCAAAAGAAGAGTATTGCATAATTTTCAAGGTTCTTCAGGGTGACACTTTGCTTATGTTCTTCCTGAGAATCATAAGGTAAAACCAAAGTCCAATAATTTTTAGTTTTTCCCCTTATGACATATAAGTATCAGTAATTAATAAACATTTACTAAGTCCCTACTCTGTACTTATTCCTATGTGCCATCCTCTGGTTAATGCTACAGAGATTTACCATGGTGAGATAGCCTTTGTCTCAAAGGATTTAACATTTCACTTGTATTGATAATGCAATTAGCCATCATTTATAAGCACTTTAAAAACTTTATAAGTTTTGCAAAGCACCTTGCATGTTATCTATTTTGTTTTGCATAATAATCCTGTGAGGCAGGTGCTATTTTTATCCCCATTTTACAGATGAGAAAACTAAAACAGAGAGAAGTCAAGCAATTTGTTCTCTCTGAGTCAAATGGCTATTCCATGTCCAAAGCAAAAATCAAACTTAGGTTTTCCCAATTTTTTCTAGCCAGTAGTGAGCCCAAAACAGTTATTTCTTTTATTTGCCTCTCCAAGTAGCACCTTTAAGTCATGCTTCCATTTTTTTTTAATTTTTTTTAATTTTTTTTAAAACCCTTACCTTCCCTCTTGAAGTCAATACTGTGTATTGGCCCCAAGGCAGAAGAGTGGTAAGGGTAGGCAATGGGGGTCAAGTGACTTGCCCAGGGTCACACAGCTAGGAAGTGTCATGCTTCCATTTAACTGACTTTGACTTCTGTTTTAATTTGTGCTAAAAATATCAATATTAACATGGTTTAATTCCTCCAGAAATGTGTCAGCTTAGTGGTGATTGGGCAATATTCTCCCATGAGATTAGCAATGATTAAATTCATGCTTATCAATTGTCTAAAAAATGTGATTCATAGAGCTTCTTTCTGTTACTCTGCCACCATCACTGCTGCAATGAAAGGGGGCAAGGCCACAAAAAAAGTCACAAGTATTTTGCAGATAGTCTTTTTTTCATGGCTTTCCATGACCAAAACAAATCATCACATGATGAATACATGTACATTAATTGCTTGTGATGTGTTCTATAACTGTAGATAATCTCTTGCTAGCACCATATAATAATTTAGGAATGAGGCTTAGACCTGTATTTTCTAGAAAATATGGAAATCCCAGTTAGGGAAACTTACTCTACCTATGCAGACCAGCTTCTCTTTGCAAGTTATAGACTTAAAGAATTACCTAGAACACAAAGAAGTTATGTGACTTGCCCAGAATCACACAGGCAATATATGCCAGAGAGAGGACTTAAATCTTGATCCTGCTTTGAAGTGGATTCTCTATTCGTTTATGATATGCTAGCTCAAATAATAATATACAGATGTTCATAAAATTTTTCATTGTCCTATGTCTATATTGTATGCACATATGTGTATATATGCATATATATTCAAGAAATTATAAAGGAAAACTTCTCTGTTATCTTAAATCCAGAGAGCATAAGAGAGAAGTTGAAAGAATCCATCAATCACCTCCTGAAAGAAACCCCAAAATAAAAACTCCCAGAAATATAATAGTCAAATTTCACAGCTCCCATGTCAAGGAGAAAATATTTCAAGCAGCAAGAAAGAAACAATTCAATTATCATGAAGCCACAGTCAGGATCAAATAAGATTTAGTAGCTTAGAATATGAAGGTAAAGGAGCTAGTATTACAACAAAGAATAATCTATCCAGGGAAGATGAATATAATCATTTAGGTGAAAAAATGAAATTTTATGAAAGGACTCTTTCCAACCACTCCTGATAAAAAGACAGAACTTAATACAAAATTTGACATTGAAACCAAGACATAAGAAAAGCATAAAAAGATAAACACAAAAGAGTAATTATAAAAGATTCAATAAAATTAAATTGCATGCAATCTCATATGAAAAGATGATACATGTAACTCCTAAGAACTTTATCATTATTATGACCATTAGAAGGTTTCAACAAAGACAGAAGGCATGGATGTGAGTCAATTGCATTGAGATGATCTCCCAAAAAATGGATTAAAAGAGAATGATGCACTGGGAGAAGAGGAAAAGGAGAGATAGAATGGGGAAATTTTTCTCACATAGAAAAGATGTGCCAGATAGAGTTACAGTACAGGGGGAAATGAGAGTATGGTGGACAATGTTTGAACCTCCCTCTCATCAGAACCAGTTCAAAGATAAAAGAATACATACATACATGCATACATACATACATAATTAGATACAGAAATTTATCTTACCCAACAGGGTTATCTTCATCACATGAGACAGTGGTGAAGGAAGAGAAGTGACAAAAGGTTTAAGAATGATATGAGAGATGAGGGAATTCATAGTGAATAATGTAAAATATTAGATAAAGTTATCAGCTGAAAGGATGGGGCTTGGAGGAGCCAGAGAAGTTTGAGGAGGGATGAAAAGATTTGAAAGAATTGTTGTAAAGAGTGGGACAGTGAGTTGATAAAGCAGGTATAGAAGGACTACTAGTAGCATTGAAGCTGAGGATGTGTATCATACATTTTTAGTGAAATCAGAACAGTTGCATGATTCTCTCTACCTTCATTCAGCAGCACATATGCAGGAGCAAAGGCAGTGAATGGCGGAATTGATCCAAGGCTGAGACTTAGCAGGACATAATAGGTAAACTGATAATGGGATAAGGATTCATGAAAGGAGGATAGTGGAGAGTTGAAATGGTTCACCAAGGGATCAAGATGAGAAAAAGAGTAGAGAAGAGCTAGTACATGGGGGGATGTTGAATAGTTAAGGGATTTGAAGTCATAGTATGGACAAAATTGGGAAAACAAAGGGAAAGGTGAAAAACAAAAATATTATGGTCTTATTAGGTGATTTGAGAATTCTGGAAAGTGAAGCTGGTATTTTTATGGGTGATGGTAAAATTAAAAGTATGACCATATTTGTGGATGGCTGCCATGGGATTGAGGAATGGTTCATTGGAAGTAAGCAGGTTAAGGAATTGAATAGTTAATGTATTTGACAGAGAGTCGGCATGTAACTGAAGCACCCTAGAATGAGGGCAGGAATTAGGGAGGACAGGAAAACTGTGAACCATATATTGATCCCATTGAAGAAGGAATGGGAATGGCCTCAAGGACATAAAAACAGATAATCATGACTGGATGACAAAAAGTGGTGAGGGTGGCCAGCAGTGATTCAAGTTTGCAGGGAAAAAAAAGCAATTGTTATTAGAGAATGAATTGCTTTCCAATAGCATGGACAATTTATTCATTTTGATAGAGCAAATGAAGGAGGCAGAATAAGCCACATCCAGGTCTTTTTAAAAAGATGAACTACTGGGATTCCACAAAAGACCAGATTTTAACATCATTTCAGGAAATGTTTCCTAATAGACATATCCCAGATTGCTTCAGGAGATAATGAGTCTCACTCTCCTCCGCCTGCCTTCCCCCTCATATCCCTACAAGTCTACAAGTGTGAGTCCTCCACACTTGAAGTCTTCCAACACAGCTTGGATGGTATTGGATGGAGATGTTGTCAGAGACAGGATGGTCCAACTGAACTCCAAGCTGTCTCCCAATTCTGAGATTTTGAGGTTCTGAAAAGACATTGCGATATCATGGCTAGAGCACTGGACTTGGAGTCAGGAAGTCCTGAGTTCCAACCATGTTTCAGACTCCTCCTAGCTATGTTACCCTGAGCAAATCACTTCACTATGTCTCAGTTTCCTCATTTGAACAATGAGAAGTTTGGATTCAGTGGCCTCTAAGATTTCCCTCCGCTCTGAATCTGTAAATTAGGCTCTTGATTTGGGAGGGGGGGGCAGAGAATAGGCAGGAAAAAGATGAAAGAAAATGAACAGTGACTATCAGCCTATTTCTACAATGTTATGAAGGTTTCCCCAAAGTCATAGGTGGCCATTATTGAGTTCACAGAGGCCAAGAACTGAAGCTGCCATGCATTATTAACTGGCACCATTCTAAGTCCATTTTCTCATCTGTAAAATAAAAGATTTGGACTTAGTGACTCACAAAGTCTTTTCATTGTACAATTCTATAATCTCTTCAAAACAGGCTTTTTAAAATTTTTGCATAAAGGTACAAAAAGCTGACCCAAGTGCCCTTTGCTAGTATTTGAAAGATGGTCTTAGCTTTTTACCCTTAGCACTAAGAGTAGGGATTGATGTTGGGGGAGGAGAGCAAAGCGTTTCTTCCAAGTCATTCTAAATAGTTATTGCAAATAGCGTATGCAGAAGGAACAGACTGATATTAAAGTGTTATTGTACTAAAATAGTCATGAAAAGTGCTAACAGTGTATTTATTATGCAGCCTGCGTTTTAGTCTTATTAGACATTTGGCAGAAAGGAAACAGGGAGGGAGCAGAAAAAAAAGTCAAATTAAAGATACTCATTGACTTACTCCAAAGAAGACTAGATAAAATACTATTTTAATGTATTTAAATGTCAGTAAATAGCCGGTCACTTCCATATTGCTTACCTTGGTGGCTAAAATGATCTGTAGAATTGGAATCCCAAGATGGAGGTTTCATTTCCACTATGCCAAGTAAGTAGCCTAGCCCTGCTCCTGAGATCAAGTCGTTTCAACTCTCTGGACTTCTAGTCTTTCATTCATAAGTAGAGAAAGTTAGATAAATGTGTTTTCCAAAGTCCCTTTCAGCTCCAAATCCTCTCCTGCTATGACTTTTTTTAAAATTTTTTTCTCCTATGACTTTTGAATGATAACAAGTCATTCTGATTACCATTGCTAATTTTTTTATATTGGCAGTAACCCTGGGGCCCATGGAGATGATACCAGCTGGATCATCTTATTGCCTTAAAATATAAAAATCCCATGGATCACAGATTCTTGGACAATCAAAGAGAGGGTTCAAAAGAAAAAATAGCAATGCTAATGCTGTTTCTCTGAAACTGGGGGAAAGGAGAACATTACCAGAGCTAGGAGGGGAAGAGAGAGAGAGAGAGAGAGAGAGAGAGAGAGAGCGAGAGAGAGA